>NC_071391.1:32318086-32624101 GCF_022682495.2 Desmodus rotundus | reverse complement strand
TTTTAAAAGATTTTATCTATTTAAAGAGAGTGGAAGGGAGGGAGAAAGAGAGGAGCTGAAACATCGATGTGTGAGAGACACATTGACTGGTTGCCTCTCACACACCCCCAGCTGGGGTCCTGGCCCATAACCCCAGGCATGTGTCCTGACGGGGAATTGAACTGGCAACCTTTTGATTCCCAGGCCTGCACTCAACCCACTAGGCAAGTAGTAGTTAATTTGGAAAGCTGGACTAAGATTACAAGCAGAGGGAACACATGTGCCAGAGGGTCTGAGGTAGATACAAGTAGAGAGCACTTGAGGATCTGAAGAAAAGTTTCATTGTTGGAATGCAGGGAGCAAAGGGAGCAAGGGGTGCATGGTGAAGGGAAAAGCAAGTGGGTTCAGGCCACTGAAAGGAAGAGGGTAGGAGGGCACGGCAGCAGGTCATGGTCAGCATACAGGGCCAGGCCAGGCCCCTCGGGTCAGGGCCCTTGTTTTCAGCCCACCCAGCAGCCCCCAAAGGGCATGGTGGGATGGACATGAATTGTCCAGTTCTAGTCAGAGAATCCCCTTCTAGAAGGAAGAGTGACAGAGAAAGTAGAAGGAAACAAATTCCAGGAACACAGGCAGTGTTGCAGAGGGATTCCTTCCCCAGCCACAGGGACCTCTTTCCTGATATCACCCTGGCAGCTCATGTTAAAACTCCAAAAGTTACACAGAGGTGGCAACAGAATGACCAAGAAAAGGGAAAGGAAGGGAATGTGAGTTTAACTGGAGTTGGCGCCTGGCTGGGGATGGAATGTGGGCTGACAGTCTGTCTGGTGGGGCGATGCCCTCCATGGTTAGGCACCAACCAGAGTGGAGTGAATGTTAGTACAGCCTGGCAGGGGGCCCTCAGAGGAAAACATGTGGTTGGTCTGATGGAGCTCTTGAGGTTGACTATACAGTGGCTGCCAAAATGAGGAAGCTGACTTCAGTGGAGGAGGTGGCCGGAGTGTCCCTCTGTGGGTGTCTATAGCAAAACGGGAACAAGGGGTATATCCTGAGCTCCTGAGGAGAGCCCCAGAGATGGTGAGAGGGAAGCTTGGCTGAGAAGTGCCTGCGGGCTCTGAGCTACAGTAGGAAGCTGGGTGGCACCACTCTAGAGTCGGGGGGCTTCTCCCTCCCCTGAACGCTAGTGTCTGCTAACTGTTTATAATCAGACCTGGAGGAAGAACAAGACCTCGCCTCCTCCAACCCTACACTCAACCTTTGAGGTAGGTTAGGGATCTACTGGGTCTTCTTATCTTCTAGGGCTAGTAGGGAGGAGGCAGAGGCCTGTCTACGGGTATGCAGGCATTGTGTGGGTTGTGCAGGTTTTAATAGACTGTCTCTGGCAGCTGCTTCTGTAGCCTTGGATTCAGGTGCATACATGGAGGGAACATTAGGGCTCTTGACCAGAGATTCAATAAGCCCAGGATAGGGCAGTGACTGCACCTATTTCATGGGTCCTGTACATCATGGAAGGTTCAGGAAACAAGTAAGGTGGGGGCAATGGCTAGAGGTAGTCAGAAGGGCAGGGGTACATTTCCACTGGCAACTGGTGGGGGCTCTGCTAGGCATGAGAGAGCACCCACATCCATACGTTCCACGGAGGCTTCGCCTCTGGAGACTTGCAAAGCCACCTGTAGCATCCATTGTCTAAACTCAGTGGTACTCCCTTGTATGAAGGTCAGTTTATACAAAATAGAGCCTTCTCAGCCACTTCCTGCTTCCAAATTCACTGTTATCTTGATATCATTGATACCAAATACAGACTGCTTGATCTGACAGTTCTTTATGGTATCCTTTCCCTTAGATGGAAGGATGACCCAGCAAGAGGTAAAGTAGACAGTGCCTTTCTTGGTCACTTTGAGGCCTCTGGCACGTTTTCCATGTTACTGAACACAAGTTCCAGTGGTCATAGAACAAGGTGCTCTTGGTGGCGTTGACAGTCACTTAGCCACCTCTGAGGGATTTCTGTTGTGCTTCATTGTCTCTCCAGTACACTCTTATTCTGCATGCAGCTCTCTTGCATAGCTGCTTTTCCATATCAGGTTACTGAACAATAATCTAATTTTGCTTTTTAGGGCTTTTATGGAATAAAAGAAGAAATTTTTCTCAGTATCCCTTGCATCTTGGGACAAAATGGTATCTCCGACATTGTGAAAGTTAACTTGAGTTCTGACGAGGAGGCCCTTTTTAAGAAGAGTGCAAACACACTTTGGAATATCCAAAAAGACCTGGTATTTTAAAGCCGTTTAATGTTCCACAGTTTTATAGAGCAGAAAATAACAAACTGTATATTTTACATTTTGAAAGTATTTTCATCTGATCCAGAATAAACAAAACAAAAAAATTGAAGACCTATAGCATACTTCCAGTCTCTCAAGGCTAGTAAAGGAAATATTAAAGAGATTTCTCCTCTTTTATGAATCTCTCATAGTTCTATTCTAATGATACCCAACTTGTACAAAAGTAAGAGTTGTCTTAAGGTTTAGTAGAATATATGTAACAATCCATTATAAGATAGAACTTAGGATTTTTCTCACACAACAACAACTTTTTCTAGTACTGGAATTTCATCTTTTGCTTTCTTCCCTTAGGGAGCCAACCTTTTCACTTTATATTGCTCTCTTAGCTTCCTGCGTCTGTGTATCATCTTTACTAGGTACTTGTTTTTAAGACCATGTATAGCAGAAGAAATATAGAACTATAACTTTCTTTGGTATAAAAAAATTTAAATATCTTCAACTCTGCAAGGATTATACCAATTCATATAAATTTAAATTGTTGATTTGGTGTCTGTTGAAATACTACACAAGGACCTCAGACCATCAGATGTAAGTGAAAATAATGCATTGTGGAAAATAAATAGAAGGAAATTTGGCCTGGTTTGTGTGATTAACCCAAACTAATATGAAACCTGGAATTGCCGATTTTCAACTTTCAATTTGGATGTCTGGATTACATTCTTGCCAATTCATTCAGCAAACTACTATTATTCTTGCTGTGTTACGGTGATAAGGCCAGTATGACAATTTCTGCCCTCAAGTATCTCAGTGAGCATTTAAGGTACCTCATCTTATTATTAATGAATGCTTGACAATAGTTAATTGGTAGCTCCCTCTTTGTGTCTAAGGTAGGAGTGAATGTGGTTCTTTGATTTATGTATACAAATATATATACATATATAACATATATATTTCCTTGATTACACAAAAAAATAAGGCAGCTGTAGGAAATATCAATGGAACAAAAGCTAAGAAAGCAGGACTAAGGTAATTTACAAATTCGACTAGACCAGTGGGGAAAATTGGAAAGCAGGTGTGCAGTCCCTGAGGACCTGCCTGGCTGTAGTGCAGGTGCACTGTTTGATGGGAGGCACAGTTCACACTCTTGTTATTCTTGCTATCATAATAGCCTTCATTCTAGTCATCTACTGAACACGGTTAGTTTCCTGTTTTGTTCCTTTTTCTTAAAAAAAAATACTTCCCTTCAATGCACAAAATATGGGAAAGGGGAATCTTCTGTGGATTTTGGCTTTTTAAAAAAGCTGCTCTTGCCCTGACTGCTGTGTCTCAGTGGGTTGGGCATTGCCCCAAAAACCAAGGGGTCGCCAGTTCCATGGTTCCATTCCCAGTCACGGCACATGCCTGGGTTGCAAGCCAGGTCCCCAGTTGGGGGCATGCGAGAGGCAACCAATTGATGTTTGTCTCGCACACCAGTGTTCTTTTCCCCTTTATTTCTCCCTCCCCTTCCTTCTCTCTAAAAAGAAATAAAATCACCCTGGCTGGTGTGGCTCAGTGGGTTGAGTGTTAGCCTGCAAACCAAAGGATCCTCAGTTTGATTCCCATTCAGGGCACATGCTTGGGTTGCAGGACAGGTCCCCAGTAGGGGACCAGAGAGGCAACCACACACTGATGTTTCTCTCCCTCTCTTTCTCCCTCCCTTGCCCTATGTCTAAAAATAAGTAAATAAACTTTTTAAAAAAACAAAAAATCTTTAAAAAATAAAATAAAAATAAATCTGCCTTGGCTGGTGTGGCTCAGGGGATTGAGTGTCAGCCTGCAAACCGAAGCGTGGCCAGTTCCATTCCCAGTCAGGGCACATGCCTTGACTGGTCCCCAGGTCCCCAGTAGGGGGCGCATGAGTGCAACCACACGCTGATGTTCCTCTTTCTTCCCCTTCCCTTCTGTCTAAAAATAAATAAATAAAATCTTTAAGAGAATCTTTTTAAACAAGCTCCCATTTGTACACCAAATTAAAATTCATTTTAGGAAATTCTGACAGATCGAAAGCTGTAAATTACAGTTTCTACAATGAATGTCCTAGAAAGTACAGCTGCTCTACATCACGTATTCTCAGTAGTGGCGACATGACCCTCAAGAAGGTGGAAAGTGTGTGTGTGTGTGTGTGTGTGTGTGTGTGTGAAAATCTTAAATATTACAAAGGTTTTACTCCCTGAAGCTCAACCCTACCTGACAAAAATCTTAATATTTAATTTCACAACCAGGATGGGGGAAGGGAGTTGAATGACTTGGGGAAAATGTCTAAAAAAGCTCTTGAGGGAGAGATAATTTTTAAAAGGGTGAGAAACTGTTACATTTTAGAAAATAATTAGTCAGATGTGTATTGTGGATTATAACTCACAAATTAGTTAGAAAACAGTTAACTAGGTAGAACGTGGCGGGAGAAGAGACACGCATGTCTCGGTTTATTTCAGACTTAGGGATGAGGGGGAATTTTGGATTCTACACTTAATGAATTGATTTTCCCCTTCCATTTGTAGAAATGGTTATCAGCACTGTAATGATCAAATTCTTAGGGGTTCATACCTCATTTAAAAATCCCCGTGGCATAGAAGATTTAAATTTTTTTATCTTTCCTACCTCAGCTCCCATTTGTTGGTGGGTAATAGTAGCCCCGAGGTCTCTTCCTACAGCCCTAGTGAAGAAGTCCCGGTTAGGCGTGAAACGCGCGTACTGGACAACCAAACTCACTGGGTGCTCTGGCGGATGGGCTCTGGGAAAGCAGTCTACCTTCTCACTGCCCGGGCCCGAGTTCAACGTGTCCGCTGCACCTCCTGCGGCTGGAGCCGGAGGAGCGTGTTCGAGCACGTCCACCTACGAACCACCGCAACCCGCCCGCCGCGCGCAGGCGCAGTTCCGCGCAGTCCGGTCCCCGGCCTCGCGCCTGCCCCAGGTGTGTGGGTCCCCACGAGGCCGCACGAGCCGGGCGTACTCGACGCTTTTCCTCCGTTCTCTGCCTCCGCCCCCACGTGAGCCGGGCAGCGGCAGTTCCGCGGCCCAGACCGAGAGTGCACGCGGCGGGGGCTAATTTCTTTTGCCGAGGGATGGCTCCGGGGCCCTTGCGGGCGGCACGCGCCCCACTCGGGATGCCGGCCCGTGTCCCGTGTGCGTGTGGCCGGAGGTACCTCGCGCCTGGCCGTGTTCGGGTCTGGGCCCGTGGCCTCGGCCCGGCTCTGGAGCTGACAGCTGGGAGCGGGGAGAACCAGGCTGGGCCGGGGGAGGCCGTCCTGGCTGTAGGCTCGTCTGCGGTGGAGTAGCCCCTATCCTTCCTTCAGGCCCTTCGGACTGCACCCCCGCCCCCCCTCCTCGGTTTGCCTCCTGGCTGCTGGGCGGCTCTGACAGTCAGCTTCGTCTTTCCCTGTTGTGCCTGAAGCACCTTCCCCGCTGGCGCCCGGGGGTTCTCTGCAGACCCGCTCCTCATCTGGAAGAGGCTTTGCAGGGTTTTCTCACCCAGGTTTCCAAGATGGCGACGGCCAAGCGTGAACTTACTGCGAATTTCCCTGCGGAGGAGGCCATTCATCACAGTAAGATCTCCCTTACAGGCTCCGGATCGGAAGGTACGGCCTGTGCAGTCAGCATCTTATTAAAGTCAGTTGTGTGCTGTGCGCCGTGGGGCTGCCCAAGGTTTCCGGGTTGCAGGCCAGGCCGCGCGCGGCGGCGTGGGTTGTGGCCAGTTCGAGGGTTGAGTGGGAGGCCTGCCGGGCTCCACCCAGAGGAACGTGCCGTCTTTAATTGCTCCACCCAGAGTGGGCGTCTTTTTCTAGGGCTTCTCATGGTATCATATATGTTAAAAAGCATCTGTGTGAAAGCTTGTTGACATTAACTTTTACTCATTTGCTTGACTAAGAAACAAATAATAATTTTAAAAACGGGAGAAATAGGTGACAGGAAAAAAGAGTGTACAGTCCCTCAGTTGTGGCGGCTGTCCTACTAGTACCAACACAATAGTCTTTTTTCTATAAAAATCTCCCTCCCATTTCTTACTCTAGCTTTATTTCCCTTCATTCCTTATTTGTGTTAGGTTGATTTTAGTGTTCTTAGTATTGATGTAGTTGATAAAATTAGCTTCCAGTTCAATGGCTAGACACGGAGCTAAAAAGATTCTGAATTCTTTCTAAGAACATTACCTTCATCTGAACCCATAATGGTTTAGTAAATCAAAATAGACTATGAGCTATGATTAGCTTTTTCAGTGGAATATCTAGAGAGTTTTTTTCAAGCGATAGCCTTTAATCTTGGCATGATTTATTGGATTTAAAGGTTTGGCAGTGGATTTCATACCTAGATGACATAGTATCTATCCTTAAGGCATATCAGCTCTTGTCAACTGCTGCTCTTGGTAATCACATGAATTCTCCATGACTCATTCTGGTCCTACAAACTGTAATGCTTTGTCCTCAGCAGTGACCTCAATGCCGATGAGTACATGTACATGGAAACCAGTGCATTTGTTTTCAACACCAGTAATGATGATACATTATGCTTTATATACATTATCTAATATAATCCCCCAAAGTAATTATTAGATATAGGGGAGAGGAGAAAAAAGACTATCTCAAGTTGTATGAATAGACAAGTATACAGATACTATGTGCATATAATATTTATCATCTCTATTTGTAAGGGCTTTTCTGAGAGGGATTGAGAGCCCTATCCCAGAAGATAATAGCCACAAGCTCCTATAGCTTGAGCTTTATGATGTTGCAAACTACAACATTGTATGTATCTTGGAAAATGTGGTGCACAATCTTTCTACAAAGCCCCCCGGGTAAGGCTTACATTAGTCTCTCCCTCTCCTGGCTCTGACTCTGTGACTTTTTTTTATTCAAGGAGATTGTGAAATCTTAAAAGCTCTTTGCTGCTGAAGAAGGAATTCTCTGTAGGAATTGATTAGGAATTTATTAGAAATACGTGGTGCAAACCTATTAAAGAAATAGCACTGTCTTTGAAAGTTACTGAATTATATACTATAATACATAAACTTCCATTATGATAGTGTGATATCCACGAATCACTTCATTCAGTGTTGTATCCAGAGTGTAGAACGGTGCCTACTAGAATAGACACTTAGTACTAAAAAGACAATGGGGGGAGGATTGAATGTGGGAGGTAGGGGGTGGGTAGTGCAGGGGAGAGTAATGGGGGGACCTGGGGACAAGTGTAACTGAACAACAATAATTTTTAAAAAAGAATTACTGAAAGCCAAATACATGTTAAAAAAAACACTGGGGAGAAAATATAATGGATATTCTACCCATTTTAATTTTTATAAATAAAGAAAGAGGGCCCAGAGAGATTGAATTAGGATACATTTTTTAATAGACAATTTTGGGGAACAGTTTTATTTAGATTTACAGAAACATTGAAAAGATAATACAGAGAGTTCTGTCTATACTTCACATCCAGTTAACATCATACCTTAGTATGGTGTATTTGTCACAATTTTTTTAATAATAGTTTTTAGTTTTATTCATTTATTTTTAGAGAGAGGGGAAGGGAGGGAAGAGGGAGAGAAACATCAATGTGTGGTTGCCTCCCACTGGGGACCTAGCCTGCAACCCAGGCATGTGCCCCAACTGGGAATCGAACTGGCGACTCTGTGGTTTGCAAGCCGGCACCCAACCCACTGCACCACACCAGCCAGGGCTATTTGTCACAATTAATGAACAATATTAATGCATTATCATTAATTGAAGTCCACAGTTTACTCAGATTTCCTTAGTTTTTACTTAATGTCCTTTTTCTGTTCTAGGCCTCCATCCGGGATACCACACTACATTTAGTCATCATGTCTCTTTAGGCTTCTCTAGATTGTGGCAGTCATTAGACTTCTCTTGTTTCTGACGACTCTGGCAGTTTTGAGGAATACTGGTGGAATGCCCCTCCACTGGAATTTTTCCCTTGAGTTTTTCTCACAGTTATGCTGGGGTTATGGGTTTTTGGGAGGAAGACAGAAAGGTAAAGTGATGTTTTCATCACATCATCCCCAGAGTATGTATACGGTCAACATGCTCCATCATGGTTGATGTTGACCTCAGTCATCTGGCTGAGGTCGTGTTAGGTTTCTCCACTGTGAAGTTACTCTTTTTCCCCTCCCCTTTCCATGTTATGCTCTTTGGAAGGAGGTCTGTACATGCAGCCCGCACTTAAAGAATGGGGAGTTATGCTCCCTCTCCTTGAGGGTGGTGTAGCTACATAAATTATTTGGAATTCTTCTGCATGAGGCATTTGTCTTTCTCTATCATTCACTCACTCATTCATTCATTCCTTACCTGAGGACATGCTTACTGATTTTAGAGAGAGGGGGAGGGAGGGAGAAACAGGGAGAGAAACATTGATTGGCTGCCTCCTGCACTTGCCCCACCCAGGGACTGAACCCACAACCCAGGTATGTACCCTGACCAGATATCGAACATGTGACTGGGCGGTTTGCAGGATGACAGTCTAACCAGCTGAGCACTCTGTCCAGTGCTATTTCAGTCATTTGTTAGTGTCGGTATGGACTCCTGGGTTTTATTTTACACTTTGGGTTAAAATTCAACACATACTTATTTTGTGTCTCAAATTGTTTCCGCTTGGACCATCAGCAGCTCTTCCAGTTGGCTATTGTGTCTCTTTGACATATCCTGTTAATGTAGGGTTTTGTGTCGAGCACTTCCTTAGTTTCTGGCGCTGTACGACGTTTCGGCTTCTTCATCTTGTATATTTTCTGCTCTGGTCTTAAATCAGCCTTCTCCCCAAGGAGCCCTGGTTCCTTTTATTGAGGAATTGTGTTATAAACCAAGAATATGGGTGCTAGGTTATGCTCCTTTTTACCAGGGTTACAGTACATTTTAAAAACAATGTTTTGGGAAAACATATTTGCTAATGATACCTCAGACAAGGGCCTGATCTCCAAAATATATAAAGAACTCACACGACACCACTCCAGGAGGACAAAAAACCCAATTAAAAAATGGGCAAAGGACTTGAACAGACACTTCTCCAAGGAAGACATACAGAGGGCCCAGAGACATATGAAAAGATGCTCAGCATCACTAGCCATCAGAGAGATGCAAATTAAAACCACAGTGAGGTACCATCTCACACCGGTTAGAGTGGCCAACATAAGCAAATCCACAAACAAATGTTGGAGAGGATGCGGAGAAAAGGGAACCCTAGTGCACTGTTGGTGGGAATGCAGACTGGTGAGGCCACTGTGAAAAACAGTATGGAATTTCCTCAGAAAACTAAAAATGGAACTGCCCTTTGACCCAGCAATTCCGCTGCTGGGATTATACCCTAAGAACCCTGAAACACCAATCCAAAAGAACCTGTGCACCCCAATGTTCATAGCAGCACAATTTACAATAGCCAAGTACTGGAAGCAACCTAAGTGCCCATCAGCAAACAAGTGGATCCAAAAACTATGGTATATTTACAAAATGGAATTCTACGCAGTAGAGAGAAGGAGCTTATACCCTTTGCAACAGCATGGATGGAACTGGAGAGCATTATGCTAAGTGAAATAAGCCAGACGGTGAGGGACAAATACCATATGATCTCACCTTTAACTGGAACATAATAAATAGAAGAAAAAAGAAACCAAAATATAACCAGAGACATTGAAGTTAAGAACAATCTAACAATGGGCAGGGGGGAGTAGGGAGGGAACAGTGAGGAGAGGGGATTACAGGAACTACTATAAAGGACACATGGACCAAATCAAGGGGGAGGGTGGAGGTCGGGGGAGGGAGGGGGGTTCAGCTGGGGCGGGGTGGAGGGATGGGGAGAAAAGGCACACAACTGTAATTGAATAACAATAAAAAATTAAAAAAAACACAATGTTTCAAAGATAATGTTACCAATACTGCATAAATTCTGTTCCGTACTACTCCAGGTTCTGTGAATAGTTCAGAGTATCTAGAAAGCATTGTCATCGCGTTAAGCAGCGACCTTTTTCTTGTGATACAGTTTAATTATTCCAGGCTAATTATTTATAATGTAGTTTAAAATTTAAAGTACTTGGCTTTGGATTTCCATTAATTAGAATAGAGTAAGAAGATCCAACAATATAAGTTGGACATATACTTAAATTGTAGATAGATGAATGATTTTTTTCCTTGAACAACTAACTGATTGGATGGTGGTTCCATTTACCTGGGTTAGGATGCTTTCAACCTGGGGGTGGGAGTCTGGGAGAGATGAGGGAGGGGGTGTTGGGTTTAGGGGAGAAAAATCAAGGTTTCCAGTTGGGACATGTTAAATTTGAGGTAATCTGAAAAGACACTCAAGAAGAAATGTCAAACAGGTAGCTCATTGAGTTTGGAACTCAGAAATCTAGGCTGGGATATTCAGTCCAGTCACTGTATTTTAAGATCATTTGGAATGGTTTTTCTCTGTGGGTAGACCAAAACTGAGTACATGATTAAGTTTATTCATTTTAATTTTGATATTAGTTATTTAAATTTTATTTCATAATTTTATAGAATATTTCTGGGTTGAAGGTGGTCTTCAGCATCTTTTGTAAAGCTGTACTAATGTCCACTATATCTCCAGCCACTGGGGTGGGTTAAGGATGGAGCCAGATCTTGAATGTGCCTGAGCCTCTGTGTGACCTCTTGGTTACTTAGGGCAGCGATTTTCAACCTTTTTCATCTCGTTCCACTCATAAACTAACTACTAAAATTTACAGCGCACCAAAAAATATATTGTTTGCTGATCTGACAAAAAAAATAGGTATAATTTTGATTCATTCACACCAGACAGCTATTGTAGTGTTGGCTGTTGTCTTTTTTTTTTTTCCTATTTGACAGTCTAAGGGAAAAGAGGTCATCAGTGCCCCTGACAAAATAGTCAGATACGCATGTTTTAAAAGTTTTTGTGGCACACCAGTGTGGCTACTGCAGCACACCAGTGGAAAATTGCTGACTTAGGGGAATGTTCTAGTTTTCAAGTATTTGTGAACTTCTCAGATTTCCTTATGTTGTTATTTCTAATTTCATTCTGTTGTGGTTATGACATTATACTTTGTTATGATTTCAACTCAAATTTGTTGAGATTTATTTTGTTGCTTAGTATATGTCTGTCCTGGGAAACATTCCATCCCTGGCTCAGTTGGTTGGAGCTCTGTCCCGTGCGCTAAAAGTTGTTGCAGGTTCAATCCCTGGTCCGGGCACATACGGGAGGCAGCCAATCAATGTTTCTCTCTCACATCGATGTTTCTTTCTGTCTAGAATCAATAAAAACATATCCTTGGGTAAGGATTTTAAAAAGTAAGGAAAACATTCCGTGTGCACCTGACAATGTATTTTCTGTTGTTTTGGGGTGTTCTATAAGATGTCGCTTAATTCTACTTGGTTGATAGTGACAGTGTCTTCTATATCCTTGCCGATTACCTGAGTAGTAGTTCTATCCATAATCAAAGAATGTGGTGGTGTTTATCTTTTTTTTCTTTTTTTAAAAAAATTACTTATTGATTTTAGAGAGAGGGGAAGGGAGGGACTGAGAGGGAGAGAAACATCAGTGTGAGAGAGAAACATCAATCGGTTGCCTCTAGCGTGCGCCTTGGCTGGGACCAAACCTAGAAACCAGGCATGTGCTCTGACCAGGACAGAATCAAACCTGCAACCTTTAGGTTTACAGGCTGATGCTCAAACAACTGAGCCGCACCAGCCATGGTGGGATGTTGGTTTTCAGTTATTATTATTGAATTATCTACTTCTACCTTCATTTTTCCCTTCATGTATTTTAGGGCCTAGGTATATAATTGTCATGTCTTCCTGATGAATTAACTCTGCTATTACAAAATATCCCTGTTATTCTAATAACTTTTTTGGTTAAAATTTTGTCTGATTTAGAGCTGCTCAGGTTCCCTTGTGGTTGCTGTTCATATGGTGTATCATTTCCCACCCTTTTAGTGTCAACCTGTTTACAACCTCTTAAATCTAAAATGTGCCCTTTCTACAGGGCACTATAGTTAGAGTTCGTTTTATCCAGTTTGGAAATGTTTTGAATGGACTGTTTATTCTGTGTTTGTATTGATATGTTTGAATTTGCGCATGCCATTTGGCTATTTCTATAGGTCTTATGACTTCTGTTCCTTGGTTCCTCTTTTACTTTTTTTTTTTTTTTTTGCATTAAAGGGTATTTTCTAAAGTACTGAATATCATTTTAATTCCTTTATTAATTTTAAGTATGTTTTTTGAGTATTTAAATGGTTCTTGGGATTACATCACCAGGTTTTCATTTGTAGAAGCTAAGAGAAGAAAGGAGAAAAAATACATTTATAAAGTTTTTTGGGTTTTTTTTGGTTAACCTTGTTTTTAAATTCTGGTATTCTTTATTTCTTTGTCTAGATTGGAGTTAGTCTGCTGTCACTTCTTTCCTCTACTCTAGCTTCTTGCCCTTCTCTCTCCTCTGGGTTTGTATTATCAAATACCTGCATCTCTGCATCCTGTAGCCTCAACAATTAAATTTTATAGCTGTTTTATGCAGTTGTTTTAATAAAGGAGGTGTGCATGTGTGTGTATATATTTATATATGTAAATTACATTTATAATACAACTTATATTTATAAAGTACGTATTATAAAATTATATGTACATATAAATCATACTTTTTTATAGTTGCTACTTAATCACTATTACCAGTGCTTTTTATATCTTTGTGTCAATTTTATATCTTTGTGTCAATTGCTACATGAGGCCACTTCCTTTAATCCAGAACTTCTTTGAGTATGTGTTGTAAGGCAGGTCTGAAATAGCAGTGATTTCTGTCTTTGTTTACTTGGGGATGTCTTATTTTGCCTTCATTTTCGCAGTACAGGCCTGTCACACGGCTGTTGGTTCAGTTTCTCTTCTCGCACTTTGAATGTCATCCACTGTCTTCTGGCCTCCACTGCTTCAGATCAGAAGTCAGCTAGGACTTATTTTGGTTCCCTTGAATGAAATGTCTCTTTTCTCTTGCTGTTTCCAATACTTTCTCTTTGTGTCCAAGTGAGAATCTCTTTGCTTTGATCCTATTTGGAGTTCCTTAAACTTCTTGGCTCTGTAGGTTACTGTGTTTTGTATTTGGGAAGTTTCAGCCATTATTTCTTCAAATAATTTTTCTGCTCCTTTCTCTCTTTTCCTTCTAGTCACTGCAATGAATATGTTGGTGTGTTTAAGGGTGTCCTACAAGTCTCTTCTTTTTTCTTTCTGTTCTTTAAAGTTTGTGAGTTATAAAGTATTTTCTACTAGACAATCCTAGCATCTCCAAATAAGGAATTTTGGCTATTCTTAAGACCTTTATCTTTCTCCTGTCCTGCTGCATTAACTAGGGTCTCTCCAGTGTGAAGTTAATGAAAACAGTAGGCATCCTTGTCTTCCTGACTGTAATGAAAATCCTCATTTTTCTTCATTATATGTGTTTGTTTTGGATTTTGATAGATAATGTTTCGAGGTGAAGGAAGTTTCCTTCTTTTCCAAGTTGTTGAGTTTATTTCTTAAAACTTTAAATGGGTTTGGAATTTTATTAGGTTTTTATAGAATTCAAACAATCATATCTTTTTCTTTAAATCTCATGAGGTATTGAGCCATCTTTGCAGTTCTGCATCATGATTTTTCAAATGAAGTTTTTTCAAAAACCCCACTTAATTATATTTGCTGATACTGTATATAGTACTTGCACATCTGTGTAAATAGGTGACATGGGTTTATTATTTTTCATGCCGTTTTTGCTCAGTTTTGGTATCAAGATTTTAGTATCCCCACCAAAATCTTTTTCCTATAATAAAGTAGGTTGTGTAAGAATTAACTGTTCCTCGAACTTTTGATAAAACCCATCTGTGAAAGTTTGAAATGGTGAAGGGATTTTTGATAGCTCATGTATGTATGTTTGTTCCAATTTTCCATTCCTAAGACAGTTTAGGAAGTTTTCTAGAGTTGTCCATTTCATCCAAGTTTTTAAATGTACAAGCATGTTTCATATTTTATGACCTTTTAAACCTTTACTGTTATCTATAGTTACCGCTCCTGTTTTCTAATATTTCTTGCTTGGGACACAGCCCTTTAACTCCCTGGTTTTGCTAGTTGTCTAATTTATCAGTCTCTCTTTCCCTAAGAATTGCTTTTCTATTTTATTAATAGTGGTTTTTTATCTTACTACTTTCTACACTTATATTTACTTTTTTACATTATGATCAGTAAGTCTTTGTCATTGATTTTAAATTTTGTTTTTAAAAATGCATTAAAAACATACATTTACCAGTGAGTACCACATTTCTTGGTTTTGTGGTACTTTGTCATTTGGTTCTAAATATTTTGTAATTCCTAGTTTTATTTTCTCTTTAACTCAGTGAGTCATTTAACAGTATTTTTATTTTTGGTTTGAAACATTAAAAAATTTGTTATTGTGGTTGATTCTAACTTAGCTCAATTGAATCAAGAGGAATGTGGCTTAACTTCAGCTCTTTCAAATCCGTTAAGGCTCACTTTCTGACCTAGTCAATAGAAAGTGTACATGTTCCTTATGTTTTGGGGGGAAAATGGACTATACTGGGCATGATGATCTTGGTATATTTATTCATTCACACTTACTTTGATGTTTAGTTTTACTAAATTTTACTAGTTGTTAATTTTTCTTGATCTATATAAATTTCTGATAAAGCTGTTGTAATTGTCCACTATGACTATGAATCAAATACACCTTGCAATTTCCAATTTTTCTTCATATACTTTGAGACTATAAGTTTATAATTATTATATAAAACAGGAGTATTTCATATCACATTATTTTGATTTATCCCCATTAATGCCTTTTTGTTGTTGAAAATTCTATTTCATTTGCTATTACTATTCCTACACTACCCTGCTTTTAGCTAATAGTTACTACTTTTTAAATCCAGTAAGAAAAAATTCCTAATAAAGCTAATGCTGTTTAAATAGTTCACTTACCTAAAACATCAGATTATGCCAAAGTTTTTTGGCACTCGCTGTTGACTGATGATCTCTTCTTTTAGACTGTTGCTATATAGACTTTACTGGTAGTGGTAAAATTGATTTCAGATTAATTTCTGGATCTCTGTACTTACCCTTGTAACTGTTTATCTTAAGTAACCAACCAAAAACCCTGTAAGAAATTTCTAGGAGAAAGTGTTGATGGAAACAATTCGGTTTTGTGACACTGTCAAATAGGTTCCCACACGAGTGTTTAGTGACGAGTGTTTCTTCTAACGCCACAGTGGCCATGAGATGCTTAAAATGAAAGGATACACTTCTTGGGGTGCTACCCTATCTGTAGCTGATATAATGGAAAGTATTTTGAAGAATCATAGGAGAGTCCAGTTTCCACCATAGTAAGGAAGCATGTTTATGTTTGAAAAGTTCTTTAACATTAATATAACATAGAGGTAAAAGAACATTTATGAGGCACAATTTATTTTTGAGGTTGATCTCGTGAAAGCACCTCTCTTCCTAAAACGTCTGTTGTTAGTTGCTGCTGAAGAGACAGAAAGGGATGAAGGGGGAGGTAAGGCAGAGAGAGGGGCCTATCTTTGCAGACCTTTGTCCTGGCCTAGTCTTGTATTTATCATTGAATTTGATAAAAGTCTTCTTGCATCTTTAACTTTACAAACATCTATTAACATTGGGAATCACTGTGGGTAGATCTTGCTACATTTTGAGTTGTTCTCTAACAGTCCCAATTACGTCCAACGAAGAGACCTAAGAAAGCAGCACCTAGTCACAGAAGTGTCCGCAGTTAGTGTCTTGGGAGGGGAAGCTGGAGACTAAGATCCGTCCGTTGGTCTGAAGGGGAGAGAGGCTACGGCACAATGGAATTGTCATTGGGAATAAACAGAAATTCTGAAGTGGTTTGGGGGTAAGGAGGAAGGTCCCAGGAAACACAGCAAAAGGCTGGGGCCTCTGTGGAAAGATGGCTGATGAATTTGAACAAGTATGTATAATTGTCAATTTTAAATTGTTCTGTCTCAATGGTCTATTTTTCTGCCACAATTCATATTACAGATCTGTTAAATACTCATTCATCCAGCAAGTACTGTTTCTTATATTGCAGACCTTTGTTATAAGAAAGAAAAAGGAATTATTTTTAAGTTTTTACTTTCAGGGCCTTTATGGAGTAAATGAAATATTCCTTAGTGTCCCTTGTATCTTGGGAGGGAATGGTATTACAGACCTCATTAAGGTAAAGCTGGCCCCTGAAGAGGAGGCCCGTTTCAAAAACAGTGCAGAAACTCTTTGGGAAATTCAGAAGGAGCTGAAGCTTTAAAGTTGCTAAAAGCTACCAATCTGAAGTTATCGAAGAGACAGTTAAAGAAGGTGTTTCAGTACCGCTGATGTACCCGTACTTGCCTTGTGCGTGTGTGTATATGTGTGTTTATGTGCAGTTGCCATTTGGTCCAAAACAGCATATAAGAAATTCTGATTCTTTTCATCAAGTATATGCTACTTTTTTCATTCTGCCAGGCAGATACCTATGTGCATTAAGAAAAAAAAAAAAAGTTTATTTTTAGAGGGGAAGGGAGGGAGGAAGAGGGAGAGAAACATCAATGTGTGGTTGCCTCTTGCACACCCCCTGCTGGGGACCTGGCCTGCAACCCAGGCATGTGCCCTGACTGGGAATTGAACCAGTGACCCTTTGGTTTGCAGGCTTGTGCTCAATCCACTGAGCCACACAAGCCAGGGCCCCTATGTACATTTATGTGCTATTAAAAGTTGTATCTTCCTCTATGATGTAAAAATAAAGTATGTGTCAAAAATAACTCTAAGTGACACTAAATTAAACCTTGAATTGAACTTGCAGGTTTTTATTTTGGTAATATTTACAAGTAGATTTTTATTTTTTAAGAAAAGATCTACAGTGATCTCAGTGATGACTAAGTTGGTTATTCTTTTCCTGGAAGAACTATAGAGTAGGCTGCCTGGCTCCCTAAATATCTTAAAAAGATCTCAAATTAGAACATATGTTTCTTTTATAATTTCATGAACTTTCTAGCTCTCTCATCCTCATAGAGAAAATTCTATTAGATGAGTTTGACAGGACAATTAGCTCATGTAGTGGTCACAAGCAGAACCACTTGCCAGGAAGACCGACTTCAGATGCCAATAAAAGAGTACATTGCATCTTCCTCCTTAATTGTGGCATACCATCTGCCTAGTTAAAACAAGTTCTTAGGTATATAGCATGGCCTCTTGCCACTTTCCCTTTGATGAGAACAGTCACGCTGCCGCCAGCCAGGCCTAGACAGGAAACAAATCTAGGTAGAGACTGCAGGCGGATGTCACCAGGATCTTTCACAGAAAAAGTCACTCAAATCCCTGAATTTCAATCATTTCAAAATTGGGATGTCTATGTATATATCCCATATTAAACACAATTCACTTTATATGCTATAGAATAAATATAAAGCTAAATTTCAACCTACGTGGGATATTATGCTTTGTTTGCTAAATTAAAAGCCAGGCATCTTATTAAGGTTTCATGGATTTTTCCTAAAGATGTTCAATAAAGAAGAGAGCAGTTATGCAACAAATTTTATTTAGCATAGTCAGTCCCAACATTCAGCACAAAAAGTTTACAGAGGATAGAAAGTGCATTAATAAAAGCCAGTCTTTACCAAAAGAAAACAGAAAATATATTATTGATTCAAAATATTTTACACTTGAATGATAAACTGCAATAACTTATTCTGGGCACCTACTGATCAGAGAAAGGAAGAGAAGAAAAGAATGCTTAAGAAGAACGCAATGTCCAGCTGGTATCGGAGAAGTCAGTAGAGGTCACTGAGACCGGCAGTCTTTCTTGCTTTTTGCATTAGTGCCCTCAGCTGGAACTGTTTACGGGACAGAAGACGTACATGCTGGGAGGGGGGAAAAGTTCAACAGTTTAGAACGGCTTTGGCGAGGCATGAAGTATCAGACAGTTTGTAACCTAGATGGGATCTAAGAATTCTAAGAATTCATCATACCAGCCTTCCTTTGAAACCAATACTTCATTACATGTGGCTTTTTAAACTCCACTAGATTTATGCTGGTAGGCTGTATTAACAAAAGTAGTCTTCTGAGACCTTTTTATTTACTTCTCCCTCTCCATCTCTCCCCACCCTCCCTCGCCGCCCCCCCCCGCCCCGCCCCCACACACATTTACTTCACAAGAAAAGCACCATACTGCAGGATCTGGCTCAGGAATTCAAGCTACATCTGGAGATTATCAAGATGCCAGGGAAACTTGTACTGTGACCCTAACAAAAGTCACAGAAAACTTTGGTAACTGTGACTGTTTGTCCTCACTCGACTAGGCAGGGCAGGGATGAACAACACAAGGCCAGCTTTTGTCCAGTGTTCAGCAAACGGCATACCTCGCTTGCCTCCTCTCCACGTGAATCTGTCCCTAGGCTATGCCACCTAAGCAGGGGAGTGTCTAGAAAGGGAACCCGGCCATTCATGTGCTGCACAAGGTCCAAGAGTGGTTTGGCCCCTCACTCCCAGAGGGAAAGGCAAGGTAAGCAAGTGACCCAACGGTAGCACCAACGGCAGCTGGACTGAATACCCCAAGGGTGGCGGCTACTGCTGTTCCTAAAACTGTGCTGCGTATGACCCCACAGGGAGCGGTAGGCACATCTGGCTCACAGGCTCTCTTCTTTATGTCTGGACAACAGCGTTCAGCCTGGAACAACCTTCATTCAGAAGGGTTTTAGTACCAGGGCAGCCCAAAACTCGGCAGGGCTGTTTGATCTGGAAAAACAGGCCTAAAAATATGTAGCGCTATGAAAAACTATCAGAAAAGAAATGGGTGGGGGGATGGTTGGTGATCTCAATTTAGATGGTATGACCTGAAAGAACCAACGGAAACCTGACTGTACCTCCTGACCCCCCCAGGCACACTAGGCAGTAAGACAGAGGAGATGCAGCCACTAAGTCCATCGTCTGCCCTGCTCGGACGGCCCTCACCCCTCTGCGGGTGAGAAGTCACTGCTCACTGCCCCCTACCTCACTCTCTGTCTTTTGGGAAGATGAGGAACTTTAACCCCCACCCTACAGAGAAACCTGCTTGGTTTGTGGTTTTCAAGCTCAGTGCCTCTAAAAGTTCCAAAGTCCTCGAGAGCAGGTGAGGAAGAATTACCTTTAGGAAGACATCCAGGTCAATGACTCCCCGCCTCAAGGCTTCTCCCAGGTAAAAGATAGTGTCTTCAATAGCATTTTCCTCTGCGTACAGATTTAGGATCTGTTTATATAGTGGGGCTGTGGGAATGATAACTTCATCAATATCGTTGTTTTCAGATTGATTTTCCATTTTCTCCAGAGCAGAGCTGAGTTCCTCATCCTTCTTTCTCAAAAGTTCTATGTTTTTATCAACCTCAGCCTGAAACAGAACAGTCCAAGCATGATGACTTCATACTGATAATACAGTTACTTGCTTGTCAGACATCTCCAACTCAACCTCACAGAAACAGTTTTCTAATAAAAAAGCACCGTTTAAAAACTCATGGATGAGATTAACACTTCAGACAGCACGCTGGCCAAAGGCAGAGGGAAAGGCGTGATCTACAACAGCATGCTGAGTGAGACGAGGAGGGTGTTGGAAATGCTCGAGCTGGGCACTTTCAGTGGCAGTGATGAGCTTGTCACTGACCGCTGACAATGAAATTGTAAACAAAACCTGTCCAGCCGGAGGTTCCTTACATGAAAATCACAGAAGAGATGTTTCTTTCAAACAAGTGGGCCTCTCCCACAGAGGAATAACTCTTCCCCACTCTATACAGGATTCAACACGCAGACCACCTAACACTAGAATAGTAGGCGCAAGATATCACGGGCGGTAACTGCAGGCTCCAAGTTGCACTGGGGTCACTTTCCTGAACGTTTTTGAAAACAGCTGGCTACTGGGAAGCTCACTTCTCGCTGGAATCATTTTGTAAAACTAATGTGCACGTAACAAGTCCCTCTCCCCAAAGCCCTCACACACACAGTAACTCCTAACCCTTTCACCAAAAATGCACATTTACTGTAATAAATTCTCCCTCGCGGAATGAAAGCAGAGAGTGAAGCTGGCATTCAAATTACGAGTGCTAGTGCTTCTACTTCCCTGCTGAAGTCAGCTGACTTACCTGACTATTCAGGGCACAGGAGCCTGATAAAGTGTGAGAAAGCTTAAGAGCGAAAGGCTGCAAACACTACATCTACATGTCGTTCTTTGTCACCCGTATACTTTGGATCATTAAGCTAGACGGGCTCAATGAAGATACTTTAAATACAGCTCAAACAACATCTGGGAAGAAAAAGGACTGACCCTGAGGTCTGCGGGTCTTTACCAGGGCTAGGCGCTCTCTGAAATTCTTATTTCCTCATAATGGCAAATCAAGTACTCAAAGAACAGTCCTTTGGGTCAAAACCTCATCCCCTGGGTGAAGGTGCAAGCAGAAATGTTCTAAACACCAACTGCCTTCCCAAGATCAAACGCAGGCTCCATTTTAAGCAAAGCTGTACAGAAGCAGTACTTAAATGCTTAAAAGGACAGGCGCAATTTACCTGACTATAGCCCGCACAGTCCAGTGTGACAAGGTAACAGAACACTCTGCCCTGCCTACAATTAATTCAACGTGAAAACGGCAACTATTCAATGAGTTACTTACTACTTCTTGATCTAAACGCGTAACCATCTCTTCCAGTTTCTGGTGACCTTTTTTCAGGTCCTCCTCTGTTCGTTTCAAGGCATTGAGCTCTGCCTGCGCGCGGTCCATCTCCTCCTTCATCCGCCATCTCAGTTTGTCACTGACTGCTGAGATGAGAGAAGCCCGGATGGTGTCCTCACTGATTGTGCCATCCCTACTGGGACCTGCAGAAGAAGGCAAAAGCACTGATTTCCCAAGCTTCTATTTCTTTCACAGGAACCTTCAAAAACAGGATATCGGAGAGGCTTCCATTCGAGATGGCGGCACAGGTAAGTAAACATGGCTCGCCTCTTCGCACAGCAACATCAAAATTACAACTGAACTACAGAACCACCATCATTCAAACTGTCAGAAATCAAGCTGAAAGGAAGTCCTACAACTACAGAATTAAAGAAGAGACTGCATCCAGACTGGTAGGAGGGGTGGAGACATGGAACAGGCTGGTCCCGTACCCACATGTGGTGGATAAAAATCGGGAGCAATATCTCAGGAGTGAGGGGTCCCAGCCCCACACCAGGGTTCCAGTGCCAGGAAGATAAGTGCCCAGAACTTCTAGCTAAAAAAACCAGCAGGGATTGAGGTTGTGGAAGACAGAAACTGCCAGAGTCTCGGTTCCTCTTAAAGGGCTTGCACCACTTACTTGAACTCACTCCCTCTGGGCTCCAGCACAGGGGCAGCAGATTGAAAGGCATCAGAGACATGCAGGGAGGAACTGAATTGTCCAGTATCAGGGTGAGAGGTGGGGGGACTGCTTTCTCCCAGACTGAAGTGCTGGCAGGGGCCACTGTTCCTTTTCTGAGTGCTCCTCCCCACCCCCCACCAGAGCCACAGAGCCTGCAGGCGGGTGGCATATCTGAGACCCATCAACCTGGTTAACACTATCTGCTCCATCCTGGTGATTCCTCGAGGCTCCACCCCACCAGCTTTCGGGGCTCACCCAAGCTGTTTCCAGAGGCTTTTCCATACAAATGGCTTATCTTGGCTCATGCTTCAGATTTTCCCAAATTCTCATACAAACAGCACCTGGCCTCAGCATGCCCCATGCTTAATTGCTAAGTGGCCCCAGACCTAGCACTGGTAGCAAACAGCTGGCCCTTGGTTCACAGCTTGGACTCATTTGGGCACCTCCAAGCCCACCACGAGTAGCAGCCAATTACAAACTGCACCGTAGCTTATTTGGGTGGCCTTGGACAGACCAAAGTGGGTGGCTGACCTTGGCCTGCACCTCCTAGGAGGCCCCAGAGCCTGTGCACCCGGTGGACAATTACAGACTGCTTCAGAGCACTACCACCACCCACCTCCATAAGTGACACACTCAAGGGGCAGACTCAGCATGCACCAGAGCCCTGCTGAAGGAAGTTGTGCTCTGTGGAGTGGGCCGTGCACAGCGGATCCTCCACAGTGGTTGGAGGTTGGTGGTCAGTGGTCACTGCCAGTCCTCACAGCTGATTGGCCTGGGTAAATCCCTCCCATTGGCCTGCCAACAGCAATCAAGGTTTGGCTGCCAGAGGGTATACACAGCCCCACATGGTGGGCACACCTCAAGTGCCCAGCTTAGGTGATATGAGAGGCTGTGCCACTGGACCCTATGGGACACATACTAGATAGTCCACTCTACCAAGTTAGGGAGTCGTAACAGCTCTACCTAATACATGGAAACAAATACAGGGAGGGTGCCAAAGTGAGGAGACAAAGAAACATGGCTCAAATTAAGGAACAGAGCAGAAGTCCAGAGGGCGAACTAAACAAAATGGAGACAAGTGGTCTGCTAGTTGCAGAGTTCAAAACACTAGTTATATGGATGCTCAGTAAGGACTTCAACAGCATAAAAAAGGGCATGGAAACAGTAACAGAGAACCAGTCAGAAATGAAGGATATACTAACTGAAATGAAGAACAATTTACAGGGAATCAAGAGCAGAGGGGATAGAACTGAGAAATCAGTGATTTAGAATATAAGTGAAAAACACCTAGTCAGAACAAGAAAAAAAAGAAAAGAATCCCCCCAAATGAGGACAGTGTAAGGAGCATCTGGGACAACTTGAAGCGTGCCAACATTCACATCATGGGGGTGCTGGAAGGAGAAGAGAAAGAACAAGAAATTGGAAACCTATTTGAAAAAATACAGAAAACTTCCCTAACTTGGGTGAAGGAAGTAGACATACAAGTCCAGGAAGCACAGAGAGTCCCAAACAAAATGAACCCAAAGAGACCTACACCAAGACCCTTAAAAATTCAAATGCCAAAGATTAAAGACAAGAGAGAATCTTAAAAGTAGCCAAGAGAAAAGCAGTTAGTTACCTTCAGGTGAGTTCCCATAAGACTGTCAATTGATTTCTCAAAAGAAATTTTACAGACTAGAAGGGACTGGCCTAGATATATTCAAAGTGATGAAAAGTAAAGACCTATAACCAAGATTACTCTATCTGACAAAGCTATCATTTAGAATCGATGGACAGATAAAGAACTTCTGAGACAAGAAAAAGCTAAAGGAGTTCACCATCACTAAAACATTATTATATGAAATGTTAAAGGGTCTTCTCTAAGAAGAAGATAAAAAATATGAACAATAGCCCTGGCTGATATGGCTCAGTGGATTGAGCCCTGGCCTGCAAACCAAGGGGTTGCCGTTTGATTCCCAGTCAGGGCACATGCCTGGGTTGCAGGCCAGGTCCCCAGTGGGGGGGCGCATGAGAGGCAACCACACATTGATGTTTCTCTCCCTTTCTTTCTCTCTCTCTTCCCCTCTTTCTAAAGATAAATAAAACCTTTAAAAATATGAACAATAAAATGGTAATACATATCTATCAATAATTGAATCTAAAAAAAACAAAATAAACTAACCAGCAGAACAGAAACAGACTTACAGATAAAGAGAACATTTTGATGGCTGCCAGATGGGAGGGGGTCAGGATGACGAGTGCAAAAGATGAAGGGATTACAAAGCACAAATAGGCTGGGGGTCAAAGTACAGCATAGGGAATACAGTAGCCAAAGAACACAGATGCATGACACATGGACACGGATACTGGTGTGGGGATGGCCTGAAGGAGTCGGGGTGGGGACCAAGTGGAAGGGGGGAAGTGGGAAAAATTGGGACAACTGTAATAGCAAAAACAATAAAACATAAAAAGACAGGACAAAGTATGAGTTGACATTCTCAAAGTGGGAGGAAAGAAAAATTATGTCGTAATTTCATGCAAAATAATAATAAAATCTGAGTTTATTCAGAAATACTTTCCCTTTAAGAGACTACTAATTCATATATTTACCCACTTTATCTACTTACTGGTCCAACAATTAGCTATTTTTATCAATGAAGTAGAGGCTATGTCCCTACAGACTGCAATTCCTAAATCTCCAATAAGTGAAACGACAAATTTACACCAAGGAAAAACATTTGATTTAGGCCAAGTCCATTCTCAGGCCTTATCACAAAGCTGAAGGAGACAGGAACCCATTGCAGAGGTCCGTGAGAGAACTGAGAACAGGAAGAGTTTCCCAAACTAATGTACAGGTTCATAAGGCTTTGCTTCTGCCAGGTTTTTCTCCTTTTCTCTTTACCAGATGAACAAGAGAGAATGACATCCCAAAACCTCAGCAACTGAAAACTTGTTTATTCTTAGATTCTTTTCTAAATTACTTTTCCTAACCAGTGTCTTAATTTCCTTGCATGTTTCAGATCAAATAAATGTATCCCCCAGATATTTTCTTCAAAAGGTCCTTCCTTTAACCTAAGTATGGATTCTCTTTATGACTACCAATGTTCTTCAGTTAGGGCCCCCAACCAGCAAATGTATAAATGGTATTTTGATTTTCAGTTATGTTCGATGATAGAGTACTATGTGGGGAATTACTGTAAGTATGTGTAACCTTTATTGCCCACAATGAATAAAAAGAATGATTTCAGACTAACAGAGAGTATACTTCCATTCTGAGCCAAAAAATTATCACCTTGACATTGAGTTCCACTCATCAGGGAAAAAGGCCCTTTAGTCTGCTCGCAAAAACGTGCCCAAACTCTCACCACTCACACCCCCATCCGTTACAGGCCCCACAGGCCCCTTCCTGGTCCCAAGGTACAGACTGCAAGAGGAAACTGCAGCCTGAACCACACTGCGACCAGCTCCACATGTGTTCTCAGTGTCACCTGGTGACCACAGCTTTCGCCACTCGTTCCACAAGCTGGTCTGGTCACCTCATTTTTTTTCCTGATTAGTGACGTTGTCTTCTCTCAGAAGCTGGTCCACACCCGGCTTACTCTGAGTGCTTTCCTGGGCCTCTGCAAATGACATTTGGTGTTCTCAGGTATCATCTGTTTGAAAAGGGAGAGTCTAAAGTTTTGCTTTTTTGGGGGAGGGGGCCCTTCCTCTTGTTTTCACCACAGAAGAACTGTTTGTGTGTTTGTTTGTGTTTTTCTGACTTGGAAAATTAGTACAGATGTGTCTCACGTGGCCAGGTTTTCCTGAGGAGTGCCCTTCGTCAGTCTGTCCGAAAGACAGTGCTTCTGCACTGGAAGAGCCCAAGAGCAGATCCCCAGCGTTCACGGGTTCTGCCTACAAAGGGCCTCCCTCTTTCTGCTAGAAAGCTCTTGCTAAGGAGAGCCCAGACAGTATCCATCCTGCTACAGGGTTCAGACAGAGGCAATTCATACTTTGGCTGATTATTAACATACAAATCCATATAGTGTATGTTTTCCAGAATTCACTTCTGACCTTACCAAAGTATTTCAGCTCTGTATTACAGCAAATATTATTTCATATTTCTCAGAAACAAAAGTATTACCTCAGACAACCAGTGCTCTGGAGTTCAGAGCTGGAAAGCTAGATGCCGACCTCATTTCCCCTGTGAAAGCTGAGGTCTTGTTTTTCACATCCCTGGCTTCTGAACACCTAACTTTTCCAGTGTTCTCATGAATTTACCAGCTACTGCATCATCTCTAGACTCATCCCACTCAATTTCTCTTTACTTTCCCCCAACCACCTCTTTCTTCATGTCCCCGCATTTAGACATTAAGATGACTAGCAACCTTTTTGAATTCACCAATCTGTATCTCCACTCATTTGTTCTCACACCTTCAACCTTCTCCTACCACTCCTGCTCCCAGCCAGCGTGTCCCCAAAGCCCCACCTCTGCCCATCTCACAGTCCTGTACGCAGCCTGCCTGCTGCCGCGGCCCCTCTCACACTGTCAGGTCACCAGGACTCCAACTCTGAAGGTCTTACCTGCCATAACCAAACCAACATCCTCGATGCTTCTGAATCTTTCTAAACGCCCTAAGCCCTCTGTTAACCATCTTCCTACAAAGGCAGAAAAATCCTCAGCACATCTTCATAGAAGACTGACACCATCAGATGGGAGTCTTCCACTCTCTTTTTTCTCCTTTGGAACAAGAATCCAGACCCCTTTAATTATGTGCCTGATTCCTCATCCTTCGGAAGTATGAACCTTTCTCAGCAAGACAGCCTGCCTCTTCCAGGTCCCCTCGACGGACCAGAGGCTTTGAAGCTTTCATCTGTCCCTCTTCCTACTGTGAATGAGCCCAAGCCCAGGCACTGCCTTTTCTACTTTGCTTTTGTTCTGGTTCTCTGGTTAAGCTCTGTTCTTGGCTAAGGCAAGGCCCACGCATTCTCCTCTTTTCCTATCCCCAGACCTCGGGAGATCTTTGCCACCTCTGAGTTCCCGCCCAAGTGCAGCCACCATCACTCTAACCCACGCACATTCTGATGCCTGTGACAACGCCCTTCTAGTTGGTGAAATTGGCTTTTAGGAGGGAAAGAAAAATCTTGCTCTTTTAAGAGAACAAAAAGTCTACTTTCTACAAGAGTAGAATTTGTGCCCAAAGGGTGATTTACAAAATAATGACTAGTGAAGATGTTATCTCACTAAGTCCCTATTTTATAAGAATGCATTAAAGACTTTTAAAAGTTGTTTCCTAAAGAGCTTATTATATCCTACACGAACTTTTGTGGTTCCTGTGAGACAGGACATCCCTCCCAGAGGTCGGGGACCCCAATGATGTGCATACGGTTAGCTGTGGTCAATCACCAGCGGCAGATGAAGTGCTCCATTCATCTGTGTAGAAGTTATCAGAACTAATAAAGGCTTGGGGTCTCTTCATAGCTAGCCTGGATTTTTCACACACAAGCACATCAACAAACTTTGTTAAAATTTTTACATAAAAAGTGGATATGTTATACTTAGACTTATGTTTCAGATCCCCATTTTAAAAAATATAGTTTCTCTTATAAATACATTAAGGCAAATGCTACCATACAACACCAACTAAGTCCATTCAAGTACGTCTCCCGCTAAAGCCATTAACAGTCAGAACGGGACCCAAGCTGAGGCAGCAGTTGCCTGGTTTTCTACAAAGGTCCCAGTTCGTCTGAGGCGGCTAGAAATCCCAAACAGACCAAGTCCGTTCCTCTGTCACACACAGGCCTTATTACACAGCATATCTGAATATTTTAAATCCATCATTTCTAAAAATTGTAAGATCTGAAATGTGAACACCAAAAAAGAAAACCCACATTAAAATTCAAAATTCAACGAATCCTGACTCTCTAAGAGATTGTTTATATAAACAACAAAAAATGTGGTGGAAGATTCTCATCTTCTCCTGGATCACTTCTGTAACAAACAATTTGTTTCTTAAACATCTTAAAATAAATTTTAATATGATTCATACCTGCTAGAGTGAACCTCAGCTCAAGACTCTGTGGCAAACTGGTGTATCTTAAAAGTCCCCACATGCTGACCTTACCCACGCAGAGTCGGATCTCAGATTAGCAGCCATCCAAACGGCAGCACGGATTTTGAGAAACAGTCCAAAGCAAAACTTCACTTAAATGTGAGGATCTGATCACTGGACTTAATTAGCCCTTACGAAGTAGGATAGTTTTTCTTCCAGGCAAAGCAATACTCTACCAATGGATGTGATAATTCAATGGATAATTTAGGCCAGTATCTTCAAAGTGCATTATACTATGCCTGATTTAAAACAATCTCCCAACACTTAAGAGAATTAGTTTTATTTATCTTTTAACAGGGCCCAGGGTGCCATATCCCAGAAGGACACTTTTGCAGAGTATCCAGTGCGGGATGGCCAGAGAAGGGAGCGGCACTGGGCAGTCAGGAACACCTCGTCATGCTTACTAGCTTCTGTCCTAAAAGGAATGTTACTCAACAGGAAGGCTTCTTATTTTTCGCTCTGTAATTATTAAATAAAGAACAATGAATGGAAAATATAGAAATCATTCAGGGTTTATAGGGTTTTCCACTCCAACATCTTAAAAAAAGATTTTAATGAAAGTAATGCAGGTTTTTTAAATGTCTGTTGATAATACCCTTCCAAACCTACCATTTCTGATCCTTGTTTATGATTGAGAAATAAAATGTTCAAATGGTGTTATTAAAGTCCAAGGTTGAGATATATAGTACTTAGGGTGGTTTTCCCAGAGAAATCTGTATAAGGCACTGTCCTTAACTCTAGGGGTTGCCACCCTTACTTTCCTAGTAAAGAATAAAGACCAGGTTGTCTCCTGTGGGGTGTGCCGAACCATATGACAACCCACTAATTAAGGTTGTACCTTTTAGTAATTTTCACAAAATTACATGAATTACATTAAACCCAAACATCATTCCACATTAACATGGTGCAGGCATGTTACTGTGGACCTTGCTAAAGTAAAATTCTTTATCCAAAACCATCACATGTAAGGGTATTCATATATCCTAGGTGCCAGGTCAAATGTGACAGAAGCAGCATCTTCAATTGAGTATTTATTTCCCCAAGTACCATGCCTGATAGCTCCCAACCAGTGACTGTTCTAAAAAGATGACAAACCCCCGCCCCCAAATCAGTGAATGAAAAAATAAAAGGGTGGATAAGCACTTGTTCTTCAACGTTATCATTATTAAACTATAACAAACCAAATACACACTGTATTAATGCTAAGGCCTAAGGTCTAGGATTCAGAATTCCAAATCCACCATAATACCTATTGTACACAGCCTCCTGAAATAGACCGACCTACCAAACAGAACTTCCACACTGTGCTGAGACTGGGATTAAGGGACTGCCAGACCTGTAACTCCTCCTGGACAGGGGTGGGGTGCTGGTGGTGGGGAGACACCGCCTGATGTGGTACTCACGCCCATCCCATTTCACAGATCTTGTACGTGAAACTGGTCAACTAAGATTAATGTAGTCATAGGCAAAGCGGTTTCTCTCTTGCTTCTCCAGTAATAGGAAAAAGGATCTTCGTGTTAAGTTCCAATACGTATCACCATTTAGATTTTATTTTTTTGCTATGTGGATAGGTTTGTTCATTACTCGCTGACTACCAAAGTAAGGATGAACCTACAAGTTCAGTGTAACACTAACTTTTCCAGACAATGGAAGGAGTCCTCAAGAACCATAGTTTTGAAGAAATTAGTTTATTTCTGTCTGTAAATGTCAAATCCACTTTAAAAGCATGCTTCTAGTTAGTACACACTATATGGCTATAGCTAAAACTAAATGACAGTGTTCTTGTTCTGTGCTTTAAAAATATAGTCGAAAGTTAAATTTGATTTGGGGCCTAATATATCTCCCTATAGAAAATAAATCCAAGTCCCATGGCAGCAACGGAAATGCAATGCTGTGGAGCAAGACCAGTAAGTTATTAGCTACCCGATGACTTCATGCTAGTATTTGATGGGTTTAAAAAAAGCAAAGCTCTGAGCTAGTGGACCTGGGAACCTGACACATGACTATGAGCCACAACACAGGCGCTCAGACCACAGGGGCCGACCAGAATGCACACATGACTACCCAACCCCACGCTAACCAAAGCCCACGCCGGCCGCTATCATTGGTTAACAGTTCTACCAAAGACATTCTGGAATGAGCCCTTGCAAGTAGGTGAATGTGTTAGGAACAGGCATACAAATGCCCACGTGGGACACGGCACAAATGACAGGGTAGCTTTCCAGTCTCAGGAAGAGACCATGAACAAAGCGATACTGAAGATTCATGAAGTACTTATGTTGGAAATACCCAAAAGACATGCATGTAAAAATGGGGGCCTCTTTTCACAGCATCTTTTTAAAAGAAATTAGAAGCATTACTTCACGTATATAAAATAAAACTTTCCATTTGGAAATGGATTTACACTGGAACACAGGAAAAATTAGCATTACACACCCCAAAGGCATACATAAACCTTCATGGATTATGTGATTCAAAGAACTATTCCTCAAGATATGAACTAGCTATATGATTTCTTTCAAGTACAAGAATCTTAATGAATCTTAATGATCCAAAGTGTCCAAACAATGGATTCTATTTGGGGGCAAGCCTTAGGCCAGAAGTACCCTGTTCTGTTACGCCCTTCCCCAGTTATATTAAAGTTTCGGAAACATTAATAAGCGAGTCAAGGTTGAAGACATCTGTACCATTCCCTGATAACAGATCTCCATTGAGATGACCGGAGACCCCGGCACAAGGAAGTATGGCTGGTGAAACAGCCTCTGTACGATGAACTACGTGAAGGGGCCCAATCGTCCCCTGGCTTTCTTCACACATACACTCGTAACGCATGGAGGTTTCATTAAGTGGCACCACACTTTTTGGGCCACCACACTGGAACACACTATACTAACATTCTTGAACATTTGCTAGACAAATCTTAAATCTTTCTTAATTTGGATTATAATATCCAATGGCTTGATCACTCCGAGATTACTGCCTCCCAGGCGAACCACCAGCACGTGTGGATCTGGCAGATGGTGCCTGTATGAAGGTGGAAATTCACCGATCCCCCATCAGGCCACTCTTCCCTGTCCAATGGAGTTTGGCATTCTCCATGGGAATGCCCTGCTGGGACCAGAGCTTCTTCGAGTGCCCCGAAAACATGAATGACCACATTTCCATACCTGCCACTGCTTTCTTCTAGCATCTGCTATTAAGAGAACATAAGCAAGTATTAATGTTGCTTTATAAATTTATTATTTGTAACTTGGTAGTGGTCAAGCACTTTCAAACTTTAAAATCAGAGTTCAAGTTCTCTTACAGTTTTCACAATGTCAACTTGGTCAAATTTATATGCCCAGTCCTAACAGAAATGTTTCACCCTAAAGAAACACATACTTTGATCTAAAGAAACAGAAACTTAAATTTTTAAGTTTAAAAAATGTATTTTTAATTTATTGAGTTTCGAGAGAGAGAGGGAGAAACATCAGTTTGTTGGTCCACTTACTTACACACTCACTGGCTGACTCTTGTGTGTGCCCTGCCCTGCGACCTTGGCGTAGTGGGATGATGCCTTCCCATCCCTGAGCTACCCAGCCAGGGCACATTTAAAAATTTTTTGACATTTAAGTTTTATCCTCAGATATCAAGAAAAGTTTACATTCCTTCTGATGCCTCTGGAGATAAATACTGTGTGCAATGGACAAAATTTAAGGAAACTTGTCCCAAGTTCCCCAACTTTTCCCAATGATCTTGCAACAGAAAATGTTTCTGGTAGTCACCTGCAAAGATGGTATCTAAAAATACACCTGGTCTTAAAATGACTTCAAGGGAGAACTTAAATAACACAAGTGTACTAAAACCGCACTACAGCTGCCCAGACCCGACGGAAGGGCACCATCAACAGGTGTTTCATTGTTCAGCGCTGCCGCCGCCGCTCAGTGCCCGCAGTGGGCTCCAGTCTCAAAAAGGTGGTGCTAAGTCAGGTTAGGTAGAAAGCTGTCTGCCCACGTAGTAAAAAAGCTATAAAATGAGATGAGACAAAACAAATTCTCTGATATTCTTTTAAATGTTGTTCAAAAACTACACCGAATGGAGTCAGGAAGACCTGTTTAAGTCCCATGAACGGCATCAATCCTCAGCCGTCACTACGTTCTCAGAAGACGTCGCTATAAGAATGCCTAAGAATGTCGTCTCTACTACTTCATTGGTAAGGGGTTTTACTTCAATATTGTTGGAGATGGTCAAAAAGCAACATAGGCACCGGCACCCCCATCAACAATAAAAAGATATACGTTAGTTAATGGTGCCTTTGAACAGGTTTTGTTTTCCATCCTCAAATCAAAACCTATAAAGGGAAACTATCATTTCCACCAAGTACCAGGATAAATAACCACATTCATTCTTTCTCACGGCCACAGTGGCAGAGAACAATAGTACCAATCCTAATAACCACTGACAGACTGAGAAAACGTTCTCTATGTGTGAACTGACATTCAAATATACTTTAATGTTTCTGCTTGGTTACATTTTTGAAGGCCAACAATGTGCAAAATGTATTACTAAAACATGACGAGAAACTGGTCGTAGGTAAGTAACAAGGTTAGAAAAATAATATACGTTAAAGGATATCCTAGGTTATCATAAAATAATAATTTATTTCTAGTCTTTCTTAAAAAGTACTCTTAAAAATACAATAAAATATTAATTACTTTGACAGCCTGTCCTAAAAACATAAAGATGAGATCTGATTTTAAATACACCATTTCCCCCACATTCCCATTTCTGGATGTATGGAAATCATCTACTTGAAGCTGTAAAATGCTCTAGACCTACTGTCCCGGAGAGCTAACACATGAAGGACCTGCAGAAACCAAGCCCTCCACAAGCCAAAGGGGTTTCTCCATCGTCTCAAGGAGAAACAGGGCGGCAAACCAGCACTGTTCCCGTTTCACTGATGCCGCTTGAACCAAAATTAAGAGCTTAACAAGACTTAGTGTGCTCTGCTTATGGTTTTAAGATCTCCCATCGTTAGGTTTCTAACTGAATTATTTCAATTATAATGTAGAAAAAGAGCCACATTAAAGATGAGAAAATAAAAAAAAATCAAAACCATACCACTAGAATCTCAACAACTGCAATGTGTCAATGACAAAAACAGTAGAAGAAATGCTTTTGGGGGCAGGTATTTATACTTCAGATTTCTGGGTGGCTATAATTTATCAGAAAATGTAACAGAAAAATAAACGTCACAAGATCCTACATTCACTGAGGCACTCAGCAAAGTATTTATTGATGAACGGCTGTATGTCAAACACCGTTCTGATGTTGGGGGTATGTGTGCTGTGTTAGGGGTTGGTGGTGATGGCGGTAGCTGATGGGTCAGAGCAGGCCTCACCGCTCCATGCAGAGAAAACAGGCAGTGGACGAACCCTAAGCCAGAACAGTAGGAGATGAGGTCGCATAAATAGCGGGGAGGAACGCAGGATCACACAGGGCCTTGCAGGCCTAAGAACCTGGGGCTGAGCTCTGAGTGGAATGGGGAAACACCGAAAGGTTCTGAGCAGAGAAGTGGTGTGACTTGTTTATTTTCACAGGATCACTTTTGCTGCTGTTATCAACAGGTGTGGGAAGCCAAGGACAGAAGCAGAGAAACCTTTCAGAAGGCTTTTGAAGTAAATTACCATTAAGAGTTTTTCCTCTAATAAAAAAAAGAAGAGTTTGTCTTCTAAGGAGTATTCTGACATTTCAATGTAAATGTAAAAAGCAGGTGGGAGGGTGGAGAGGGGGGAAGGATAAGACTAATGGTGTTTAAGGATACAAACTTGGAATGAGTAGTAAATATAGACAATACTATTGCTACAACAGTAATATTACAACATATGAGTGTATCAAAGTAACGTGCTGTACACCTTAACCTACACAATGTTACTGGCCAAATTTATTCAATAAAAAACCGAAATGCACTTTTCCCACTAGGAGACCCAGACTTTCCTTATGTGGAGGGATACAGTTTGGAAGGCTACTTACCAACAGTGGTCACAGGAGGCTGGGAAGGATACTGGGAACTTGTTGTGGCAGGGTACTGACCACCAGGCGGGTAAGGACAGCCCGGGTAACCGCTAAAGATAAGCACCGAAAACATTAAATACTAAGATGATCAACACTAGTGTCTTCAGATCCCCACTCAGGAAGTTAAACTTGACGTGCCATTCTTTTACCACTTAATGACTCTACAGTTTTAGAGCTGCAGGCGTCTGGCGAGTGAAGCTAAGTTCCACAGAAACTCCCTTAATGACACTGGTTTTACTCTCACAGTGAATGGTTAAAATGCTCTCGCTTGGCCCTGGTTCCCTGAGGGTCACCTTCACAGCAGCAGAAAGCAACCACGGTATTTCTAAGGGCAGTTCAATGGCATCAGATTGGGAAGCAACAAATATTTTGTAAGAGAGCTCTTCCATTCTGATGTCCTAGCAGAGGTAAATCATACTATTTAGTTTTTTGCTTGTGGTTTACTGATAACCTTTGTGAATACCTCATCTGAAAAATACTCCTACTTAAATAAAGTTTTAAGTATTTTCTTCTCACTCTATGGAAATTTTGTGTCATTCGTGTATTCATATCAGAGTTGGAAGGAACTTCCTTAGAAGCATTCTCCTCCTATCTTCTACTCAGCATTGTGCATAAACACCATTTACAGTGTCCCTGACAGGTGGCCAGCGTCACTGCTCTTGTGCTTTCGAGCCACTTTAAAATAAGGTTCACTTAAACACAAGCACTGTGGTTCCAGGACAGGTGACCTGGTGACCGATGGGCAGTCAGCATACACAGCATGCAACACCGCACAAAGGGATGACTCATGTCCCTGGCAGGGAGTGAGACGGTGCAAGATTTAATCACGGTATGGGCAGCAGGCGTATGAGAACTTACGAGTTGTTAACTTCTGTATTTTCATTTAATATTTTTGGATTGTGGTTAACTGTGGTTAACTAAAACTTCGAAAAGTGAAACTGCAGATAAGGGGGGATTTCTGTGATGTTTTCTATCTTATCATTAAAAAAATTTTTAATCACAATTGACGTGTATTACTATTAGTTTCAGGTGTACACCCCAGTGGTTAGAAATTACATCACTTACTAGTGATCATCCTGATATTTTAAAAATTTTATTTATTTCTTTTTAGAGAGAGGGGAAGGGAGGGAGAAAGAGAGGGAGAGAAACACTGATGTGTGAGAGACACATCGATCTGCTGCCTCTCACGCCCCCAAACAGAGACCTGGCCTGCAACCCAGGCCTGTGCCTTGACTGGGAAGTGAACCAGTAACCTTTCGGTTTGTGGGATGACCCAACCCCCTGAGCCACACCAGCCAGGGTATTATTAGAATATTACTGACTATATTCCCTATGCTGTACTTTACACCCCTATGAGTATTCTGTAACAACTATCTGTACTTCTCAATCCCTTTGCCTTTTTCACCCAGCCCCAGCCCTCTCCCACCCGTGAACTGTCAAAATGTTCTCTGTAACTACGAGTCTGTTTCTGTTCTGCTTGTGCGTTTGTTTTTAAGATTCAATTGTTGACAGATTAAGTATTTATTGCCATTTTATTGTTCACATTTTTTATTTTTATTTTCTTCTTAAAGTAGACCCTTTTTGTATAATAATACCACTTTGGTGGTGATGAACTCCTTTATCTTTTTTTTTTCTTCTTCTAGTCTGGGAATCTCTTTATTTATCCTTAGATTTTCATGATAGCTTTGCCAGGTAGAGAAATCTTGGTTGTAGGTCCTTGCTTTTCATCACTTTCACTATTTCTTGTCAATCCCTCTGGCCTGCAAGGTTTCTATTAAGAAATCAGCTGACAGGTTTATGGGAGCTGCCTTTCTCTTGAAGCTTTTAAGATTCTCTCTCTCTCTCTCTTTAACCTTTTGCATTTTAATTATAATGTGTCTTGGTGTGGGCCTCTTTGGGTTCATCTTGTATAGGGCTTTCTGTACTTCCAGGACTTATATGTTTATTTCCTTCACCAAGTTAGGGAAGCTTTCTGTCACTGTTTTTTTCAAATAGGTCTCCAATTTCTTGCTCACTCTCTTCTCCTACTGGCAGCCCCACGATGTGTGTGTCCTTGAAGTTGTCCCAGAGGCTTCTCCCACTATTCTCACTTAAAATTTTTGTTTGTTTGTTCTGTTTGAGTGTTTTTGCTTCCTTATATTCCAAATTGCTAATTTGATTCTTGGCTTTGTTTACTGTACTATTGATTCCCTTCAAGTTATTCTTCATTTTGGTTAGTGGAGTCTCCATTTCTGACTGGTCCTTTTTTATGCTGTTGAAGTTCTCATTAAGTTCATCGAGCATCATCCTTATAACCAGTGTTTTGAACTCTGCATCTAGAAGGTTTTTTGTCTCCACTTTGTTTAGTTCTCCCTCAGGACTTCTGCTCTATTCGTTCATTTGGGCCATGCTTCTTTGTCTCCTCATTTTGGCAGCCTCCCTGTGTTTGTTTCCACGTATTAGGTAGAGCTGCTACATCTCTGAGGCTTGGCAGAGTGACCTAATGTAGTGGGTGTTCTGGGGGGTCCAGGGGCACAGCCTCCTTGATCACCCAAGTGGGGCGCTCAAGATACCACGCCCCCCATCCCATGTGGGCTGGGTTCTCTCTCCTCTTGTAGTTGAGCTTTGATCACTATTGGTACATCAACGGGAGCAATTTACCCCCAGGGTGATCAGTTACAAGGACTGGCCGTGACCTCTGACCACCAAGCTCTGACCACAGTGAAGGATCAGCTGTGCAAGGGCCCACCCCACAGAGCAAGACTGACTTCAGCCTGCTGAATTCACCCCTTGAGTGTGCTGCCTGTGGAGGTGGTTGATGTGGTCTAAAGCTGTCCACTGGGTGAGCGCCGGCTCTGGGGCCTCCTGGGAGGTGCAGACCAAAGTCAGCCACACCTATGTTTAGAACATTAAGGGCCTCAAGAAATCTAAAACTTATAGCCTGCCTGGGGTCACCTGGCATGAACTACAAAGAGATCTTCAGATGGCTGCTACTTTGCTGGGCTTAGAGGTGCCCCAGTGAGGCCAAGCTGTGAACCATGGCCAGCTGTTGATAGTGCCGAGCTTGGGGCCATTTAGTAAGAGGTACAGGGCCTACGGAGGCCAGATGCTGCTTGTTTGAGAAATCTTAGGAAAATCTGAAGCATGAGCCAAGAAAGGCCATTTGCATGCAAAAGCCACTGGAAACATCTTGGATGGACCTGAAAGATGCGCGGGGCAGGGCCTTAGGGAATCCCCAGGGTGGGTCAAATGGTGTGAACCAGGTGGACGGAGTGTCAGATATGGTGCCCATCTGCTGGCTCTGTGGAGAGAGGGCTCACCAAAGGAATAGTGGCCTCTGCAACACTTCTGTCTGGCAGAAAGTTGCACCCCACTGATTCTTGCCCTGATGTGGGACAATTCAGTTCCTCCTAGTATGTCTTTCACACTTTTTGCGTTTCTGCCCCCACACTGGAGCTCAGAGAGGGTAAGTTCGAGTTAGTCTGTGTATAGGCCCTTTAAGAAGAACTGCTAGGGACTCCAGAAGGCTCTGTCTCTCCCAGCCTCAATCCCCATCAGTTTTCACAGCCAGAAGTTATGAAGACTTCTCTTCCTAGCACTGGAACCCTGGGCTGGGAGGCCTGGTATGGGGCTGGGAGCCTTTGCTCCTCAAGGTCGACCTCTGCAACCAAGATATCCTACCCGACTTTTATCCACCACTCATAGGTATGGAACCAGCCCATTCCATGTCTTAGCCTCTCCTACAAATCTCAATGTGACTGCTTCTTTAATTCCGTAATTGTAAGACTTTCATTCAGCTTGATTTAAAGCTGTTTTGAATGATGTTTATTCTATAGTTTAATTGTAATTTTGATGTGGTTGTGGGAGGAGGTGAGTACTGTGCTTACCTACACTGCCATCTTGACCGGAAGTCCTTACTGTACTATTTTCTATCTTTGCATGTTATTAAGCAATTTGTCCTGGGTAGCAAATATTTTTCAAAATTTTAAGAGCACTTTTTGACCTAAGTATATCTAAAAAGAATTTTCCAACACTGTTATGCTCCTTTTGTTTATGTACCTCTTCAAAATTTACTCTTTATTATATTTAAGGCACTGTGTCTAAGTACTTGAGGTAGGAGCTAAGATGAATCCATCTCTTCCTCAGAATACTAATAATCAAAATAGGGCAAGGTCCCTGTAAACAATCTTAATAGAATAAAGGAAATAACAAATGCTGAACAAAAGTTCAGGAGATGGAGTGTGGGAAACCAATACTAGCTAGAGATCCGGGAAGGTTTTGGGAGATCTGTAATACCCATGACAGCTGAACCCAATTCTCTTCAATTCCCCTACTCATAACCCTATGTTCTCCAGCCATACTAAAGTATTTCCCTATTCTTTCTTGGATTTTTTTTTGTTTTTGTTTTTGTTTTTCTACCTTTGGTTACATAAAATGAATGGGCTGGACTTGATAGCTGGTATGTTTCCTCTTTATTATCAAATGTTATTACTCTTTGCTGCTCCCTCCACTACTAACCACCTAATTTTCTTCATTAAGGTCATCCTTGTAAATGCGTAAGTGGCATTTATAAGACTATATCTAAGCTCCCACCTCTAAACAGATGGAACCTCTCCTTTAAAGTTCTATTTATCACAGCACTTACCATTTTCTGTCTTTTCTGATATTAAGAACTGTTTTCTAATACTCTTAATACATGTTTGCTAGTACACATATCAAAATTGGACCAACCATTGTCAATGTTCCTTTTAGTTCCCTTGTATACATGCTGTAGGTGCTAAATAAAATTCCGAGAAGACCTTAAGACTTGGAAGACCTCAGAGATCATCTGGTCCAACTTTCTATAGCAAGAATAAAGACTCTCATATTCATTGTTTTAAGTTAAAGATTCTTCTTCAGTCACTGACTTATTAATCTTCCTTTAGGACAAAGGAAGAAGATGGAGATTCTGAAGCTCTTCTGCCAAGGCCTTTCATATACAGAAAGATATCAATGGCAATTTGAATACAGCTGCTCTTCCCAACTCATTAGCATGTTACATGTTGAGATGAAAAGTTGTGTTTCACAGGGAAAAAACCACCAAATCTTTGAACAATAGCTGCCTCAAAAAGGAACTTCTTACAAGCAAGTAACCTCACAAAACAGACTTTCCTGGTCACATATGGTAAGTGAATAAGGTTCTGGTCAATATTTTCAGCCTTCACTGTTATTGACAACTTTCTCTGCAATGGCTTTATTATTCAGAAGTCCACTTCCTTATTGTCCTTCCAACAACTATTCCCTATATGTCCAAAGTTCCTTCTTACTAGCTACTGTTAATAATAAAGGTTTGTAATTTCAGTTAGTAAATTCAAATAGGATTCCATTTCTAGAACTTAGTAAGAAAGTTAAGAGCCTCAAGAAATCCGAAACTCACAGCTTGCTTACATGTTATGATCCCAGGAATCTTCCTCTGCTGCCCCTGACAGATGTTCATCTAGTCTCTGCCCATCTGTCCAATGTGACCCAACACTCACTACCTTAGAAAGCTAGTCTCCGAAATTAAGAAAGTCCCAGAAATAAGTAAGTTTGCTAAATTTAAGTTATAAGGTACTGCATGTTATGGTATATTTGTAAATCTATATATTTAGTCATAGCAGGTGTTTAGGAAATGTGGCTGCATTTATCTGTGAGGGTTACCCAATGATTAGAAGAGTCAGCAGGGTTAAAAATTTCTTGTTAATTGTTAGAGTAGCTGAAAATCTCATATACAGGTATGTGCCAAATCTCTCTGGCACATACCTGTATATGCCAGTCTTGCCCTTTAAGTCTGCCCAAAGTCCACTTTTGAAATTACTCCTAGATTATCAATGGAACAAGTACACATTTAAAACATGGGTTAAGAATTATTTCTCATGGCCCTGGCTGGTGTGACTCAGTGGATTGAGTGCCGGCCTGTGAACCAGAGGGCCGTCAGTTCAGTTCCCAGTCTAGGGCACACGCCTGGATTGTAGGCCGGGTCCCTGGTGGGGTATGCTTGGGAGGCAACGACACGTCGGTGTTTCTCTCTCTCTCTTTCTCCCTTCCTTCCCCTCTCTAAAGATAAATAAAATCTTTAAAAAAATTATTTCTCATGATTTTCTACCATACATTATTCATAGATGACTGCACTATTAAGTTAATTTACTTGTGTCATGTTATTATCAAATAAAGATTGGTAGTAGATGTAGTCTATGAATTAAATGAATAAATATTATAGGGACAACACTGACTTCATCATATGAACCATTAATTTGTCCCCTACAATTTACAGAAAAACTAAGTTTTTAAAAAGGGCATTAAAATATTGTTCTCCTGGTTGAACTCTTTATAATTAGTATTCCATTAGCCTTTGGGCCTCCAACACTGTTCTTAACGGTAAGCAGCAAGAATTTCAAGGTCCAAAAGCAATCAAGATCACTGTCATTACCCCATCCCTTTCCTCTCTGTACATTACATGAGATGGAGCCGCATTTCTCCAGAATGGAAAAAACTCCTTTTGAGCTATGCCCTCATGTACCATAAATTCCAACAACGAACCTAGTCTTATCTTCCATTAAATTGTAACTAAATTTACTTTAATCCCTAGTTAGCATCTGTTATTGTGACTCTAGATCAACAGGAGAATTTCGAACAATTATTCAAAAGGTCAGTTTTCATTACCTGGGATTGGAAGGGTATCCGGATGGGTATGCAGAGATTCCACTGGGCATGCCTGGCATGTAGGAAGCTGAAAATAAGGTTTAACAGTGTCAAATAATATGCACAGTCGTAGATACGTAGGCTATTACATGAGATTCGCATCACTGTCAAACCACAGCAAATTCCATACAGTTAAAGGATATAAATGTCAGCACCAAACCAAACCAAACATTCCACCCGTGTTCGCGCTTCACTGCAAGCGCAATGCTCTGCAAATCACGTGATTCTCAGAGCATTAAACGTGAGCCATGGCAACACATGTGACAATCCCAACAAGGACTAACTGGCAAATAGGTCAACCTGCTCAGCTCCGCAAGCTCTCAAGGAGTCTCCAACTTGAGACAGGAGCTGGTTCAACTTGGAATTTAGAAGAAGGTGATTCTGCCCTCCTCTGGACCAAAGTAGGCTTCTTAGAAAGTGACCTCTTTATTACGTCTAAGACATCTTCTGATATTTCTTTTCAGACTGTGTTGACCGATTAGCACAGCTGGTCTTGTTGGCTTGACTGAGGACTTTAAAAGACTTCAAATTACTATGAAAAGTCCTATACACACTTCTATTCAGCTAGAGTTGTTAAAACAAACTGAAACAAAAGCCTGTAAGTACTAGAGTAAGAGGTCCCAATTTAGCAAGCTTAAAAAATGCTGTATATTTTTTTCCAAATGCTGTATACTTTGTTTCCAAAACACCAATGACAGCACTAGTCAATGGTGCCAAGAGGCTAATCGACAGAGGAATAAAAGACAAGTTAATTTTGGCCTTAACTGGAAATGACTTGAGAATCAATTTATCCTCAGTGAAATGTTTCTCACTGAATGTAACAATGAATTAGTCCGTAATCCAATCAACATTTTAGTGCCTTCTATGTGACAGGCAATTTGACAGGCACGGGGAATTTGATGACAAAAAAAAGAAGACAGGAACTTTCTGGCCTCAAGTTGCCTCTAGTCTAGCCAGGGAGACAAGTAAGCGAACAGTAACAGCGCAGAGTGGTAGGTGTGATGACAGGGGAGCACGGAGCGCTGTGTATGAGGCCCTACCAGAGGCAGCAAATCTAAACCTCGGGGGTGGGGTGAACAAAAGTGATCCAGCAGAGAAATGGTATACGAAGGCTTGAAGGCAAGAGATGTGGAACCTTCAAGAAATAAACCCTTAGAGCACAGAATGCGAGTAAGGTGGGAGACTTTAGAGGTCTTTACCAGAGTTGCTGAGCATACATCTCCAAGTACCAGTGTGCGCAGCTTTCTTGTTAGAATGAATCTATTGATGTCAGGAGTAAATTTTTTCTTAAGTATAAGGAAGCAAAGATGATGTTCAATGCTATTTCAGAAGAAAAAAAGCCTCCCAAAATGTCACAATGCTAGGTAACAACACAGTATCTTTTTTTCTGCCCTAGGGGCAAAGCACAGCTTAACTTTATGAATATCAAAAAATGAGGCCATTATTAAATGTCAGCAACGTACATACACAATTTTGCCACATACAATGCACTCCCGAGTGTAATGAGCACCCACATTTTCGTGCACATTATGCATGGGATTATTATGCCCATTATTATACCCATGTATAATGCGCATCCTTATTTTTCCTTCAAAAAATTGGCTTTATACAAGGTAACATACGGTACCCAATTACCACCCCCATGCTAGATTCTCTCACACATCGAAAACTACCACCTCATAGTTATAAGCGATTTTCCTTTTCTGAGGTTCTAAAAAGCTAACAATTCTACCAAAGCCTCCAAATTGTAATTCTGGGAAACAACATACGTTATCTGGATTCAAGACTGGCAGGAAACAGATAACAAAGTTAAGTAATTTTAGAGCCAGAATCAAAAGCAATACAAATACACACAACATAGAAGGATTAAATAAAAATGAATGTGAAGTGCTTAGCTGTGTGTCAGTTACCGTTCAATAAATGTTGACTATTACTGTTAGTTGTCAAAAAATGAGGTTTGTACATAACACTTTTTAAATGTGACTCATAGCTAGCTCAAAAGTCATTCTCTAACAGGTAAAACAGATCAAAATGTTCTGAGTAATGACCCTGACAGGTATGGCTCAGTGGGCTGGGCATCGTTCCACAAACCAAGAGGTCCTGGTTCGATTCCTGGTTAGGGCACATGCCTGGGTTGCAGGCCAGGTCCCTGGTTGGGGTTGTGCAAGAGGCAACTGATCAATGTTTCTCTCGTACATTGATGTTTCCCTCCCCCTCTAAGAATAAATAAATTCTTTACAAAAAATATGTTTTGAGTAATAATAACAGTAATAGAAGTATATAATTTCTCAATTAAAAGACAATATTTAAGTACGTATCCAAATTTTGAGCTATTCTTTGGTCTGTGTGGGGAATGGAATTCAGACTTTCGTTTCTTTACAGTTATACCTACCAATAATATTGTTTAAGCATACATAAAGTGTTACAACTAGAATGGATGGACAACAAGTTGGTCTTTTAGTAATTTATTTACATTAGTTCTGGAGTACTTAATGTGATTTACAGCGAGTACAAAACCAAACTGCAACGGTGACCTCGTGGGTGTGTTCTCTTTCTCGAATGCTGTGCTTCCCAATACAAAGATGGAAGAAACTTAGGAAAAAACGTTGCTCAGGAGATTGCCTACTGAAATCTGAAAAGGCTCCTCCCTTAAGTGGTCACTGCTGTCACTAGAGCAAATAAACATGAATGATAACCTAGGAAATACTTGGTATTTCAAACTTATACGAGCAAGATTATCTAATATTGGGTACTGGAGTCAACAGAACCTAAGATGAGAATTTTGGGGTCCAAAAGAATACCTGGCATCTGTATTAAGAGCAGTACTGAATCCTAAAAACAAGCTTACTCAGGAAGGCTGGGAAGGAAAGGAAATGGGTTCAGAAAGTTCTTTCTGTTTAATTCCCATTCAGCTTACGAGTCAAGATGTTCCTCAAGACAGAATGAATTAAAAAGGAAAAGGATAATTTTCAGAAGAAATATTAAAGCTCATATAACCTGACTTGTAAGATAAATAAGCCTGGTTCATTATAATCTTAAACAAAATTTGTAACAATAATCACAATTCAAAACAATGAAATCAATGCAGGTTTAATAAAGTCAAAACAAGTAAGTACAACCAATTCTCAAATATCCAGGGTGACTTTAAAATTGTATCAGTGAGAATTATTTTCAAAAACCCAGAATAAGAGAGATAATGTGCACCAATTAGGGGAGAACTGATACTGACTCCACGCGCCCACTCCCGCCACACAAGGGAAAGTCTTGAATTGGCTGTACTGAAGAGAAGAAGGCTGAGAGCTAGATGTCCAATTGTGTATACCCAGAATAGCTGAATGTGAGTGATTGAGTTGACTTTGTTATTGATTCTTATCTACAACACTGACCCTGAAGTCGTAAAGAAAAGCAGAGGTCAGATTACCTTTCAAGTCACATCTGCTTGATCAGATCAAACTGATCAAAAAAGGCTATTCCATGGCATGCATAATTAAAGAAAAAATCTAGCTCTATTCCAGCATTCTTTCTCCCCTCTTCTGGAATCCAGCACACCCAGAGTTGGATTTCTACCCACAAATGAAAGCCCAAATGCCAGTCTTTGGTGGGAATCTGTACATGCAGATGTGGGGCCTCAGAACACCTCCAAAAAATCCACTAACTTGATAAGCTAAAAAGCAAAGTGAAGTCATTAAAAACATTTTGTTAACAAGGTTTTCTGTTTTCTTTTGTTCCTGTGAGTTTAAAAATCAAATCCCAATTCTACTTACTATTTGGCGGCCCTGTCGCCTGGTATGGTGGGTAAGACGCGGACATCGTTGGTCGAGAGAAGACTGGAGGCTCGTCTCCAAACACCACAATCATGACCTGAATAAGCCCCAACAAGTCTGACTGTGGCTAGAAACAGAAGACAAATTTAAACCAGTACAGATTTAATTTTTGGCAAAATGGAAAAGTTCGGCTGTTTTTAAGAATCAGTTTTCAACTCAGCTTGATAATTTTCTTTACAGGACCCCAAACGCAAACATTTCATTTAATTAACTTAAAGCTGAGTGATTATTTACTTATTATTTGGTTATTTATGTGGAGCAAGGCTGTTGTTTCGTGTACAGTACTCCCCGCTTATCCAAGGTGTCACTCCGCAATTTCGGTTATCTGTGGTCTGATGACAACAAATGGCAATCTCCTTAAATGAACAATTTGTAAGTTTTAAATCGTGTGCCATTCTGAGTAGTGTGAAGAAATGTCATGCCATTGAGCCCAGCATGTTCACAAAATTAGCAAGTACAGACAGAAACGAAAACTCCTGTTAGGATATAAATCGATTTGAAAGGAACCAGTATTTCTTATTCCACGAATACGGTTCTTTCTCCTTTGATTTGTCTTCTTTGATGTCTCAGAATAAAATTTTCTCCACAATGGACTTGTACACCTTTTGTAAGTCTTATTCCTAGGTTAACAGCACTAAAAAATAGGAAGTATTCATTTACCAGTTCATTAATTCTCCATTGTGACTGACTCCAATCTGCTACTAATCCCACCCATTGAGTTCTTAATTTCTACTATTCTGTTTTCTAGTTCTAAGATTTCCAACTCTGTGTCTGGTAAGTGGGTTACCTGGGGGTGGCAGTGTCCTAGTTCTATTGCCTTTTTCCCCTCTTTCTTGATGTACTTGATAATTTTAAATTATATGCTGGTTACATTTTATGACAATTTACAGAGGCTTTATACAGTATCTTCCTCCAGCAAGGGTTCGCCTATCCTATGGCAGGCAGATACTGTGAGAATCGCCTCACTATAATCAGGGACGGAGCTTATTCAAGGTTGGGGTTTTGCAAGGCTCACCATACCTGACTTCTCGCTCTTAGGATGTGTTCCTCCAGCGGCATCAGCTATGAGCCTAGGATGATGTTTACCTACACCCCCTTCCGGGCTAAGGTTCTGAACTCCTACAGCCTCCTCAACCTGAGACTGCTGAGAACTTGGCTCTGTTTTTCAGAGGTTTTCTGCTTAGCTTTAAGCATCCTGTCTTTGAAGCTTAGGAATTCAGCATATCCTTCGAGGGGAAAACTCAGATTATCTGGTTTATCTCTCTGTAACTTCCTTTTCTCCCAAATTTTGGCCCCTAAAGTACTGTCTGTATTGGCAGACAGAACAGCACCTGTTGTCTTTTCAGCTGTAAAACTGCTAGAAACTCTGCAGGCTTCTTTGCCTCTTAGCCAAGGCCCTCTGCCCAGATCCTCAGCCTCTTACTCTGTAGTAAGAATCAGTAAATACGCCCAGGGAAAACTGGCAGAATGCTGGCTTAGCTCTGGCACTTCCCTTCACTAGAGGATCTTGGCCCTTCAAGTCCTGATTGCCTCAGTGGCTCTTCAAAGCCGTCCACAGCTGTGGTCTGTACTTCGGCTTTTCTAGCTGTTTTGATAGGAACACTGGTCTGCCAGAGCTTTACCATCACAGTCGGAAACAAAGGCTTCCTCCCAGTATCACTGCTTGACAGGAACACTTTGAGTAACGAGATTTGAACAGTTTCACAAATGCATGCCACCAGTATACTATTTTTTAAATGCACTTCCCACTATATGAATTCTATCTATCCTTAAAGGTTCAACTTAAATAAAAGTGACTAAGCATATTCTGTAAATACCAAGCTCTGTACAAACACAAGATATACGTATAGTCATGAGCCACCTAACAATGGGGATACGTCCTGAGAAATGGGTGGGTAGGAGATGGCATCGTTGTGTGAGCGTCACAGAGTGCACTCACACAAACCTAGGGGGCGCAGCCTGCTACTATAACTCTATGTGCTATACTTTTACAAGACGGGCAGCGTGGCCGGGTTGTTTGTACCAGTATGACCAAACACGTGAGTAGCACACGGCGCTGTAATGTGTGGACGGCCACGACATCCCTAGGCGACAGGAATTTCCCAGCTCCGTTACACTCTTATGCAGCCACCATCACACAGGCAGTGTGCTGCTGGCCACGATGCCGTCACGCCGCTACTGACCTGACCGTATTTGCTGTGCACAGCCTCTTTCGGCTACCCAGCTCAGTATAAGTGATCCTGTGTGAGCTTATCTCCTCCTCGGAACCCTCTTTGAGTGTTAACGAAAAGTAGATGACAGTGAACAAAACATATAAATTACAACAAATTCACAGAACACTGTTAACACTTACATGCTTCCATTCATGTAGGTAAGGAAGATAGATCTTCCCATTTGCGTCAACATGCTTTCCTGTTTTAATAGTCATTGAGCTAGTCGGCTTAACAAAACAGATAGGGGGATTATACGGGTATGTGTCCAGCAGCCACAGGCATATTGGAATATTATATATATTACCTGAGAGAGAAAGAAACTTCAGTTACTCTATCTTTACTATTTTTCAATATGGCTTAGCAGGTAAGCAAGGGACAAGTAAGCAACACTTTTAAAAAATCACAACAAATATTTTAATATTTCAAAGTTCTGTTTAAGATCAGCTTCTCAAATTTTCAGTTTGTAAAACACACCAGCAGGATTAAGGACTTGCTGATCACCACCCTGCTAGTGTGCGCTTGCTGCTGTATGGGCACTCTTCAGGAGTTATCTTTCCATGCAACCCACTCTTTGCTACTTGCCTCTTGTCATTTCAGTTAATAAGGTTCACTGGGAAGGGTTATACAAGGAAGACCATGGATTATGGTACCCTATCAGAAAGAGAGAGAGTTCCCTCGCCAAAGCCAATCCAACCGTCAAATAGATGCTGACTGGTGGCTACAACTTGACCAAAGTATATGGCACTTTCAGTGATACTTATTCAATCTATGATGTGATCTTTTTGCTTCATGAAATAGAATCTCTCTCAGTTGAGAAATCTGACTATATATAGTCAAACTGAACAGTGTTTCAAAAGATCCAACAGAGTTAATACAGTGAACATAACCGTAGCCTTTTCTTACTAAGCTCAAAGCCAATGTCCCAAGAAACCATTTGAATCACCTAACATAAATTCAGATGTTTTTCCTCTTAGAAAGTTTCACTTCATATAAATATATACATATAAATTTTACGTAAAGAAATTACACAGTTGTGGAACTCTGAATTTATTTTTTACCCAAAACTCTATCTACAATGAAAAAGGACTCCAATAGAATATATCCTAATACAGAAAACGTAAGTTTATTTCCACCAACCAGAATTCTTTGCTTTGTGAAAACAAAGACTTCTCCACAATTATTTGGGTTTAAGAACTATGCCATATGAAAAATGGTGAGGGAAGGATTTAGATAAAATTTTTATATATATATATGAAATAAACCACCTTAATTATGTTTACCATAGTTTCCCGCCTCCCTATTTCCCCCATTACCTATTTCCCTAACCAGAGTTTAATTCCTAACTGCATAGTCAGTAATCCTGAATTTTATTCGGCCCTCCCTAACCTTATCATACCTGCTTTACTCAGTGTTGATGTTCAAGTGTTGTTTTCCCTCTGTCTGAAATGTCCATTCTGTTATGAATGGTTGACTATCCTTTAATACCAAGTTCAAATGTCATTTCCTCCATTATCATCCAACATGGTCTTACTCGTCTTGGTAATTCTCATAGCACCTTTATATTTTATCATTCTATAGCAGTTATAGAATATTATAAGTATCTATTTTTTTTTAAGATTTTATTTATTTATTTTAGAGAGGGGAAGGGAGGGAGAAAGAGAGGGAGAGAAACATCAATGTGTGGTTGACTCTCATGCGCCCCCAACTGGGGACCTGGCCCACAACCCAGGCATGTGCCCTGACTGGGAGTCGAACCAGTGACCCTTTGATTTGCAGGCCAGCACTCAGTCCACTGAGCCACACCACCTAGGGCTATATATATCTATTTATTCCCTCTGTTTCCCCTATTTGTGTAAGTTGTTCCAGAGAAGGTTCGTACTTTATCTTTGTATACATAGCCCTTATCCCCTACGCCTCATGCATAGCAGGTACTATATAAAATTAATGGCTAAGTTATAGACATATGGGTCTTAGTAAGTCACAAGAAATTATTCACAAAAAAACAGAATAGTCATTAATGAAACTGAATGCTCCCTTATCACTGTAAGTATTCCAGTAGAGGGTGGCTAACTGGCTAATAAAGATGTAACGATCCATTATCAAATTTTCACCAGCATTACAACCTTAAATAATAGCTACTTATGACATGTGTTTATTATATACCAGACTCTGTGCTAAGTCCTTTACATACAGTGAACTCTTTTTTGAGTTAGATGTTACACAAATGTTACAGATGTCCATGATCACAAACCCGATAGACCAGACAGTGAGAACTGAAATCACACTCCACCCTGACTTTAAAGCCTCTGTCTTAGCCACTGCACTGTGCAGCGTCTCGTTGTCAGAGAAGTCTGAATGGGGTGAGAAGCGGAATCAGGAGGCATGTAAGATCCCCTCCTAGTTCTAAAATTCTGATTCTCTGAAATTTCAAACTCTTCCAGCACAAGGAGGCACTTACTGATATACGCTGGTAGGAAGGAAAAAAACGCTGAAAATATTAGGTGCTGCTGCCAAATAAAGTTCAATTCCAACAGAAGTTAAAATCTCTGTATCATCATGGAAATCATAAGAAAATAGGCTTAAGTTACTTATAACTCTTTGGCAACATATTACGTGCATGAAAATGCATCAATACTGGAAACATAAATTACACACGATACTTACCTCTGTAAGGCACAGGAATTGTTCCAGTGAGGTTCATCAGTTCCCTGGAACTGCCATCGTTAAAAACTGAAAGGAAAGAACAACAATTTAAACGTAAGCATTTTTATAGATGTTCCCATTTAGTTATTCTTTCAGAAATGCTGGTTAAAACTCATTAGTATCCTTGAAATGGTTTAATTTGTTAATGTATCATCCATTTGGTCCAATAACAAAGTATCCTTTGTTGAGTCACTCAGTGGGATCAGTTTTTGAATGAGAACAAAGATGCTTTGAATTACTTGGGAAAATGGGTGTGAGTGCTGGAATCCCAGTAAAATTACTTGAAAATAACTATCAACTGATACCATACTTCATGTTAATCTAATATCATAAAATTTTAGATTTCCCATGTGTTTAGCCCTACTCACTATCATTCTCAATCCTAATATGGCATTAAACCACAGTTTTAAAAAGAAAAAAAGTAAAGTTTTCACAATCAAATATATGTATCTTTCAATACAAGTATTTCTCATACCATATCACACAAGTTTTCTAGCTATAATCCATTGATTAATAAGGGCACACATAATCCGTATCACATGGACTGCTATTATTTGTAGCAATGACTTGGAACGAACACCGGATCACATGGGGAAAAGGCTGTAACATGAAGCACAGAACACGGTACTGCTGACCTCAGTTCTTTTACTTACTATTGACAATTATAAACCGCACTATAATTTATTCTGATTTTGTGCTTTTAAAAAACCCCACCTTATTTAAATGCATGACTTTATTTACTTTAAATGCATGTGGACAGCAATGGTTTAGATGTGATTTGGCCATATAAAGCTATGTAAGATTTTTTTCAATGATGTTGGGATCTTTTTGATCAACAAACTTATTTATTTTTTTTTAGCAAGCAGTAAAAACTATCACAGTAAAATTCTAGCTCCACTTTCTCCCCCACTGAAGCCATTGTTAAATAAACTAATTTTGGTAATATGAGGGTTTTTTGCGGATCTAGATACCACACTACAGTATGTGGACAGGAGGTAGAGCTGCGCCCTAGCTCTGGAAGAGGACTCCTGGTTCTGCCTTTGTTGTTCAGCAAACTCAGGACTGACTGTCCCTCTGTTGCCACCCACCGCACCCAATGCTTTCAAAGTCCTGGGGATAAGTGGAGTTTAGAGTGAGGGTCTCAGCTACAATTTCAGCTCCTTGTCCTCCATGCCAAGGGCCTCACCATGGACTGAGCCCATGGACATGGACTTGGCACATCCAGGGTGGGGACAAAAGACTATTTATAACAAGAACTTTAGGTACTGGCATTTCTTTCTTAAAACCGAGGTTTATTTCGTCTCAATAATGAAACTATCACCTATGTACTCTACAGAATTAAGGATCCTATTTTAAAAATGTTCTCCTTGTCTACAAAATAACAGCATTATCGTTTTGCTAAATGTCTTCCTAAGACCATAAAGAGATGCTGGGGGGGAGTAATTAACTCTAGGATACACTACAATATAAGGGTATTCTCCCCCCCTTGCTGAGGTGTAACGTATTAGCACATTAAAGGCTCTGAGAAACATGGCAACAAGGCTGCACAGAAGCCCACTGAATTTTGTTTAATCTACAATTGCTTAAATTTAATAACAGAATCCACCCCCCTGCCCCATAACATTCTTCACAGCTACAGATAATACTTTGGGAGATGATGAATTAAACTATCTTTAACATCTCCTTTAGGTCTAAATTTGCATAGCTCTATGTTCAAGTACTTTTTAAAAACTTGTAACAACTACACAAATACAAGATGTTATAATTAGATCTTGTAATTTTCTATCCGTCTGATACTTATGTTAGGTGAAGGTTTAGTCCTACAGTAGAAAAAACCAACAATCTTAAAAGGAAAGTGGGAAACCTACAATCATTAACAAGAGGAGTAAACTCAAAGTACAGTAATTGATATTTTATCATGTGAACTCACCATATGAATCCAATACAGGTTTGAGATCTTTGTATAACGCAATAACATTGATAGTCTCACGTACAGTTAGGTCTCTGTATTTGTACTGAAAAGGAAAATCATATAAGAATTTAGTTTAAAACCAACGCACCTATTTTACAGCTAGGTTAATTTTCTTAAAATCTTATTTTCTTAATAACACTCTTGAAAGTATAACGGTTCTGACTAATCACTAACATTAATTAAAGCCTGAAAGAATCTCAGTAACTTTCTTTCCTACCACCTTTCGAATCCTTTGCTCAACTCCATTTGAGCTCTTCTTCCAACTTAAAATGTCCTCTACCAAATCAAATCTTCATCAGTCTCAAAAACCTAGCATACATCTCTCTTCCTTTTCTTAATGAATCCTTTCCTAGAATTCCTGTTAGCCCTTGCCTTCAAACTCCAGCATTTATTGTCAATACCAATTATTGTGCGATGTATCACTTGCTGTATTGTATTTTCACATTTCTACCTTGTGCCACTCAACTCCAGAAAACTAGGAACCTGGTGGGGGGTTAGGGCAGGAGAAAGAAAGAAAGGAAAACTGGGAACCTGGCTCACATACTCTTGCCAGGTTAGGAGACCAGAAGACGGGGACCCCCATCTGATCAAAACATTGTATACTGGAGCTCACAGTTGACAAACTCCACCCAGGCACACAAAGCCTTCAATCAGCTTTCAGTCTTTCTCTCCTAAAAAGGAGCAGTTAGCTATTCCAGAAAGACTCCAGAAGCATGTCAGAGACCCAAACAAACAGAAAAGAAACTAAGTAGTAACAGAAATAATGCAAGAAGCAGAAGAAAATTTCAAAAAGGATTAGGATCAATAACTTCAAAGAAAGAAGAAATGACACTGTATCCATGAAACAAGTAAAACCGAAGGTTCTTCTGTCTTGGCTTAAATTCAATTTTAAATCCTAGTTCTAGAAATCTGATCATCTCTCTCTCTACGTACACCTGCTCAGAGACCTAGCTCCCCGCCCCCCTCAATCAGCAGCCCCCAAGGCAGCACAAGACAGTAGCCAGGACCCAACTAATGATCACAAGGTCCTAGGTTATGTCTCGGGTCCTGAGCTCAAAGACGGAATGACCTCTAGCTATTTTCCCATGAGATAGGACCAAGCAACTCTGGACTGGAAAAGAATTAAGAACTGTCCTCAACCTGAAGAAAAGATGTACCCTTACCTCACCTCTGACCAATCAACTCCCAGCATGAACCCAAACCCCTAACCCAAAGCATCTGTGGCTGTGCCCTATATAATTTGTAACCCAAACGCCCCTGGGAGGTTTGGACTTTTGAGATTCACTTCCCGTTCTCCTGGGCGGCACCATTCATCAGAATAGCCAGTATTTCTCCACGGTAATCTCAGTGTTTAGTGTCCAGCTCCGCCAGTGCCCAGCGGACCAACTCTTTGTTCATTAGCACAACGACACGCAGAGAAGAAAGGACTTTGGACATAAAAAATGTAAGAGTAGAAACAAAACATTCAATAGAAGGATTTGAAAGTAAAGTCAAAGAAATCTCAGAGATTAGCACAAAGATTGATAAACAATGAGAAAGAAAATCCAAGAAAAAATAGGGAATGAATCCAGGTCTATTTTAGCATTTCTTTACTTTAGCATTTCTTGCCCTCTTCTGTCTGAAGCGCCAGTTTCCCTATACTATGGGATCAGTACTATTAGCACACAAACGTATTTTTACTGCTTCCATCTTATTCACACAAACCTGTGCCTAACCTTCCCCCTGCCCCCCAGCTACAACCCCACTCCTCTCAGGTCCCCTTTACAGCAAAAACTTCTCAGGAGCTGCCTACCTTTGCTGACTGGGACTGCTGTTTCTATTCTATTTATTTTTTAAGATTTTATTCATTTATATTTAGTTATTTATTTTTAGAGAGGGGGGGATAGGAAGAACGAGGAGGAGACAAACACACACATGAGAGAGACACATCGATTGGCTGCCTTTCACACACACCCTGACCAGGGACTGAACCTGCAGCTCAGGCATGTGCCCTGAGCGGGAACTGAACCGGCGACCTTTGGGTTTGTGGGAGGATGCCCAGTCAACTGAGCACCACAGTCAGTGCTGCCTTCTCTCTCTTTTTACACCGTTTTTATGATGGTGAATTTTAAACATCCACAGGTAGACAAAATAATATCATGAGCCCCCTGTTAGCCTAACCCCAGCTTCAACAATAACCAATAGGCAACCTTATTTAATCTATAATCTCATTCATCTTTCCCTCCTCTTATATTATTTAGAAATAAATCATAACATCATATCCTATTGCCCATAAATATTTTAGTACATGTCTTTAAAAGAACGTTAAAACCCCCACACGGAAGCAGCCACCTTGCTCTTGCTGCGGGCTGGTGATGGTGGCGGACCCTCCCTGCTTCGGGTTTACCAACAGCATAAATCAAGAAAAGTTGGCCAGACTTCAGGCCCAGGGCAGGACAGGGGTAAGGGTACAGCTCACAGAAAGAAGGTGGCACACAGAACAGCTACAGCTGATGACAAAAACCTTCAGAGTTCTCAAAAAAACGGCTGTGAATAATAGAGCTTGGTACTGAAGATAAACATAATTGAAGATTGTGGGACAGTTACTCACTTCAACAATCCCAAAGTCCAAGCTTCCCTTCCCACTAACACGGCTGCAATTACCAGCCACACAGAAGCCAAACCAGTCACAGAAACGCGTCCTGGCAGCGTGGCAATCTTAGGAAGTTGGCGGAAGCTTCCCTCCGCACGTGCTGGACAGCAAACCGCCAAAACCAGCAGATGTGGATGAGGAGGAGGAGGAGGAGGAGGTTCCAGATCGTGTAGGAAATTTTGACAAGGCATCAAAGAATGAAGCTAACTAAAACCTTTTCTGGTTTGGAAGCCGGTGTGGACTAGAACCAATCAGCTATGTGGTTCCAAAGTTTTACAGACATGAAGAACATCAACTGTTACAGTTCAGTCATTTACTCTGTACACCAACTGCCGTTTGCTCAGCATCCTCCGGTCACTTGATTCTGCATGTCCCCTCAGGACCTATCCTTTTGGTCCAAATATTGTAGTTTGAAGGTGTTTTGATTTTTGATTGTTCCTTTTTTTTTTGTCTTGGGGTATTTTTGGGGTGTGTGTGTGTGTATTTATGTATGCAGGTGGGTATGTGTGTATACAGGGAAAGCAAATCAGAAACTGTTCTATTTATCCTCTTCCTTCCCCAGTAGAAATAAACAAATTGTTACATTTAAAAAACCCATAATACTATTATCTCAGTCAAATAATCACCATTTCCTTAATATTATCAAATATGCAGACTCATGGTTCTTTTTCCTTTTTAAAAATTAAATTCATTGGGGTGACATCGGTTAGTAAGATTATAAAGGTTTCAAGTGAGTATTTGTGATTCAGGATCTGCGTACTGCACCACGCACAGCCCCATCACCTTCCCGCCCCATATATGTGACCCCTTCACCCTTTACTCCCCCCACCCACCACGTCCTGCTTCCCTCTGGTAAGCACCATGCTGTTGTCTGTGTCTATGGGATTTTTAAAAATTTTTTAATGTTTATTGATTTGAGAGAGGAAGGCAGGCAGACACGCAGACACACACACACACACACACACACACACACACCCAAATGGTTGCCTCCCGTACACGCCCCAACCAGGGATGGATCCCACAACCTGGGCATGTGCCCTGACTGAGGATCCAAGCCCCGACCTTTTGGTGTGCAGGAGGACACTCCAACCCACTGAGCCACACCAGCAAGGGCTGTCTGTGAGTTTTTGTATGTTTTTCTTATTTATTCATTTATTCCTTTCAGTTTTATATCCCACAGATGAGTGAAATCATATGGTTAACTTTTCTGTCTTGACTTTTTCCCTTAGCATGATATCCTCAAGGTTCATCCATGTCACGTTTTTTTTTCTTAGTTTGAATTAAAATCCAAATAAAACCCACACATGTTAAAATGTCTTTAGGGCTCTTTTAATCTATAAATTCTCTCTCCATTCCTCTTTTTTGATAACAGCTTTATTGAGATATAATCCACAAATTTAAAGGGAATTATATCAAGTTCAGTGGTTTTTAGTACAGAGTTGTGCAACTACCACCACAATCGAGTTTAGAACATTTCCATCAACCCCAAAAGAAACCCGTACCCTTTAGCGATTACCCCTCATTCCACCTGCCCCACACCCTCATTCACCCTAGACACCTGCCAATCAACTTTCTGTCTGTATCAATTTGCTGATTCTGGACAGGCCATATAAATGGAATGATATACTATGAGCCATTTATGACTAGCTCTTTCCATTTTGCATGTTTTTAAGGTACATCCATGTGCTAGCATGTATTCATTCCTTTTGTGGCTAATATGCCATTATTATTAAATGTATCACATTTTATTTATCTACTCATCAGGTGATGGGCCCATTTCTATTTGTGCCGCTTGGAATTTGCTGATGAAATTGGTTCATTTGTCCTATAAAAGCTCCCATAGTTAGCACTTTGCTAATTGCATCGCCTTGGTGTAGTTTAATAGATATGCTCCTATGCCCTCTGTATTTCCTGTGAATTAGTAGTTTGACCTAGAAATTATGATCTTTTTCATGACTTTTCCCCCTAAATTTTAGCCCCCACATCCTGCTGTGCCTTTTCTGTCTCTTCGCTGGTTCTTTCCCTTCTCCCACCCTCTTAGTATTATTAAATCCCAGGGCTCAGTCCTTGCTCCTCTTTAGCTATACTCACTCCTTTGGTGATGTCCCTCACGGCTTTAAATGCCATTTATATGCTGGTAAGTCCCCATTTTAGAATTCCAGCCTGAACCTCTTTCCTGAAATCCAGACACGTATGTACAATTGCCAATTTGATAGCTACACTGGGGTATGGAATGAATATCAAATTTAATATAATCAGAACTGAACTCCTGATCTTTCCCCAAATCTACCCCTTCCAAAATCTTCCATATCAACATCCTTCCAGCTGCTCAAAACCAAAAACCTGGAAGTTATGCCTGATGCCTCTCTTTACTTCACATTTACAGTTGAAAATCCTGTTAGCTCTACCTTCAAAAATACCCAGAATCTGATCACTCCTAACTACCTCCATAGCTATAATCCCGGTAGGCCACCATTACTGCAACAGCCTCTTTACTGGTATCTCTGCCTCCCCAGTTAATCTCCTACAGTCTCGTCTTCCCGTTGTACTCCAAGTAAATGCCAAAGTCCTTACAATACCCTCCAAAGTCTCCCTGGCCTTTATTCACCCGTACTTTCTCCCTTGCTAACTCCAGGACAGCCACCTTTACTTCCTGTGTTGTTCCTCTATCCCGCATAACAAGCTTCTGTCTCAGGCCCTTTGCACTTGTTTTTCCTTCTTTCGGAATGTTCTTACTTCAGAATGATCCAGTTTGCACCCTCACCTCTTTCAAGTCTCTGCTCAAACAGATCTTCTCACACAGGCCTTCCTCTACCGTTCTGTAAAACTGTCACCCATCTCATTTTCGCCCCCTAGTGCTCTTCTGCTATTTCCCTCTCCTGCTTCACTTTTCTCCACAGTATGTATCACCTTCCAACATCATACTTAATGTATTTGAGCTCTATGAGAATTTAAATTCCAAAAGTGTAGTTGTTTCATCTGTTCACTTTTGTATCCCTAAAACCTCAAACAGCATGAGGCACATAGCAATCTTTAATGTCAGCTCTCTTTTACCTACGCAGTAGTGACTCCGCCTCTAGGAATCTGTGGATACACTACGTAAGAATACAGATAACTGCCTATATGAAAAATTGAAAATAGAAAGTTATTTGTGTAAAGATGGACTTATAATAGAGAAGGATGTTAACTAAAAGTTATATTTAAGCCAGCAGCTAGGATAACGTTCAAAGGAAAAAATGATCTGTAATAATATATAAAAATATAATATGTTACATGTCACTTATATCTTAAAGTAAAATAAAATAAAATAAAATAACAAGACATAAGTCAAGACAGGTGGCCCAAAGTGCCATGATGGGCATAGGGGTCCCACAATCAAGAATAAACGACCATCACCCTAGGACTGTGTCTATGGTCCTGGCTAGCAACCCCTACAGCGAACCGCACCTGACTGAAAGAATAACACCTGCAGCTAACCCTCCACCAGGAGGACAAAATTTCACATATTGCTTCCACAGGCTGGATATTTATAGGCTGGATAGAAAAGATGCTGATACACAGAATTGACATGATCACTTGTAGGAGGCTCAGTTTTTCAGATATTGGTCCAAGAACCAAAAGATGGTAGAATGCTCTGTCTCACCTCTTCCCTACATCCTTTTCGTTCTTAGGTTCAAAAGAAGTTGAAGGGAGAGGAAGACAAGTTCCTCTAGAGGAAGCCTGGGAATCTTAATTATGGTTCTTAAAATTCAAAACCAGTATTTGGCCATGGGCTGGTGTGGCTCAGTGGATTGAGCACCGGCCTGTGAACCAAAAGGTCACTGGTTCAATTCCCAGTCAGGGCACATGCCTGGGTTGTGGGCCAGGTTCCCCACTGGGGGCGTGCAAGAGGGAACCGACTGATGTCTCTCTCCCTCTCTTTCTCCCTCCCTTCCCCTCTCTAAAAATAAATAAATAAAATGCAAAAAAAATTCAAAATCAGTATTTGAATATTGTCTTTACATATTAATACTTAATACTATGCCATCAATTTAAAGATCAAAAATGGCATGGACAGATACTCTTAGTTACACAGTATGTAAAATAATATACTGTTTTTTAAAAAGTGATGTATGTATATAAATGTTACAACATAGATCTGGGCCACAATCTTCTAGGGCTCCCAAAACTTTATCTACAATTAAGGATAACTACTTTATCAAAAGAAAATCAAAAAGCCTAGAAGACGCTAGACAACCAAGAGAAGCAATATTCTGAAAGTTGTCACTTTCTCTACAGAGGCTATGTTCTTTTTCACCAAAGACTAGGGACTAGAAAATTTTTTTCAAAGAAATAAGTTTATATATAATAATGTGTTTTACTAACATTGAAAAGTGTTTACGTTACTTCAGTTTCTATTATTCTTGCTCTGACAAACATCCAAAGCTCACCCAGTGAACTACAGAAGACTCAACTCTCGAACACTTCATATACATCTTATTTTGATTAGGTCTGGTAAATTCAGGGGGGGGGGAAACCCACCCAGTTCACTCTGGTAGCAAGTGCCACATTTGAAGTAATTATGAAAATAATTCACAGCTTTAATAGACAAAATTCCAATCTTTTTTTTTTAAATGAAAAAATACACCGGTCTCGAACTGTGAAGATTATAAATTAAGTTCAAAGCAAATAAATTCACCTTATATGAAGCATACAATCAAGGACAGTTACTCTCTGGGCTAACAAACATGAAAAGATGCTCAATGTCTCTAATCATCAGAGAAATGCAAATTCAAACCACAATGAAATGTCACCTCACACTTGTCAGTATGGCGACCATCAATAAATCCACAAATGACAAGTGTCAGCAAGGCATGGAGGAAAGGGGAAGCCTCAGCACTACTGGTTGGAATGCAGACCGGTGCAGCCACTGTGGAAAACTGGAGTCCCTCAAAAATTAAAAATGGAATTGCCTTATGACCCAGCAATGCCACTGCTGGGTATGTATCTGAACAACCCAAGACCCTAATTGGAAAAAACATAAGCACCCCTGTGTTCACTGCAGCATTATCCACAATACCCAAGATATGAAAGCAGCCCAAGTGCCCATCAACAGACGAATGGATAAAAAAGAGGTGGTGCATGCCATGGAATATTACTTGGCCATTAAAAAGAACAGAACCATACCATTTGTGACAACATGGATGGACTGAGAGGGTATTATGCTAACGGAAATAAGTCAGAGAAAGACAAATACTGTATGATTTCATCTTCATGTGGAATCCAAACAACAAAATAAATGAACAAACAAAATATAAACAGACCCACGGATACAGAGAACAGGCTGATGGTTGTCAGAGGTGAGGGAAGTTGGGGGGCTGGGTGAAGAAGGTGGAAGGATGAAGAAGTACAAATAGGTATCACGAAATAGTCACAGGGAGGGAAAGCATAGAGAACACAGTCAAAACTATTGTAATGGCTACGTATAATTGCCTAACCACTATGCTGTGCACCTGAAACTAACAGAAAGTAATACTGAATGTGAACTATAATTGAAAAATGAAATTAAAAAAATAAAAGATAGTTACTCTTAGCAAATCAAAGTCCCTGAAATGGTAACGCAATTCTATTCATTTTACCCGAGGTGGTGCGGTATTGGTATTTTGGATTCTCTGGACGTTTTTATTTAAAATCGAGCCTATTCAACCAACAGTTCCTCATCTCCCGCGGGTCAGGCATTGAGCCGTGTGAGGAATACAAAAGACACAATCTCTGGGGGCCCGGGAGGGAAGGACGAAGACTGACGGATCCCTTTTGGCGTGGAGGTCTGCCCCCGACCGAGAATTAAGTACAACCTTCCCTTTGTGTTTATCAAAACGAAAACGAAACCGATAACGAAAACTATTGCCCCGCAGACTGCTCCAAACTCAAGCGGGGGAGAGGAGGGCAGGCGGCAGGTGGCGGACGGCCTCCGCTCCGTGCCTTTGTTGACGGTCGCCGCCCCCCACCTTCCCTGGCCCTATATTGGGGTTCCGGCACTGGGCGACAGGGATCTGGGGGCTAGGGGGCGCAAAGGCACCCGAGGGCCACACTGGGGTCCCGGCCCGCCGGGGTGGCTCGTTGGACCGGGTCGGGCCAGGCCCGTCCCGGCAGGGAAGGGGGCGGTGGGCGGGCCGGGTGGCGAACGCGTCGCGGCCTCACCTTGGACACCATTTTCTTGAGCTGGCCCTCCGACACCGCCATGGCGGCCACCTTGCGGCTTCTGTCCCCGTAGGCAGGGGGTCAGCCGCTCCGGGGCTGCCCCAGGCCGCCCCACACAGCAGTACACCGAGTCGCCAGCCCCCCACCCCCCCGCCTCTAACAGGAAGTCGGCCGCCACGACAGACCTTCCGCTTCCTTTACGTCACTTCCGAGGTGATCCCTGAAGCCGGGTTGGTTCCCACCTACCCGAAGGTCTGTTGCGGTCGGGTCCTGGTGATGTGGACAGCTTGTTCCGACGGTGGGAACTGGGCTGGGGCAAGACCGGCAGGTGTTCACAGTTGCCCTTTGACTAGGGGAGCAGGTGCAGGGAGGAGAAAACGTCCTGGGAAGGTCTTGCCAATCAGCTTTAATGACTGATTCATCAAATGGGAGGGCCCTGGACTGGGAATCGCGAAACTGGCACTGACTTGCCCATGTGATATTAGCAGGCAAGTGCACTTTTAGCTCTGGCCGAACTTTTTAAGAATTCTAAGATGACAGGCTTGCTTTTATGATGCCCAGGGTCTCTCTGATTATCAGGGGTTTTGTCTGAAGCGTAAAAGTTACTACTACTACACCAACAAGGGAAAAGTGCAGAGCACTCCTTTCACAGAAGGCATGGCGGTCATTTCTTCTCCAGGAAACCATTCCCCTGAGTCAGAACTTCCGCTCTGTACCCAGGCATAAATGATAACACAGGATGCATTCCACCTTGCACTGTATTTGTGTCCAAGTCCAAGTCTTGAGGGCAGGCTCATCTTCAGAGGCTCACGCTGTGTAAAGCACAAGAGAACTTGATCTTAATTGAATTTCTACCACCAATAAGAGTTCTTCATAGTCATTTATGAAGAACTAGTCATATTGGTCATTGCACATCCCCACCGTTTTAAGTACAATGTCATTAAAGATACTGTAAAACTTGGTTTTGATGATGTATGGTAATTTGGATGATTTTGGCCTAGTGCTAATGAGGAACAGGCTGTAGTGTTAATTCCCTTCTAAACCGGCACCTAAGTGAAGGTCCATACACAAAGAGGGCATAACTGAAACTACGTGGAAGCATTATTATAAATTGTTGCACACACACACAAACAATAAAAATTATTTCAATAGGAGTAATTATTTTGAATGTGGACATGTTAGTAAAGCACACAGCTCCAGTCAGACAAAACCACACGGCAGTCTATCCTGCCACCGCACCTCTTTTATGTCATTTAAAAGCAATGTGGTTTTCTTCTTTTTTTAAACTTTTTTTTACTGTTGTTAAGTACAATTGTCTCCAATGTGGTTTTCAAATTGTTCTTAAAGCCACAGCTTACTCAGGAGTACCTTCACTTAGAGCAACCTTGCTTTTATCAATTGAGGGAGTGAGGTAATATATTGTTTGAAAAGTTTTCTTGCTAAAAACAATCTTTTAAAGTTTGAAAACAATTAACAAAATCCAGTCTCTTCATTTTGCATTTAAGCTACTCAAAAAAACTAAATATCTTGGGAACCGCAGAATTATATGAAAGAATCTTCCTCCTCAATCTGAATAAGTTTCTTTCCACTCAATAAAGTAGGAATCTCCTGGTGATTTTAAAGTCAAAGTTTATTTTATTCACTGTTTTTACAATGTATAACTGGAAAAATAAAATATTTATTTCTGCTACAATATCAAAGAATCACTTTAAGCTCCACTAAAAATCATAACAAGGGACATTTCATGATTTGGGGAAAAATAAAGTGAAACTTAATAGCAGCATCATGAATGTCAAATTATCACCAAATCATAGTGAGGTGTGGTGGTACTGCTTCTTGACTTTTATATGGAATATAGACAACATGATTGATAGTATTCAACACTCAAAGAACTATCTGACACAAGGAACTATTTGATAGAATTACTTCTACACGGTAGGCTGCTGTAGGGCAAGAGCTGTTAACTCCTTCAATACTCAGATTCTAACACAGTACTTCGAATAACAGACATTCAGTAAGTATTTGTTGTATTGACATGTTTCTTCTATAACTAATGCAGTGAATTCTCGGCAATTCATCTGTAATATAGTGTCTTCTAGTTAGGTCATTGTTTAAGAGCATATTAGATCATAGAAATTATCTACTTTCTCATTAGATATCTGATATGAAAAAAGGCTAGTTTCTAAAAAACAGAAGAATTGTTCTTTCAGTTTTACTTTCCTACCTCATGCAAATGGGCAACGAGGATACATTTTTAGAGTTAACACGAAAATAATCTTTCCATCCAGTGAACTTACACAGAACTAATGCTCATCTCTTCAAGTGTCTAAGGTTTTTACACTAGTTAATTCTAGTGGGAATCCTTCCAAGCATAATAAATACTTTCCCACTTTCTTAAACATAGGATACAATATAATTTTACCTTTCCTTAATGATTTAAGCTCATCATTATAAGCATCCTTTATTACACTAAAGCAACCTTAGTTTGACTGTTTCCTCTTTATCTAGGATGTATCTGCCCTCACAAACCATTGGGCTCCTACCTCTCTCTGACCAGGTATGGATTCGCTTATGACATGCTTTCAAAGCGCCTGGACTTCTTCACGGTACTTACATGTACAATTGCACATTTACTTGTGACATTTGATTAGTATGTCTCCTATGCTAAATTTTAAGGAACATAAGGGCTTGTACCTAGTCCAGGTTTGCTCATTGTATCTGCAGTACCTGAAAATGCAGCGCCTGCTGCACAGTAGGCTCCCAGTCCATACCTCCTGAGTGACCAAATAAATATACACCTCCCTCGGTGCATACCCCTCTCTGCTACTTGCTGAGGGCAAGTCTGGGAAGTCAGAGAATTAATCTTTGTAAAAACTATGTTGGAAAAAAGTCAGCTCCTACGTGAGAATGGAAGAATACAGAACCTCAGCTTTACTCTGGTGGTGACTATTTTTGCTATTAGGCCTTTTCCCTCTTCTAGTACTAGAAAAAGTAGACATTATGTGGATAAGCACCCTTTAACCATGAGCTCTTGGTCACTAAAACTCAATTTCCTGCTCTATGAAATGATAATGGTAACAGTCCCTACCTCGATGGGTTACTGTTGAAGATTCAATAAAAAAATAAACTGCTCATCACACTGCCTGAAATGTAAGAAGTGCTGACGTTAGTTGTTACTACTAGTTGCACACCACCTTAGTGATAACAGGCTATCTCTCACACGTGAAGATACTGTTGTTGACCCAGCATCAAAGTGGATGCACTCCGATCATTTCTTTGGGAGTCATTAAAGGATCTGCTCAGAATAATCAGTCCAACCACTCCCCCTCATATTTCAGCTTTAAGGTAAACTGCTTGGCTTTCGTTCACCATCAAAAGGCACATTTCTCTATGATTCTACTAATATTACAGTGAGTTTATGATATAGTAGAGATCTGGTATGGCCCAGAAAGAGATTATAGAAAATTTCAAAAAGGACAGTCCCACTGGAAGTTAAACTAGACTTTGTCTTCATATATTTAAAAAATTTCATTTTCCCCTTTACTATTTTAAAGTACATGTAAATTCTTTTCCATATTTTGGTAGCTAATTAATTGAAGAGGGAAAGCAAAATGCTTTACTACCATTACTACCAACTGTGTTTGGTATTTTAGAGAAGAAACAAGACCTTAAACTGTGGATCCTTTGAATGCACACCTAGCACAGATTTCCTAAATCCATAATGGGCCTTCAGCTCCTCATGTTTACTGTAACCGTCGAGGAGTAACTGTCTTCTAAAAATGTATTACTCTCAAAATATTCCCGGAGTGCCGAATGTGCGTGTCGCTGAGGACACAGAACTTTACATGACGTACACTGCGGAGAGTGTTCATCTCTGCTGCAGGTTTAAAGAACGATACCGATACCCCAAGACCAACAAAGAAAATTGGATTTTCCCCTCTCCTGATCTAACTCCCTAAGAATTCAAATTACAAAACTAACCAAGAAACCATCTACCTTAACCAAGCAGTTTGTAAGGATAAGTAATCAGATACAGAAGTTCTCAACCCTATATGTGTTGGCAAAACTAAGTGACCTTTCCTTTCAGTAACTCTGAACTTCAGGCTCAAAGCTTTAACTGCTGTTGGAGATCATGGAGCGAAGACGCGCTGCCTTGGAGCTTCTCAGCCACTCTGTCTTCTTTCACTGTGCTTCTGATGACTTCGGATACCCCATTGGTTCCAAGGATGCAAGGCAAACTTAAAAACACCTCACTATTTATATCATAGTATCCCTAAAACGAATAAAATTAGGTTATAATACAGCTGAATCACTGCCAAGAAGTTAGTATCATACATATGGTCACTTTCTTGCTTTTATAGCCCTAGTACCAAGTGATACAGTTGAACTTTAAAAAAAAAATTGTTCATTTATTTTGTGAACTCAAGCTATTGTTTCAGAATTGTTTGTGAGACAGGAAGGACCTGGTCAGAAACATGCCTGCATGGGAAGGGAGCTGGCTCCTTGCAATGTGGAGAGCGGGATGAGGGCTAAGACGTCAGAGGAGATTCCCAGGGAGGGGCACTGGGCCCCGGGTGCAGTTAAATACAGTCATCTGCTTTACGTTTTCTTTTCCATGTTTTATTCCTCCTGGTATCCCTAAGTTTTCCAGAAAATTTGGTTAGGCATTTGCACCTGGTCTTAGCTGTGCTTTAGGGATTTCACACTTGGGATTAAGTGGTAAGGGACACACTATACTGGAGGGCGCAGACTGATGACCAGTGCAGTCTGGGGTGACCTGGCTGGCGGAGGTGGTAAATGACAACCACAAGTCACTTATGGAATACACAAATGCTTCTTGGGAATTCTCTAAAATGACATGCGGGGAGGAGAAACATGGTAGGAGTCCAGAATTCCCACAGCCAAGCGGGATACGGCTGAGACCGAACTGTCCCCTCCCAGGTGTTACTCTAAAAGCTGGTGATACGGAAGACACTCGGTTACAGTGTGAATAGCACCTTTTCTGGTTTTATTCTAGTAACAAGATTTTTAAAATGTGAGAGAATGAGAATAGGAATTACCTTTGCTAAAACCGATACAGAATGCACTTTCTTTTTATCATTTATAAGACTGTCAACCAGGTCAGCTACTGACAGTCCAACAGACCAGGATCTTTGACCTTTTTCCCTTAGTAATTCCATGGCTCTAGGTTACAAAAAAACCAAAAAACAAAAAAACCTCAGAAAATGAACACAATACGCATTTAGTTTTTTACCTTTTAGTTAAGGTATTAATTACATATTTTTATAACGCAGAAATAAGAGCTATAGAGTAATTGTTAGGAATAGTTTGCCACAGATAAACTAATGATTAAGGTTTTTCCTAAAATGTCAAACAGGCAGTTCACAGAGGGAAATACAAATGGCTTAATAACATAAAAAGATGCTCACCACCACCACTACTGTTTAACGAGATATGAGTTAAAACAATAAATACACCAGTTTTGCCTATTAAGATTGGCAAATATTAAAAAAATTGGCCACTACTTTTAGAGAAGCTACAAAGAAACAGGCATTCCTATAACTGCTGGTAAGAGTTATCTTTTAGGAGAAAGATTTGGCAACACCTGACCTAGAAATTCCCCTTCCAGGAATTTGTCCTACAGCAATATGCTCAAATGTGCAGAGATAAACATGAGTACGTTTGCCTTGCTTCAGACAGAAAGAATTCTGGAAACAATCCGAAGTGACTGGTTAGCTCTGCCCAGCTTGGCTCAGTGAGCAGTGCGTCATCCTGGAGAGAGAAAGGTCGCCGTTTGGATTTCCAGTCAGGACACATGCCTGGGTTGTGGCCAAGTCACAGGTTGGGGGCAGGCGAGAGGCAACGGATCAGTGCTTTTCTCGCCCATCTCGCCCATCGACGCTTCTCTCCCTCTCCTTCTCCCTCCCTTCCCTTCTCTCTAAAAATAAATACTAAATTTTTTTTTTAAAAAGTGACTGGTTAAATAAGTAACTACCAAATGTAGTGCCATGTAGCTCTTGAGAAGGGCAAAGTAGATTTATATGTACAATATGGAAAAATGTCCAAGATTTATTATTAAGAAAACAAATCAAGTTATAGGATAATATAAATGACATAAATCTATTATCATAAAAATAATTTAAAAAATGATGTTTACAGAAGCATCGAAAAGATATTTGAACATATGGGCATTTAAACTGTTAGAAGTGATAGCTTCTAGAGAATGGAATTATCCCAGCTTTTCACTTTCTACTTTATAGATATCTACAGTAAAGTTTTATAACAGTATACGGTCTTCTGTAACTAATAAAAATGATATAAATTTTAAGAACATGTTTGAATTTCTTCCTTTTAAAAGCTGTAAAGAATATATAAAGAATCAGGTTAGAATGGACTATACAACATACTATTCTTCTCAATAAAAGAATATTCTTTCCAGTCTCTATATTCTGAAAACCATAAGCTGAAGGGTTTTTTGGCAAAGGTTTTATTTATTTATTTATTTATAGAGTGAAGGGATGGGAAGGAGAAAGAGAGAGAGAGAGACACCAATGTACAAGGGAAACATCGGTCAGAAACATTGTTTGGTTTTGCCTCTCACACACCCCCAACCAGGGACCTGGCCGGCAGCTTGGGCCTGTGCCCCAACTGGAAACGAACTGGTGACCCTTGGTTTTGTGGGACAAAGCCCACTGAGCCACACCAGTCAGGGCCATATGCTGAAGGTTTAAAAAGCTAAAAATCTCCACCACTCAGACTGCAGGGAAGTATGTCATTACGTGATGGTGAAACAAACAATGGCATGGAAATACACAGAGAGTCCAACCTGCAGACCCTGGAAGGCCTCTGAATAAAGCACTAGATACAAGGATCTGCGCATCATCCTGTGTTTTTGCCTGAACTTATAATGTGGCTTATCCATTCATGTTAGACCAATTTCTAAATGTATTATGAGTGATTAATAAATACACATTCATTTTCAAGTGGTATGCACAAATTCTCTTCTACATTTCAGAAGTTCTCAATATCCTCAGATGTTTAGATACAGAAGCAGCAAATCTCTACCTACAAATCACAGGAGCCTGTTCTGCCCTTTAAGTGCCAACTGAGTATCTTATGTAAAGTTTGCAAAGCACTCTTGGATCCACTTTCAGATAAGAAATCGAAGAGCAGAAAACACTGACTGCTCCCTTGTACTTTCGGATTTGTCCGTACTAGCTGGTTCTGTCTGCAGGAGCCTTGTAAGCACATGCTGTGTAAACAGCTCTTGTGTTAGCAACGGAGGACATGATTGCTAGTTGGAAAAACGCAAAGTTACACTCAGTGTTACCTGCTGGACAGCTGCACCTGGGCGTTATGACTCATTACTTCTTCTTGGCCACCCCACTTGGTCACTGGAAGTAAATGAAAAATTAATTATATTTTGTCAATAACTCTCACAGGATTAAGATGTGATAAATGATTGTGTGAAGTCAAGGGTACCTGTATTAAACATTAAATAAACATTTCCCCCCTTCTAGCAACAGCCACATTTTCCACTGATGACACTGGTGTGTTATATTGACTGCCTGGGGTAAGAAAGACTTTGAGCTGGGATCCCCAAAACACACTGATCCCCAAAGTCTACTTGCAGCCCGCTCACCTGTCCTCTCTCATCAACAGTAGTTCTACCAGGGCCATTTGAAGGTAGAAAGCTTTCTTTCCTTAGCAGGCTGTGAATAATCGGACCTCAAGTACTGCAAACACGTGACATTTGTCCAGCTGGGAACCACACAGACTAATCTCTTTCACCAGGTGAGGAGTAATTTGGTCACCTACTCTGGACTAGATTTCCACAGCGGTTAAGACAGGTGAGGTCCCGTTTTCTGAGAGCATCTTTGGTGTTCCCCATTTCCTCTACTACATTAATTATAAAAACAATTGAAAATTAAAAGCTGAGCATGTGAGCTCAATATTTATATCATATTTTAATATTGAATTGAAAGTCAACATTTTTATTATTTTTAAAATTTTTTCAAATGAAGTTAAATTTATATTTTTATAGTTGTATAAAGTCATTTGTTTAGTTCTTAGTTCTTATTTTAAATTATTTTATTGTTGTTCAATTACAGTTGCCTGCATTTCCCCCCACACTCCTCCCAACCCCAGCCAAACCTCCCTCCCTCCATTGCTTCCACCCTCCCCCTTGGTTTTGTCCATGTGTCCTTTATAGTTGCCCCTGAAAACCCCTCTCCCTATTGTCCCCTCTCCCCTCCCCGCTGGCTATTGTTAGATTGTTCTTAATTTCAATGTCTCTGGTTATATTTTGTTTGCTTTTTTCTTTTGTTGATTATGTTCCAGTTAAAGGTGAGATCATATGGTATTTGTACCTCACCGCCTAGTTTATTTCACTTAGCATAATGCTCTCCAGTTCCATCCATGCTGTCGTGAAGGGGAGGAGCTCTTTCTTTCTTTCTGCTGTGTAGTATTCCACTGTGTAAATGTTTTTTGATCCATTCATTTACTGATGGGCACTTAGGTTGCTTCCTGCACTTGGCTATTGTAAATTGTGCTGCTATGAACATTGGGGTGCACAGGTTCTTTCGGATTGGTGTTTCAGGGCTCTTAGGATATAATCCCAGTAGTGGAACTGCTGGGTCAAAAGGCAGTTCCATTTTTAGTTTTCTGAGGAAATTCCATACTGCTTTCCATAGTGGCTGCACCAGTCTGCATTCCTACCAACAGTGCACTATGGTTCCCTTTTCTCCGCATCCTCTCCAACACTTGTTTGTTGGTTTGTTTATGATGCCATTCTGATGGGTTTGAAGTGGTATCTCATTGTGGTTTTAATTTGCATCTGTCTGATGGCTAGAGATGCTGAGCATCTTTTCAAATGCCTCTGGGTCTTCTGTATGTCCTCCTTGGAGAAGTGTCTGTTCAAGTCTTTTGCCCATTTTTTAATTGGGTTGTTTGTCTTCCTGGATGGAGTTGTGTGAGTTCTTTATATATTTTGGAGATCAAACCCTTGTCCGAGGTATCATTGGCAAATATGTTTTCCCATATAGTTGGTTCTCTTTTCACTTTAATGCTGTTTTTTTTTTAGCCATGCAGAAGCTTTTTAATTTGATGAGGTCCCATTCGTTTATTCTTTCCTTTATGTCCCTTACTTTAGGGGACATATCAGAAAGTCAACATTTTTAAACCTTTGTAATATTCACTTGCTTCTTATCTGTGTGAAGACATTCTTTGATACAAATCTTCATTTGAGTAAGCAAAACGAAAACACACTCAGATACAGAAGACTATCTTATGTTTAAAATACAAGTGTCTAAACTGCATTCAAAATTAGGCCATTTAGAGATGTGTCAGTAACAAAGAACATCATATGTATCCAGATGCCTCCCTTCCCTAAACTTATTATAAGCTTCTGGGGGGCAGGAACCATGTGTTCATCTTTTGTGTCCTCTCACATATATTCTTTACCATGGTAAGGAATTCTCAGGAGAGCCACTGCCGGCATGGCTCAGGTGGTTGGAGCATCTTCCTGTACACCAAAAGGTTGGGGGGTTCGATTCCTAGCCAGGGCACATACCTAGGTTGCAGGTTCACTCTCAGTTGGGGTATGTATGGGAGGCAACCAGTAAATGTTTCTGCTTCTCTCTCTCTCTTTCTCTCTCTCTCTCTCACTTTCTCTCTCTCCCCCCACTTCTAAAACCAATAAAAGTATTTAAAAAAAAGAATGCTCAGGAGATAATACAGAACTGACCTCACACACAATCCATAATTATATTTTGCAACAAAGAGGAAGACATACTTGCATTAATTAAGTTGAAAAACATGGAAACCAAAAATTATAAATATAAATATAAATAAATGCGGACAGATTGAGGAATTTTAAAAACTGTTTTACTTGGACAGAAGGATTACACACGACTTATTTTCCAGAAAAAATATTGGTACATTATTAGTATATTCACAATATATAGAAAATTGCAGGAAAATGTTAAACAAAATACAGCCTTTATATACCTTGGAGAGATGAATAAAAGGGGCAAGGTAGGTATAAAAAAGACAAAGGGTACAACATCTGGAAATTAATTATGAATATTACTACCATTATATATTACACAATGATCAAATTCTTAATCTTTCATCTCTGAGCCATGAGAAAAGAACACTTGGAAAGAGGGAGAAAGTTTCACTACTTTCAAATGTCCAAATGTTCAAATTTGCTTGTGACAGTCATTAGAATTTTAAGTTTAGATGGACTTAATTATTTCATTTTTTGTTCATTTACTGCCCAGCCCTTCAAACTTCCTAAATGTAAATCCATCCTAGTTTAAGGAGCCCTTTCAAATATTGTATCTAATATCAATCCTAATCTTTCTGGTTCCACTTCTCAAGAACAGTAACCCTCTACACCCCAATATTTTAATGAAAAACGACCATGGAACAGCATTTTTCCATCACATATAACGCCTACCCCTTCAGTAAGATTGGTGCCCAAAGCAGATGACCGAACACCCTGTTCTGAGGTCCAGCCTTGGATTTCTAGAACACCACTGCAAAGAGTGATCTGCAGTTCACATATGATTTCAGTATCACAGCTGAAAATAGCAGCTCCGAAGTACATGCTCTGCTGAATGTCTAATTTGGTGGGGCATAATATGAATGACTTTTGGTCACAAGAGGTGTCAAGATCATTCATTTATTTGAAACTGAAATGAATTTGAGTCTGAAATCCATTCATTTCAAGATCATTCATTTCATTCATTTATTGAGACCATTCCAAGGAACTTACAGTCTTGGTGGGGTGAACAGACAGGTAAATATGCAGTTATAACATAGTGTGATAATGTTTATAATAGAGGCATGAACTTACTTAACCTGGAGAATTCAGGAAGGCTTCCTGAGAGAGGTGGCACTCAAGCCTAGTCTTGAAGGGCAAGCAGGAGTTAGTCAAGTGAATGAATGTTCAGGGAAAGGAAGCATCAGGTGCAAAGGCAAGGAGGCATGAGAGAGCACAAGCCATTCAGGAAGCTGCAAGTTGACCGTCTGACTAGTACAGAATGCCTGGCAGAAGGGCAGAAGACGAAGCTGGGGAAGGAAGCAGGAAACAGATCCTAAAGGGTCTTGCATGTCATGTGACTGTAGTTGTCATTCGTCTCTGAAACACCTGGAGAGAATAATTTTACTTGCACACCTACTATTATGTTTCCAAACCCTAATCTGCTTCAAAGTGTAGTTTTACATGTCCTGCTGTCAGTTTTCACCACCATCTTGCTGATGACTGTAGTGACAGCTACCATTTACTGAGCATTTACTCAGTGCCAGACACTGTGCTAAGTGCTGTACGTAAATTATCTCATTAAGTCACAGCAAGCAAAAGCACAGCTTTGGATCAGGGCTCAAGCTTCAGTTTTGCCCTTACTAGATGCCCTTATAAGCAAATTAGTTTTAAGCTTTGTCATCTATTAATTTGGAAAACCACCACCTCCTTCTCAGGGTAAGATATGCAAACCATTTAATGCGCATAGTAGCCACTCAATATAGAGTTATAATTATAATTGCTATTATCGTGGTAGTATCACTTAAAAATATAATCAGCTCATATCTACACATGCAACCAGCAGAGGGAGCCTCTAATCCATTTCTGGCTTCAGGGCCAACCTAAGTACACCTACCCGTGGACGTAACTTATCTGTGAAACAAAGCAGAAGACAGGATGAAAAACGATCTGGCAGTGGTATCTAGAGGGAAGACCGGGAGATGGGCTGGGCAGGACATAGTCAGCTTGGGTGGTATCGGTAATGTTCTTAATAATTGAGTGTGGATTCATGAATGTATATTCTATTATTATGTTTTAAAACATACATATACATTATACGCATTCTTTTACATGTGTCAAATATTACATGTTATATTTAGTAACCCCAATTCACATGCACCTACATCCCTCTATTCTAGTTCCCATTCTGTCCTATTCTCAGGACAGAATTACCATATCCTCCCTTGTGCTTTCATCCTGCTTCCCTTGGACCTGTCCCTAAGCTTCCTAAAGACAGGGTCGGGTTCTATTCATGTAAATAGTTCTAACAGCAGCCAACACAGTGTTGTAGGTTTATTTATTGTCACATCATCCTTTATTTTCACTGTACAATTTGTGATATTAATGCAACCATATTGTGAAATGTTCTAATTCATTCAAAAATTGTCACTTATTTGGGGGACTGGTTAAATAAACTTTGGTATATCCAGTAGTTAAAAAGAATGAAATATATATACATACATATATGTATATGTATACATATGTATATATGTAGTAATCATTTTCGAGTCACACCAATAAGTAAAAGGGCAAGGTAGAGAATAATGTATGATATACATTTCATACACGCACCTGTCTATTCACAAAACATTTCTCTAAGATTACACCAGAAACAGGTAACTGTGATTGCTTTCACAGAAAGGGAACTGGGTGTCTGGCATAGAAGGGACATTTTTTCTCTGTATATCTTTTTCTACTATTTAATTTTTTTACAATGTGAACATATGACTTTTTCAACTAGAAGAAACGCTTAATAACTTACACTTTTAATAAGGAGAAACTGCACACACAAAATTCAAACTGGATCAGGATAAACAGCAGTTTCACAAAAGAATAAACATCATGAGACAATAAATGGTTAATCGCCATGTAGTTAACAATGACTTTTAGCTCCAAGGAATGAAAAAAATCACTGTGATGTGATCAGGAAAAACTTCCTAAGTGTAAATAAGGGGGTCCTGACTGAGAGCTTGAAGGATGAGGTTTAAATATGCTGAGAGGGAGGGAGAAGGGGTTATGGAGGAGGGAAAGGCAGTGGGCTAAGGTCCCTGTGGCTGAAGTGAAGCTCTGGGGTGGCTCTGGGAGGCACAGGACCTGGGTTGTAGTCCTTCTTTGACCGGGAAAGCTATCGGCTCCCCAGGAGCCTATACTCTTACCATCCTGCACCATTTCTGGCTCCCTAAAACAAAGTATAATTGATGATCCCTGGGTCCCTCCCAACTCTTTCATGACATGACTACCTCCATACCTACAATTGGAAAAGAAAATTAGGGCTGTATTTTGGGACTCCCTGAATGCCAAGCAAAGGAATTTAATGGTTTGGTCAGAAGAAGCCAGTGAAATGTTTTGAAAAGAGGAATATGATTTAGGAAGATTGAATTAATATTTGAAAGCATACAGTAAACACTATGTAAGTTTTGGCTGATATCATTATTAATTTGGTAGGACTAGGGGAGGAAGAGAAAACTAACTGGGAGATTTACAATAATCAGATAAGCCAAAGATCGACATGGACCAGAAATGGAGTAGCAAGTGAAATTCAGGTCTCGGGCTTGTTTAAACCCCTGTACATCCATTACTCTAATGCATCTGCTCCAAGTTCTTGTTCACCACCCTTTTCTAGGGTCCTGCTGATGACTGTTTAGGGTCAGGAGGTATTATGAACCTGGAAAGTATTTCTGCTTGAATTACATTGTCAGGTTTTGTAAAGACTTATTCTATAGCCTGATTCTGGCATTGAACTTTCTAGGTAACTAGCACAGATTTAAAATACTGCTGTATTTCATTAAAATAATTTTCTTAAAAATTATACAAATACTACATATCCATAATGACAAAATTAGGAAACACAGAAAAGTATAAATTTTTAAAAGTTATCTCTAACCCAGACATAACAGCGTTAATATTGGACATCAAAGCATACCAGAAGCTTTAAATTTTAAGAAAGTTCTGAGGAAATATATAACCTGACTAAGAAATCTAGCCTAATTGTAAATTTACAGAAAAGTAAGTATAATTAGAAAAACAAGTTTGAGGTCTCTATTCACGACACAGGGCATGTAACAAAGAAGGCACTCAAATGTGGAGCAAAAACCAACGAAACTCCACAATTATGAGTCCCCAGATGTTCTGAACATCATGGCCGTTAGTGACAGGTTGTCAATATAACCAACAAAAATGTACTTCTTACCTTTGGCTTCTCCCTGCTCACCAATAACCCATACTGCTTTTCCTGAAGTTTGTGCCTTCAAAACATTTGTGATAACATACTGTAATCTCTGTGAATCCAGATTGCATCCAATTCCAATCACTCGAGTTGCAGGAAATGCACTCAGTTTCCATGTCACATAGGTCATGACCTCCACTAAATATTGCACACAAGAGGAACATGTAAACATTTTTAAAAATATACTTCTAGCCTAGTTCATAGACAAATACTTGTTATTTTACTAAGTAAATTAGAACTTGTATGCACTCTTCTTGGGTCCTAAATGCACTATGAAGCTCAATATAATTTAATGTATATTAAAAACATGAACAAGGTTCCAGCGTGATTTAACGTAACTCTGTTGTTAAATATAAATTGTTAAGAGTGGAAAACAATTTCCTAGAATCATTAAGCAAGAAGGATGAAATCCGGGTACAGAAAACCAGAAGATAATTTTTTTTTTCATTAGTCAAGTTCTCTTTTACATCTTAGGCTAAATTTCTATCTTGAAATTAAAATATTGGTTCACATACCACCACTATGCAGTATAGCAACAGAACACAACGACCTCCTTCTGACATGCCAAAGGACATAAGGAATTAGGGAGGCCAGTGTCCCTCACCAATTACCACAGGAAAACAAGCGAATGCATACCACACTCCTACACTGGGAACATTAAAAAAATGCGATCACCGATTTGAGCCCAGTACCACACCTAACTCTTGGAAACTATTCATTTTTTAGATAAAACACTTTCAAACAATTTAAAATACAAAATGTTAAAATGTACTCTGGCATGCTCACTAACATTTTATGATACTTCAGAATTAACAAAAGATCTTTCACTTCAGTCCCTGTATTTTTCTCTTGGGAGCTTGTTTTCTGTCTGAAGAAAGCATGGCTAACAACCTGGAACACAGTAACAGTCGTACTGCATTAAAAATTGGGGTCTGTAACCTTCTGGTTATGCCAGCCATGAAAATCCTGGATGACAGGATACGGAAACACTGCATTGTTCGCTGTAAGGGCAGTTTAACTGAATACCCTAGTCGTCCCTTTATAATCTAGTTTTATGACTTCTATCAGTAATGGCAATTCTACTGATGTACTGCACCATCAAACTCATTTAAAATAAAACCTTTTACCTGGCTGAGATGCAACGAGCAGGATACTGTTTGGACTATAATGCCCCAGAGCTGGGACAAGGGCTCTGAACATGTCCACATTTCTCTGCACCACATCAAGGTAGGACTGAGAAGTTCCCAAAGAGTTAACTGTGAAGATGACCACCTTGGAATGAGCAGAGGCAGAGGGATCTAAATGAATAAAAAGAAACAGCCTGAGGTCAAGATACAGGTTTTTTGTGTGCTTGCTTGTTTTTATAGAGGGAGGGGAAGGGAGAGAGATTAAGAGAGAGAGAAACACCGATGTGTGAGAAACATCAATTGCTTGCCACTCACACTCCCCCAACCAGGGACCTGGCCTGCAAATTGGGCTTGTGCCCTGACTGGGAATTGAACCAGTGACCTTTCGGTTCACAGGCTGGCTTTCAGTCCACTGAGCCATATCAGCCAGGGCTCAAGATACAGGTTTTATTCAAGTTCGAGTTCATAAGAAGGTTTTTCTTTTTTTCAAGTAGAGAGCTGTTAGGCTTACTTGGCCCCAGATCAATCTTATCTCCATAGGAAGTATACCAAGTGCTGACATTTGCCATCAGAAGGAGAATTAAGAGCAAGAGTATATCCCAAGGAGGGAAAGACAGCAATAAAGATAAACCAAATAAATTACAGGATCCAGAACCCACAAATAAGGAATTCATTTCTATGCAATTCACAATTTCATTAGGGAAAATAAATAATAGGTAACTACAGGCAATAATAATAGGCAAACTATAGGCAAAATGAACTTACAATCAATTACATCACTCATTTCTAAACTTTGGGCTTAGGAGTCCTAGAGTTCCTTAAAAGTGACTCAGAGGCCAGCTGGGAGGACTGGGAGTAAAAAGGAGGCTGGTAGGCACGGGTCCAGGCCACTTACTTCAACTTCGAGCAGAGTAGTTCTGCTCGTATCTGTTTTATTTACTGAGGATTCCACTTCAAATAGGAAAAAAAAATGGTTTGAATACTCTTTAAATCAAGATAAAATATTTTGGCTCACTTTTTGCTGACTTTTTCTTATGCTGAAGCCCACTATCCTTGGTTTTAGGTTCTTTCAATGGGACTTAAGGCATAAAGCAACTGTTACGACTTCAGAAAAGCTGTTCTCTGGGGCTCACTGCTGCGATCCTCAAACATACATATGCTATTTTCCAACATTACTCTCTGTTACACAGTGTGTTTTACAGTAAGTACATGTCAAAACAGTAGCCAGACATTGTCAACATCAGAAACAACAGGACTATAAGAAAGCAAGTAGGATGGCATCAGTTCAACCTTTGTAAATGAATATTAGCATCCCAGGGAGACGAGTAGATGCCGGGGTTTACAGTCTTAATTAAGCCTCTAAGGCCATCTTCCTAAGCAAGTTTCAGGAGGAAACACATGTGCAATGTGTCCACTGGGAAATGAACTACCCAATTTCAGTTCATAATCTAACGCAACTGTGGGCATGGTAGCTCTAGAAACTGACTCATGGATTTTAATTATGGTTCTTCATGAGTCCTCTTAAGTAATTCCTGTGTTCTAGAGTTCGGAATAGACATTGGGTGGTAAGTCAAAATTTCAAGAATTGGAAGACAGTAGAACTGGAAGGGATATAGTGAAGACTTCCATACCACTTTTATGTGCCAAGTATTGTTCTAAGAGCTTTCCATATATTTACTCATTCAATCTAAGCCACACTACACTATGGGGTCAATATCATCCCCATCGGACAGATCACAAGTCTGAGGCACAGAGAACTAAGTAACTTGTACAAAGTCACAGACCTAGTAAGCAGCAGAGCCAGAGTTTCAAGCCCAGGCAGCCTGGCTTCAGAGTGTGCTTAACCCTCACAGAGAAGAGGAAACTGATTCCTGGGAAGATTAGGTGGCTTGTCCATATTATTAAATATCAGTGAACAGTTCAACTTCTAACCCTAGAGTTTGGCCCCAACCTACCTTGCTAGGATCATTTCTTTTCTTTTCCCCTTTTAGCTTCTTCTGCTTTGAATGATGAAAATGCCTTTACCCTCAAGGTTGATTTATGACTAAAGAGAGTAGAAGCTTTCTAATATTTCAAAAATGCAAGAAAGGCTTCCTACGCCGTATTATTTCCTATCAAGCTCTCAAGTTCTTTATTTATTTTTTTATCCTTACCTGAGGACATGCTTATTGATTTTAGAAAGAAGAAGGGAGGGAGAGAGAGAGGGAGAGAGACATCAATCAGTTGCTGCACATGCCCCAACCAGTGACCGAACCTGCAACCTAGGCATGTGCCCTGACCGAGAATCGAGCCCTCAACCTCTTTCAGTTTGTGGGATGACACTCCAACCAATTGAGTGTCCCCACAGGGAGCTGAAAGACCAGGGAGCTCCCCAGTTCTTTCATTTCTCCATAGGCCTGTGGGGGTGCCAGGCATCTGTGATTTTAAAAAGTACATCAGGTGATTGTGATGCAAATTATCAATCCATAAACCATGTTTGAAGAATCGCTGGCACCCTGGCCTGGTGGCTCCATTGGGAGTGTCATCCCATACCCAAAAAGGTTGTGCATTTCTTTTGATGCGTTCGATCAGTCACAGCACCTCCTCCATATACTGCACAAATCTTTTTTTGTGTTTCAGTTGCATTTTTACCTTTCTTGAAAGAATAAAGCATAATATGTCAAAAATGTTGCTTATTTTCTCCCATCTTCAATATTAAAATGGCTACACAAAAATTCACCAATTTTGAAAAGTTTTTTTTTAATTGCACGCTCTTATGACAGCTGTCACAATACAATCTAACCAAATTGTTTCAAATGAAGTTAAGACAACTAAGTGCTCGTAGAGCCTTCCTACAGAAAAAAACCAAATGAACTTTTTGGCCAACCCCATACGTATATCACTCCCTTAAATGTTTTAGCAGCTATTAAACAAAATATCCAAATGGAGAAAAGTGCAACTCTACAATGATCAGCCGCAATCATCAAGACCTGTTATGATGGGACATTACTAAAATTTCCCGAGTTCAATTTCCCAAAATTATTAGTGCACTTCTCCATGTGGTAAAATATATTCATAAAATGTTAGTTAACATTATATTTAAAATTACTTTGCGTCATAGGAATTAAGTATTATATGAATGTGCAACCACAATTAACGAGGGCAACATGAAACTTGCCCCAAGACAGCGTGCATTCATTCAACATTCCCCATCTGGTGGCAAGCTCCTCAACCTACATATCTACTCCAAGGACTCCATTCTTCCAGTGACAGGAAACAACAGTCACTGATGGTTAATGACACAGAGGAAGAAACAATTTCCTCATGTACTAAATGGCTCACAACCTCTAGGGTCCGGTACTCAACAGTGCCCTAAGGTGACTTGGAATTGTTACAAGGTCCCTTAAGAACTTCAGTACTTGAAATGACAGCCACGAGAGAATATCCAGCCCCCCAGGGGTCCCCTAGATGAGGGCCACAAAAGGCTCTTTTAAGCGACTATTGTACTGTCTGTAGAGAAAGGAAATGAACCCACTGTGCCCTACAGGGATCTAGAGGCTTGCTGAAACTATTTTACCCAACTTTTATAAACCAGAGGTATCATTTCAACTTTTCTGACCTCCTGTTGTTCTTAGTACATTTAGGCTTGTGAAGCCATTATATCTCAACACTATATATGGCAAGTATGGTGAATGGATAGCAGGCACCTAAGTAAGGAAACGCAAGGGAAAGCCAAACAACTATATGTTACAACCGGACTTTTGCGGTAACCTGGTTTTGGAAGGTTAGAGTAAACACATTCTAGTGTTTAGGGTACTTAGAGTAAATAAACACTTTCTAGTTCAATGGTCTTCCAATTTTTTTGATCATACATCTCTGGTAATAAAATATTTTAAGCCCATATCCTCAAATATAGTATTTACCTACATATATATGTCTGTATCAATATATCATGTACATGATAAAATATATACAAACTTTTTAAATTAAAAATATGAGATAAATTAACATTAAAATTTTTTATTCATACAAAACCCCTTTTTATTGTTGTTATTAAAACTTATTTTGACAATATATTTTTAGTGGCAGTAATGCAAACTGAATATGTATAAAGAGATTCTTGGTTTAACACTTTGGCTATATACCAAGAAGTAGGCAGTATTCCCACTTTTAAGATGATAAAACTAAACTTTTGGAGATTATATAATCTGACAAATGTCAGTTATAATGTGGCAGACCTAGGATGCACACCCCATCTTTCTAACTCTAAAACCAGTGCTCTTAACCAAAATATTATGAAAAAGCAAGCAATCAGAGAAAATAAATTGATACTGAGACACACAGAAAGAAAAAATTCCCTCATGTCCTAAATGGCCTCATGACCTCTAGGGTCCATGTACCAAACAGTCCCCTCAGGTGCTTTGAAAGAGACCAGAATACATCCTTCTGACCAACCTGAATATTACTGTATTTTCAGACTATAAGACGCACCCCCCCCCCCCCCCCCCCGTTTTGGGAGGAAAATGGGGGTGTGTCTTATAGTCCGAATGTAGCTTACCTGGTTCTTGGGGGGGCAGCGGGGTTTTTTCCCCCTATTTTCCTCCTCTAAAATCTAGGTGCATCTTATGGTCCGAAAGTACGGTATTTGCTTATCTGACTCTTGTTACTATAATCAACTGCAGACTCTCTATGATCCTGGGTAAGTCACTTAACTTTTTTGAATCTTAGTTTCTAAATATATAAACTGAAGGATTTGGACTAGGTGATCTTTTTTTAAAATTGATTTTTAGAGAGGAAGGGAGAGATACAGACAGAGAGAGAAACACAGATCTGTTGGCCCACTTATTTATGTATTCATTGGTTCATTCCTGTACGTGCCCTGACCTGGGGCCAAACCCGCAACCTTGGCGTGTCAGGACAACACTCTAACCCACTGAGCCAGGCCTGGACTAGGTGATCTTTAAGGTACTTTCAGCATTAACATTCTAGTACTCCAGGCAGAGCACAGATGACTTTTAGGCAGAAACTGTTATCAGATGGGCCTAGGCCCAGAGTGGGTCTGCCTCAGGCTGGCCTGCAGTATATGGGCTCTTGACTTCATGTAGGGAAGATTTCACAACACAAGTCCAGGTGCTTTTGAGCGTACATTTATTAAAGCCGGAGACAGTGACACAACGGAAGGGCTCGGGGTAGAAGCGACAGGAGAGAGCCCAGGCGGTGCTCTGCTTTGGCTCCCTAGAATCGTTATAGGAAAGGAGTGAGTCCAGACAGGGCTGCTGTTGGCTCACAGGGAAGTCAGAGAAAAAGGGGGCCTTGGAGAGAGGACCAGGGGGAAGGCCTGGGATGAGCTCCAGCTGCCCACTTCCCCCCTAGTTGCAAGTCTCCTGGGGACCCTTAGAGTTTAGGAGGAAGAAAAAAATTCACACCTGAGAAGGGGTAAGGGCATGCCCTAGAGCAAGTCCATACTTACATCTTTTGTTTTGAGAGTTTTATTTCTCTTCTGCAGGTGAGAATCTTAGGGGAGAGTTTCAGCAGAATATTTATGAGCTTTCCAGGTCGTTTTCAGTATGCGGATGCATCAAAATGATCATATAGGACAGTTTGAGATTATTCTTTGGTTTGCTTCACTGTTTTACTTTTTATCTTGGGTCTCTCTGGCTCCAGTCGCGTTTTTGTTATCTGTTCCCCTGACTTTATCCAGCCTTGGGTTTGGCTGGCATAAATGGCATTAACTGGGTCTCTGTTCTCTATTTCCCAAACTAGAGTCATTTAAGCTGTGTATTGTCTGGTTAGGGAGGAGAGGTATAGGCCACTTTGCTCTCAAGTGTCCTTGGTTAGGCCTGGGGAAGATAAGGTCTTGCAACTCACTAGCTGGCTGTAAGTTGTTCAAACTGTTTGGCCTTGTTCAATGTTCTTTTCTCAGTTTCCATATTCCACTTGCCCAGAAATTTTCCAAGCTTTTTACAAGGTAAAACAACTCTCTAAGATACAGTAATTATTGATACATGTCATTATAGATTTGTCCACATCCATAGAAAGTAGAACATCAAGAGTGAATCCTAAGTAAACTACGGACTTTGAATGATAATGATGTTTCCAGATGGGATCACCAATTGTACCACTCAGGTAGGGGATGCTAACAATGGGGAAGGCAATGCATGTGTGGGAGCAGGAAGTACATATGGGAAATTTCTGTATCTTCTCCTTCATATGGCTCTGAACCTAAAACTGCTCTAAAAAATAAAGTCTATTAAAATTCTAGGACTTAAATACAAGAGCAAATAAAGCATACAAGTTTTAACCAGAAAAACCAGACCTTTGCTGATCTCCACATTAGGCAGGTTGAAGATATTAAGGTCCATCATCCCTCCTTTAGTCCCTTCTGAGAGGTCTAAGAGGACAATTCTGCCTGCAAGGCCCTGCACAATAAGAAACAGAAGAGCATTACAAGGGACATGTCCAGTTACTCAATTTAAGTTCACCCAGAAGTGAGGGCTACGGGAGAATGCACGGGACTTGTGTGCTGTGTTATGAAGCAAAAGTAATGCAGTAACAATAAAAGGGACACACAAGCAAGAAATTATTATGAACTTGAATAATTTGATCCTTCAGGTGTCACTGAAAACTCGGATCCAGCAGGGCTTAAATCAGAAGTCACATATTGCAGGTTTCCTTTGATGGGACAAGTAATAAAGATGATTTGGTGCATTCAATATGTTTACTATTGTTATTGAGTTCATGTTTTCATTTTCATGTTATAATTTACATTCTGAAAGAATTTAGAATGATTTTTTTGGTCTCTTTTGGCATCTCATTTCTAGCGTGAAAGTAAATACTAATGCCAACTTTCTCTTAAAGAAAAAAGAAGGATAACCCTGGCTGCTGTGGCTTAGTTGGTTAGAGCATTGTCCCATACAACAAAAGGCTGGGGGTTCGATTCCCAGTCAGGACACATACCTAGGTTGTGGGTTCGATCCCCAGTCAGGGTATGTATGGGAGGTAACCAGTCGATGTTTCTCTCTCACTCTTTCTCCCTTCCTCTCTCTCTACAAAAATCAGTAAACATATAAAAAAAAGGATAATAGCCATAAGTCTAAAATAAAATCCAATTATCATGCAGCACTCTCCCCAGAGAGCTCATGGAAATTCTCTCCCCCTGCCTGCAGATGGCTCCTTGGGTGCCATGATGGGATCTAAGGGATCTAAGGGATCCCTTAAGACTCTCTCCTGTCTTAGAGTGCAGGAGCAAGAACACCAAGGGATCTACCAGACTATTGGGAAAAAAGTGTAGAAGTTAAGAAAACAACGCAGCAAGACTAGTTATTAGCTCTGTAATGCTGGGCAAGTCACTGAACTTGGCCTTATTTCATGAGTTGTGAGAATTAATTATGTGACACAGGCCTGGCAGAGAGCAGTCCTCTAAATTGTACCTCTTAATTATATTATTGTTAACCACTTACAAGAGAAATACAAAAAAAACTGAATTACCATTTTTCATTTATCAGACATTCAAAGATCCAAAAGTTTAACAACAATAAAAAACAGGTATTTTCACACAATATGGGTATGAGAATAAACTGACATAGAGATAATTTGAAAATTTCTATCAAAATTTTAAAACAGTAACTCCTTTAATCCATCAATTTCATTTATGTAAATTATCCGACAAGTCTACTAGTACATGGAGGATGCTGATACAAGATGGGTAAGTATACGGATATTCAAAAGAATAGAGGGAGCATCTGAAATCTTGCTCCCAGCATAGGCCATCAGCTTGGCTCAGATAAACTCAGAAAAAAAACCAACAAAGACTAAACAACCTAAACGTCCACTGCTAACAACAACAATAATGAAACAGTATAACATAGCGATTTAAAGTAGAGCTTCCCAAGCTAAAGGATCACATTTAGTAGGTCAGTGAAGCTCATGGATCACCAGGGATTTTATTAAATGCAGATTTGCTATTATAAGTCTGGAGTGGGGCCCGAGATTATGCACTTCTAGTACGATCTCAGGTGATGTCAGTGCTGCTGGTCTGAAAGCCACACATCGAGTAGGAAGGATCTAGAATAAAGATTCTATAAATAGACTGCCTATCTTCAAATGCTGGCTCCGTTTATTAACAGTGTGACTTCGGGCAGTTGGGTTACCTCCCTAAGCCCTGATTTCTTCATTTGTAAAAGGTCAGTAGTGATGGTATCTAAGCCACAGGGTGGCTGTAAAAATGACTCAGGTGTTTAGACAAGTGCCTGGCACCCGGCTAAGCATTCAGTAAAGGTTAGTTACTGCTATAACCACCACTAGTACATACTACTGTTGCTGTTATGGCTACTATTGCACTATCTGAGTATTGTTGCACTACTTGAATATTGTACCTTGTCTTAAAATAGTAATGTTTAAAAAGGAAAAATGGAAAAAAATTTCCATCTAGACAGCTCACAAAGAAATACTGACAGTGAGACTCCTCTAACAGCTAAAGAAACATGACTTTAAAGGGCTTTCTGTACTTAACAAAAACAAAGAAAATGGATGAAACTCAGTATTGTTAGAGATGTCAAAATTCTGGTTGATGTGCCCGTTTTTATTAGTAGCATAAATTAGTTCTACTTTCTCCGAGCAGTCCTGCAATATGTAATAAGTGCCATAAAAACCATCCATGCCCTCTGACTTACTCGTATTACTTCTGAGATTATGTACACCTAAAAAAAATTCAGATGAGAAAATAAGCAGCTTGTAAAGCAGTGTTTACAAAAGCACTCTATTGAGTAACAAAAGAATTGAAAACAATTCCAATTCCAGTTAACAGGGAACAGTCTATTCAGATGGAGGGTGGAGGAAATGGAACTATAAATATGTCAAAAGGTAGCATATACTTGTATTGTTCTCAACAGCCAGATTTAAAACTTTCTAGCTCCCTGGATACAATTTAATTATTTGCTGAAGTAGAACCTAGCTCCAAGACATATGTGAGTCTTAAGTGGAAGAAATTAGATGGCAAGGATAGGGGAAAATTTAGTTGGTAAACAATCAAAGTTTAATGGACTAGAAAATCAAATGACAACTATCAAATAAACATATAAAGGGGCAGCTATTCTATTCTGGATTATATTCCTCAAATAACATAGACATACTGTTACCAAGATACTGGGCCCTGCAGGGCCATTTGAACCATTCTGGAAGGGGGATTTAAGTGCCTTTCTGAAAATAATTTATATAGAAAATATCTAGTGAAATGGACTTATGAAATATAAATCTCAAACTGTCACTTCGGGAATTACAATCTTAAAGAAAGTAGAGTAATTACATGAAAAAAGACCACCTTAAAAAATTCTGTTGAATAATTTTAGAAAGAGCTAAAATTAAGTTCTTAAATAAGAGTTTAATTAAAGCAGCATGACTCAGCCCTGACTGGTATGACTCAGTGGGATGGGTGTCATGCGGCAAACCACAAGGCTGCAGGTTCGATTCCCAGTCAGGGAACATGCCTGGTTTGTAGGCCAGGTCCCCACTCAGAGGAGTGCAAGAGGCAACCCATCAATGTTTCTCTTGCACACAGATGTTTCTCTCCCCCTCTCTCCCCATCCCTTCCCCTTGCTCTAAAAGTAAATAAGTAAATAAAATCTTTTTAAAAATAAGCAGCATGACTCAGAAAACAAAAGAATTTGTGACTAAGTCAGATAAATGCCAAGTTGAGGTTTCCCTTGAATTAGTGTGATAAGTCCATTATTCAAATCACTTTTTCAAAGCCTATTCCATGACTAACTGAATGAGAGCTTTTAGCTTTTGTCAACTAACTAAATATATTTTAAGGCAAAAAGAGATTGTCCCACATGACAAAATTAAGCCATCATTTCTTGTATACTAACCATAAACTACCCAAAAGTGCAGCAATAAGATAAATATATTTATAGCCACCATGCTTACATACCTTTGCTGATATTGCCAAAGTGCAGGCAACTCCTAGTTCTCCACCTCCAACCACAGTAATTTTCTTTACTGTTTTGTTCTCATGATCTGCCCAGTTCTTTGAATTTATGTCTGAGACACCTAGAAAGAAAAAAGTGAATGAACGTGACAATTTAAAAATACTATCGAAAATCTTTTTAAAGATTTTCTTTAAAAAAAGAATACACCGAGCTTCAATAACTGGGACAGAAAACATGGTGCTAACCTGTAGCAGGCACTCAAAAATACCTGCTGAACAAATGAAATGCTAGAGAGACAGGAATCTGATACTAAGTAGTCTGCTAAATGAAGGCTACTCTTTTAAAAGGAAAACATCCTTCCAAACATTTAAAAACATTATATAAGACTGAAAAAAACAGAATTTTCATATTTCTAAAAAACATTCTAATTCTTACTGCTCTGGTCCAAAATGTAAAAAATATTCAACACCTTACAAAATTTTATAACCATGGGTATTTTGCCTTATACTCAATGGAAACACTGGGAATCACAGTTTTTTCTGGTCCAATACATTGAAATGAGGCAAAAAGCCACATAAACACGTAATGAAAAAGGTTTAGGATCATTAATACGGGGTTGGCAGAAGTAGGTTTACAGCTGTGAGTACACGAAACAGTTCATTCTGGTATTATTATTTATTATAATATAATTTGTCTTCTTTTTATTATTATTTTGTATCCTTACTTATGCTTTATCTTTTAGGTAATAATGGCTGATAACTTACTTTTGCGGCCCCTGTACATATCAAGTGATTTTGAACAAAACACAGAATTGTTTTATCTATCACTCTAAGAGTAATCTTCTGCATTTTAAGAAACCATATTCATTGGAACCATATGCTAAAGTTTACCCTATGATAGAAAGACAGGAATTTTTGATTCAAGACAGATATGTGTGTGTCTATGTATTTACTTATAAAAATAAAGTAGCAGAGAATAGAGGCTATTAGCGAGAGATTCTAAATTCATAACTCTTTGATTAACAAAGATACAAACCTTCAGTGATTTTTGCAATATAGGCTAGCAAGTCCACCTGTCGTGCCTCATCAGATGGTGAGAGAGAATACAGGGGAAGTTCCTCCTGAAACTTGGCGATCATTTCTTTAATTAATCCTACAATGACAGATTTAGGCTGCAGAACACACACAAAGGGAAGAGTTATGCAAAAATTTTGCTCACAAATACTACCTTGTTAACCTACACTTTGTTTTAGTTAGCCAAAACAAAGTACTGTGTTACGTTCTCATTTTTTGAAAACTACCATGGAAATTAGTTGATGCCTTCAACTGTTTCAATACTTTCATTTAGAAAATTACTTAAACCTTTTAACTGAAAAATGAAGAAAGAAATGTTAAATCCACATGTCCGAATGTGGGAAAATCACAGGCACGTGCTTACTAGCAGAGTGCCTATACAGCCGTCATCAAATCCAAAAGTCAGCGCTGATCAGTATTATCTAAGCTGTACTGCTTCTTTCCATTTAACTGGCTAAGCAACCTCAGTGAAAGTCATTTAGCCTAGCTTAGCTTCCGTGTTATCAGCAATATAACGTGAGTAAGAAATCCCGAGTGGCTGCTATGAGAAAGAAATGAGCCGATGCATGCGGACTATATACTCTGAGTGTAAAATCGATGTTTATTGTTGTTAGGAATATCTAGTAGCTTGTTCATTGTAAAAAATGCTTAAATTCTCAGTGTCTGGGTTTCATTATTTGTCAGTTAAGGGGATGAGGTCATTAGCATCAAATACCTTTAAAGACTAAGAAGATAACATAATGTGTGACGTTGTTAGGGATAAGAAAATTTGGTGAGATGGTTATTGTGGCAGATTGGAAACAGTACATGTATAGGCATTCAAACTCATATTAAGAACAAAACAAAAAAGAAGAAAAATAATAAAACAAAACTATTGTGCCGTTCAAACAAAATTCTATAGACCTAACACAGCACACTGACTCTCCTGGGGAGAATGTCTGTAATCCTTGGCCTAGACAATCTCCAGATTCTTTCTAGCTCCAAAATCCTATATAATTACACTACATAATTATAATTCCACTGTACAAGAGTATGTGGAACTTAAAATTACTAGTAATCTTAAATAGGGTAATTTAAATAATGTAGTATCTTCTTAAAACTAGTTTTAGCTTATAACATAGAAACTCAGAAGAGTAAAATGAAATCAACACTGTCTGAGCTGAAATAAAGCACAACCTCGACCAGATTACAGACTGTCTCGGAGTGTTTATTAAACAAGCAAACGAGTAACACTATGAAAAGAGATGCCCAAGAAAGTCAGAAAGAGGAAACAGGAACCATGGATTCCCACAACAGGGTACAGATGTCAAAATATCTTTTGAGGATAGTTTTAAAAAAAGAAAAGAAAAAAAGAAGGTCATATTGATGCAGGAGAGAGGCAATTCAAAAAAGGAGAAACATGCATGATTGATAAATATATGAAAAAGATTTAAATTTCTCAACTACCCAAAGAACTAAACATTAAGATTAAGACATCATTTTTGGCCTTCTGGTGGACTAATTGTTAACAAGACCCAATCATAACATTTAACTGAAAATCTTATTTAAATCACCAACTATTACAAATAATGTACAAGTTCATAAAACAGTCAATAAACAATCAATGTTTTTCCACCTAAACTCCACTACTGACAACTTGGTGTAAATTCTTTCTTTTACTATTTGTTTTCCTTCTTTTTAAAGGTTTTATATAGATGAAAATAAAAGCTATAAAAAAAGGAAAATGTATCCACAGTTGCACACCTTTTTAAGGGATGCATATAAAATAAGAAGTGGCGACCCTAACGCCATCCTCGGCAGCAACCTCGCTGGACTCTCCTACAGCCCTGTCCCTGTGTTCTACAACTTCCTGGGTACGTACAAATATATTACAAATTATCCTTTCGCAAAGGTTTTAATTACTTATCAAAATGAGAACATTTTAAAGTAAATGTAAAGAGAGAAGCAAAGGTTTATTTTGTTTGAATAATACCTTCTGTCAGAGCAAGGGTGCTGTAAAACAGGTACTTGCCTGCACTGATTTCTACTGATGGTGGGCCTGCAACATTCTGTCTACTTTTTGGAGGCCAATTTGGCAACAGATAAGAATAGCCTTCAAAATATTTATAACCTTTGATCCAAGTATTCCATTCCCAGAGACTTATCAATGCTCAATATAATGGCAGATGAAAATCTTGCAGAATGCAGAATACAAAGCTGCATAATGTGAATTTATAAAACAAGTAAATTACAGTTACATACATCACATGAGTGAATTTTAAAAATGTAATGCTCAGTTAAAACAAAGCTCATAATGGAAAATTATATGGTTCAATTTATTAAAGGTCATAGAGAGGCAAAACTACGAATAAATACATATATGTTACCTAAGAATCTTTAATCAAGAGGCACTGGGAAATAACGCCCCAAATCTCGCTAGTAGCTTTACACCTGCTTTATCAAGCAGCGAACAACTATGAAGAGGCAGGGAGCAAACACCAGTTGGCTCCCAGACTCGCAGACAGCAGCTTCAGGCAGGCTGCTGTCATCGGGGTGCTGGGGCTCGGGTGACCCTGGGGCTCAACTTCCAGTTACTTTTAAAGACCATATGAAGCATAGAGTTGAAAGAAAATTCAGTAACTTATTTGTTACTTTGATCCACTAGGATCAAATATAAATATTCAGAAAAATAAGAACTTTTAAAAGAAAACCCGAATCAATCTTACATGGCTCCAGTTTTGGAGGTAGGGCAAGTATATTCTGCCTTGAGCATCCACATGTTTTCCAACTGAGATTTCCATATTTGCAGTTGGCTTTAGGAAGCAAATGGGGGGAGCAAAAGGGTGCGAATCCAAAATCCACAAGCGAATGGGTATGTTATATGTATTACCTATTTGAGACAAAACAAACACACTTCAAACAATAATAAGGCACATGCATTTATCTACGGTATAGCTAGGTGGCATTTTAAGATGCATAGTCAAGTTTATATAGAAATGATTCATGTAAATCGAGGCCTATTTTCCCCATTTCATCTACATTAACACTGGAAATATGTTCCCATTAAGTCACCAGCATAATATTTGAGGAAATTTAATTAAGACATCCAATTCAATTCAATGAATATTGACAGGACCTACTGTGCCAGGAGTTTGAGCTACACCATCTTCTCTATATAATCTTCTTTGTCCACCCAAGCAGAGCTATGGCACCTTTCTTGAATGGTAGTGGATCCTTATACATATATGTATTTTTTAGGAGGAGGAGGGTGAGACCAGCTCTGCCCTGCTGGTGGGGAAGCACCTCCAAGGGGAAATGGTGAAAGGGAGGAAGGGGGGAAAAGAAAAAGAAAAAAAAGGAAGGGAAAGGGGGGTAAGTAAGAAAAAGTGAGACAGAAGTGCTGCTACCTGGACCCTTATATTTTTATACTTCTGCATTAAAGTTATTTGCTTACAGTTCTGTTTCTTCTTTTACATCATAAACTTCTTCCTAAGAGAGGATTACCTATTACTCATTTCTGTATCCCCTGCACCAAGTATAGTGCCTGACATACTGGCTGCTCAATAAAAGTTTCTTATATAATTAAGAATGACTGAATTAATAAACAAATGAAAAATAAGTAAGATTAATTTGATACTGTCCCTCAAGATGCTCACTACTAGCAGGCACTGTAACATACAAGCTAGTTTTGCTACAAAGGCTTAGAGCTGAAAATAACTCTAACAGGGACCTTGCCCAGTGGTCTGTCCATTTTAGTGTGCTGAGATGGGACTTGCCTCCTGTTGTAATCACGCATGTCACGCCTGCTGAGAGCCAACATCTGACTGCCTCGGTTGCCCGGAAGCCCAAAGCTAAACCTAACATAAGTACAACAACTAAACTTAAACTAAAAATCTCATCAATTACCTTGGCTCTTTTATTGTAGCACCTGATATTTATTCCTGCTTTCATAGTCTTATTGCCTATGTCTTTCACTGTACTTAAGAACATAGCTGTGTAGAAGCAGGAATGCATAGGTTTCACACATTACTAGCTGTATGATTTCAGGGAACTTAACTTCTCTGCTTCTCAATTCCTTCCTCTATAAAATGGGAACAATAGCTCCTACCTCACAGGGTTGTTGAGAGGATGAAATTAGTTGATGCAGGTAAGTAAAATGCTTAGAACAGTATATGACATGGTAAGTACCATGAAGGGTTGGCAATATTTGCATTTTGCAAATAGGCCAGGTATAAATAAAATGTTCTCCTTTCCACTGCAACCCTTTTCTCTAAGGAAATCCTCCTCCCACTGAAAGTTACTTTTTGATCTTGCTGACTGACTCCTCCCCTAAGCACAGTAATACTCAGCAGTGTCTGCAAATCAGTAATATTTAAGGAACTTCGAAACATGCCAATATCTAGGCCACTCCCCCAAAGTTTCTGATTCAGTGGGATGGGGTGTGGACGTAATTTTTAAAAAGCTTCCCATGGCCCTGGCTAGTGTGGCTCAGTTGGCTGGAGCACTGCCCTATAACTAAGAGGTTGCAGGTCCATTTCCCAGTCAGGGCACATACCTAGGTTGTGGGTTCAGTCCCTGGTCTGGGTGTGTATGGGAGGCAACCAATAGATGTTTCTCTCTCATGCTGAAGTTTCTCTCTCTCCCTTCCTCTCTCCCTTCCTCTATTTCCGAAACCAATGAAAAAAAGTGTCTGTGGGTGAGGATAAAAAAAATTAATAATAAAAAAAATAAAAAGCTTCCCATGTAATTCTAACACGCAGCTAGGATAGAAAATCAGGAGATTATGTCCTAAAATGTCCTAAAAGCTGATCTACTATTTCATATCAGCAGTTCCCAAACTATACTCCTTTTATTTTTTTTTCTATAGTAGATTTCCCTTTTATTCTATGAACATTTATTTCCACAGAGGTTAATAATTTCTTCACTGATTTTTTAATTAAATAAAATCAATGAACTTACATTATAAAACTTCAAATCCACAGTAGTGTAAAAATAGAATGTTTAGAAACTTCTTTGCACTCCTCTCATCCAGCTCTCCACAGAATTAAAAATTGTTAATGTTTTCTTGTTTAGCCCTGACTGGTGTGGCTCAGTTGGTTGGAGTTGACATGCCAGCAAAAGGTCACTGGTTCGATTCCTGGTCAGGGCACATGCCTGGGTTGCAGGTTCAGTCCCTGGATGGGTTGCATGAGAGAGGCAACCAATTGATGTTTCTCTCACTACGATGTTTCTCTCTCTCTCTTTCTCCCTACCCCCCTCTCACTTTCTCTTATATTTCCGTTTACACATTTCTTTATTGAATTCCCCTCTCTTTTTTAAAAAACATTGATTTAGCCCTAGCTAGTGTGGCTCAGGGGTTTGAGTGCCGGCCTACAAACCAAAAGGCTGACGGTTCAATGCCCAGTCAGGGAACATGCCTAGGTTGCAGGCGGGTCCCCAGTTGGGTGCATTCGAGAGGCAACCTATTGATGTATGTCTCACACACTGATGTTTCTTTCCTTCTCTTTCTCCCTTCCTTCCCTTCTCTCTAAAAAATAAATAAGTAAAGTCTTAAAAAATATAAATAACCATTGATATACCTGTTTTTCTGTCATGATAAATTCAAATGCAACTTAAACTTTGCCCAGAGAATGGCGAAGAGGGGTTTACCAACTAATCTTTTCTCCAGATGGTCTTCCTCTTTTCCCACTTTTTCTTCTTTTTTCACCTCCTCTTGTTCCCATTCTGGTTTCTCTTTTATATCCGTTTCCTTTTTTCCTCTTTATCTCCTTCTCCTTCTCTCCACTTTTTATTTTTCCTTATTTTATCTTCACTATGATTCCTATTTGATTGCTCTGGATTTTGACCACCAGGCAAAACTGGTTGTTTCTGTAGAGCAAGATTTGAAGTATCAGAAGCTTTTGAAGTATCAAGAGCTCTTTATCTTGAATAAGTTTCTTCTCATGGCTTCCCAGACATCATGCTTTCCTGAGGTTCCATCTATACCAATGGCTGCTCCTTCAAAGTTTTCTTTGTTTCTTCTCCTCCCTACCTCCCCCCAACCTTGGTCCTATTGAGTCACTCAAGACTCCATACTCCTTTTCTACTTTTGTCTAAGTACTTTTAAACAGATTTTATTTATTTCTTTTTAGAGAGGGGAAGGGAGGGACAAAGAGAGGGAGAAAAACATCGATGTATGGCTGCCTCTTGTGCGCCCCCTACTGGGGACCTGGCCCGTAACCCCGGCATGTGCCCTGGGACTCGAACTGGTGGCCCTTTGGTTCCCAGGCTGGCATTCAAACCATTTCGCCATACCAGCCAGGGATGTCTAACTATTTAAAAGATGTTTTTACTGAGGTATGTCACCACAGTTAGTTAACATCCATCACCATAGTGTCTAAATATTTACAATATAGGTATAGGTATAGATAGGCATAGCTATTGATCTGTATATAGCTCTATGATTATAAAGTCATATGATCATAGTACCACAACGTGATCATTTATATTGGCCCATTTGATAAAGAAAGATAATAAATTCTGACCACCTGATCAGCAAGAAATAACTAGTGTGCATCACTAGTTGATGTAATTTTAGTCAAAAGCAAAGGGAAAGCCCTGGCTAGGTGGCTTACTTGGTTGGAGCATCATTTTGTCCACCAAAAGGTTGTGGGTTCAATTCTTGGTTAGGGCACATACCTATGTTGTCTGTTTGATCCCCAGTTGGGGTATGCATGGGAGCCAACCGATTCATGTTTCTCTCTCCCTAAAATCAATATACATATACTTGACTGACAATTAAAAAAAAAAAAGCAAAAGGAAAAACCCAAGTTGGCCTTCACAGAGCCTTGCTGCAAGAGAGGCAGAGATGTTTTGTGTACCGGGTTGGGGGGAGGCTATCTCTGGAACTTCTGTGGGTGCACAGGAGGCCCTAAGCCATGGCAGCAGGTAGAGCTGCAGCTTTCTGCATCTCTGCCCTTTGGCCTGTGCCCACACAGGGCCCTCCCCGACCTCAAGCACACCGCCTGCAGGCCTTTATGTCTCATCATTCTATATGAACAAATGAGGGGACTGTGGGTTCTGAGGAAGGGCAACAGGGCTCTCACACAGTATTTTCTCTTGATTCTGAATAAGTTTTCTTTTTTATTTTCTTTTTTATTTTCTTTTTTTAAGGCCTTAAATAGGCCTTTTTTTTTTTTTTTTAACTTTTTGGGATGTATTGGTTTTCTTTTTTTTATTTTTTTATTTTTAAAAAATTTTTATTCAGTTACAAGCTTTCATTTTTAAACTGATCACTTGGGAAAAAATTGCCTTGGTTACCTGTGGTTTCCATGCCCTTTCCCTCCCCCACCCCTTGTGAGTGGGATAACCAATCGTTGTAGCCTTTGTAAAGAATCTAAGTGGCCCAGGAGGGGTGGGGGAAGGCAGTCAACCAGAAGGACCACAGGATCCTTATTACTGCAGTTTGGCTTCAGATAACCAGTTGAGCTTTGATAAGAATAATCTGGCTGGGAATCTCCAGGCCCAGCACAAGTAACAGCCATCTCAGATTGCTCTATAGCTCAGGCTGGGTGGCCCTAGGCAAAATACAGGTGGGGGTTGATACCACCCGGAAAACTCCAGGGCCAGCACACCCAGTGGAAAACTACAGACCATGTCAGAATAACACCACACTGCCTCTGCACAGCTGATCTTCCATGGAGGGTGGAGGTTGTGGTAAGGGGTCACAGCCAATCCTTGCAGCTGACTGGCCTGGGTAAATCCCTGTCATTGACCTGCCAACAGCAACCAAGGCTCAGCTACAAGAGGAGGGTGTACTCAGACCACATGAAGGGCGCAGCTGGAGTACCCAGCTTGGTGAGAGGGGAGGCTGTGCCACTGGACCTCACAGGACACCTACTACATTAGGCCATGCTACCAAGACAGAGAGTTCATAACAGCTCTTCCTAATACATAGAAACAAACACAGGGAGGCTGCCAAAACGAGGAGACAAGATGCATGGCCCAAATGAAAGAACAGAGCAAAACTCCAGAAAAAGAGCTAAACGAAAGGGAGATAAGCAATCTGTCAGATGCAGATTTCAAAATACTGGTTATAAGGATGCTCAAGGAACTTAGTGAAGACCTCAGCAACATAAAAAAGATTCTGTCAGAAACAAAGGATACACAATTGAAATAAAGAACAATCTATAGGGAAACAACAGTGGAGTGGATGAAGCTGAGAATCAAATCACTGATTTGGAACATAAGGAAGCCAAAAACAACCAATCAGAACAACAAGAAGAAAAAAGAATCCAAAAAAGTGAGGATAGTATAAGCAGCCTCTGGGACAACTTCAAGATGTTCAACATTCGCATCATAGGGGTGCCTGAATGAGAAGAGGAAGAGCAAGAAATTGGAACTCTATTTGAAAAAATAATGAAAGACAACTTTCCTAATTTGGTGAAGGAAATAGACATGCAAGCCCAGGAAGCACAAAGTCCCAAACAAGGATGCAAAGAGGCTCACTCCAAGACACATCATAATTAAAATGTTAATTAAACATTTTGGTTTTGTCTTTAACCAAAGGTTAAGATTCTCTCTTTGGTTAAAGCAGCAAGAGAAAAGAAGTTAGTTACCTACAGGGAAGTTCCCATAAGACTGTCAGCTGATTTATCAAAAGAAATTCTGCAGTCTAGAAGGGACTGGCAAGAAATATTCAAAGTCATGAGAAGCAGGGACCTACAGTCAAGATTGTTCTGCCCAGCAAAGCTATCACTTAGATTGAAGGGCAGATAAAGGGCTTCCCAGACAAGAAAAAACTGAAGGAGTTCATCATCACCAAACCATTATTATATGAAATGCTAAAGGGATTTATTTAAGAAAAAGAAGATTGAAATTATAAACAATAAAGTGGCAATAAATACATATCTGTCAAGAACTGAATCTAAAAAACAAACTAAGCAAACAAGAAAGAACAGAGACAGAATCATGGATACAGAGAGCGTTTTGATGGTTGCCAGATGGGAGGGGTTGGAGGGGAATGGGTGAAGAGGTGGGGGGATTAAGAAGTACAAATACATAGTTACAGAATAGCCATGGGGATGTAAAGTACAGTGTAGGAAATGGAGTAGCCAAAGAACTTATACACCTGACCCATGGACATGAACAATGGTGGGGGGAATTGTCTGAGGGAGTGGGGGGTGCTGGGTGGATGTGGGAAAGGGGGAAAAACTGACACAACTATAACAGTATAAGGAATCAAGCCCTTCTTCCAGGAATCAAGTTTTACTAAAATGAATCCTTTAGTTAATCGATCAAATGGATGAATTCTGGCCCTCTCAAATTTCCTTCCTCAATTAGAGTGGGGATTTGGTCTGAGTGTTAAGGTTCACTGTAGAGTCCTACCCTAAACACAGGAGAAGGGGTAACAGAACCTGGGTAGCTGGGCTTGACTGTAGCAGTCACAACCTGTGCCTGTTCCTGGAGGCTACCCTGAGGGCAGAGAGAGATGGAAATGGCACATCGAAGGCCTATTAGGGTGCCAGGGAGCTTTTATTGAGTCTGGTTTTCCAGAAAAATGAGAAGGAGAGTGTTGCTCGAGGGTTCTATACTAGTCAGAAGATTTGCAAACGCTAACACATTCCTGTGTGAGGCACATCACTGTTTGTCAGTTGAATATGTGAACTTTAAGCAGTAAGATTCAGCTGGTCAGACTACCTGGGCAGTCTTGCTGACCCATTTCCTGTGCTGTGACTGTTCTGAAGACAGACTGTTCTGTGATTGTTCTGAAGATTGTGAGATGCCCAGACAAAATCAATTGCCCAGACAAAATCAATCCCAAAAATTCTTAAAAAAAAAAAAAAAAGCAAAGGGAAAAAAAGTGCACTGCCAATAAAAAGGTATTGCAGGTACCATCACTACCTTGAAAAACCCTGCCAGCATAAGAACCAATGACACGACTCCATGGCACTAGGAGAGTCTGAGTGCCAATGAAGGGCACCTTACTGATGGTATTAAGTTAACTTGTGTGCCCTCCTGTTACCTTCCCACACTGTTCTAAAAACTGAAATGCTACTAAGCAATGATTCATTTAAATGCATAAGCTCCTCTGTTACTATGCACCTTCCCTTGAAATGATTGGGATGGGCAAGAATTGTGAAATCAATTGGTCAGTCAGTCAGTCAGTCATTGGGGTGGGTAGGAATTCTTTCTCACTCCTAACATCTAACCATAAAAATATGCAGAACACAAGTAATGGGGAACAGGTCCGAGGAAAGTTCTCCAAGCAGCCAGAAAATAGTCTGACAGCTTGGTAGCAGAGGAGCAGGAAAGGAGAATTAAAACAAACCTTATGTCTGCTCTGCCTACCTCACTGCAAATTCTGCAGAGTCCATTGCTACCTACTTTCATCTCCAACCACACTCCGATGTGTAAAAACCGAACTAAATTCCTCTGCATTTCCTGTGCCAAAGGAGGTGACAATGGTGGGACATAAACAGAGGCAGAATAAAACGTGAGTGCTTCCAGCAATAAGTCATTACAGAGAGGCAGAAATTAAAGAATGTTTCTAATAATCTAGGCACTACCATAATGAAGCACCTACTTTGAAAAAGTCCTCCAGCATATAGCTTCTTGGTGTGTTTTGAACAAAGTATTCTCATTACGTAGTGTTCAACCCTTTTGAAGAGACAGCAAACTCCACTGTTCTCTTCCCACTGCTTTCCGGAACCTCCTCAGTCCCTTTGCAGTGCACCTCCTCTTTCAAATGCCCAGTATTCCTCAGTCCTCCAGTCAGTAATAAACTAGGGCAGTCATTCAACTATTCACCGAGTGTCTTCTGTAAGCGCAGCACGGTCTAGCAGTGATTTTGAGTGTTATCCCCCCGGGGATTCTTTGCACATTTAAAAAGGAATAAATTTCTAATGGTGAAATTTCAGGCACCACTTAAGAGAACTATATTGGAACCAACATTTCACTGGTATTCTTCAACTCGCACTATAAAAGCAATCTCCTGCGATACGTATCTTAAAGGCTGGTCCTCTTGAACACTGGAGGAACTAGGTCTGGACAAATAGGAAGAGTTATGTATAGGGAACTAGTGGTTTATTTGTTTTCTTTTTGGGAAAACACTTAGCTGTTTAAACCTGTCGGGTCACTGAAAATGTGACGCTTTCTTTGAATTTTAATGACCCTCATGTTTTAAATTTTCCTACTAGGAGTTTGAAGTTCTAGCCTGATACCAGATGTGTCGTCTTAGGTAAATCACCTGACCAGGCTTAGACTTAGTTCCATCTCTAGAATGGGGATAATGCTACATCATATGGAGGGAGAGGAAGGGGAACTCTCCACTGAGGTAATGAAGACAAAGGTGGGGATTCCTGCCGGTTGCTATGGGAAACAGAGATAACTCTCCACCAGAGAAGGTCTATGCCTGTCTTACTCTCCTCTGAACCACAGTACCGAGCAGAGTAGTGGGCACATAGTTCACATTTGATAAATATTTATTGAATTGAATTGAATTTGTTGATACTAATCTAGGCTTTCCTTGACTGGGACAGTAGTCTGCTATATTCAATAAGGTTCTGTATAGACCATACACATGTCAAAACACTTTGAGAATATTATGGCACTAAACAAATATAAGTTCTTCTTAAACTGTTCTTTTAGAAAATTCCCACATTTTTTCAATTTCCACACTTACCCTGATACATCACGGGAATAGTACCAGTGAAATTCAGCAAGTCTTTCTGGGAATCATCTTTGAAAACTGAAAGGAAAAAAAAAGCCTCAAAATGTGCTATCAGAAGTAGGAAGTGCATTCAAGACGGGTCGCCGGGAGTCAAAGCTGACTCAGCAGCAGGTAACACACACATACACACACGCGCACAGACACACGTCATGTCCAAATACCACAGTCTCGGAATCAGTGAAAATGTTGACAAAGGGAAATTACTGAATTTATTTTCTTAGAAAGCAGAGAAAGTAGGTGAAAAAACATGGGACTTTGACATTGAAATGCCAAGTTCTAGGTCCACTTTCCCCACTAAGAGGCACCTGATTTTGGTTACTTTAATCTCTTTGACCTTCAGTTTGAAGGTAAAATAAAATAAAGATAATAATACTGCATAAAAAAGTTGTCACAAAGACAACTCTAATGAGATAATGTGAAAAAAGTAAAGGATTATAAAATGTGGGGACATTATCAAATACTTGTCACATGTAACAAATCAGTTACAAAAACTTTCAGAAATCAGATTATAACTTTTATAATCAGAAAAAAATGTTAGCTTTATTTTTTAAAGTGACCTTTTAAAAAGATCAATGATTATCTTCTTTGGTTTCTCTAACTCCACTATTCTCAATCTTTATTCAGTCTTCACATCCCTGAAATTCAACTTGCCCACCAATAACTGGGACACACTGGGGACAGCTAATGCCCTAACCTCTGAACCGAGCACAGGAAAGACTACCTTTGACCTCAAACTATCACACTGCCTTGGAATTGTGTTCCTTTTAGTACCTCGGTAACTATATATTTAGTGGAAGAAAAAAATCCCAAGTAGATTTGATGATCTATTAGGAAGAGAAACGAGGAAACCAAGCTGACAGAAAACTCAAGTCCAAGATGGTACAGAAGTACTAATGTTTACCCTGAACTACAATACATAAATGAAAGGTAACAATAGGTGAAGAGATCACTCCATGGTAAAATTAAAATGGAAACAGGTATGGAACAGGGATTCTTTTCAGGGACACAGAATAACCTAGAAATGTGGTAGAGAAACTATAGGTATCAATATTCATTGTCCAATTAAATTATTAAAAAAGTTAAAATAAAAGTGATTAAGATGCATGACTATCATTATAATATACAATAAAATACACATTGACAATATAAACCCCATAGTTTGAGGGCCGAATGGCACCAGAGCTCACTTTCTCTGGACGTGGTGAAACGAGAATAAGAATTAACTGGAATAATAAATCTGTATAATGAAGAAACACACTATAAAAGAACAAGCAGTATTCAAGCAGAGGGCAAGACCGACATGGGCACAAACCCCAACTCTATCCCTAACTGGTTGTGAAATCTTGAGCAATTCATTTAAACTCTCTGAGTCTTGGTTTCTTTATCCAGAAAATAAAGATGATAATATTTAACTCATGGCCCTGGTTGTAAAAAATATATATATGTCAGGTAACACAGATAAGACGTCTGGAAGCACAGCCGACATTCAGTAAGCAGCAGCTGTTGGATCCCCCATCCCTGGTGCTGGCAGGTCTCCGTTCCCCTCTGCAGGCTCTGGGACAGAGTCCATTTCCTTGTCTTTTGTCGCTTTCTAAAGGTCACCCCCCTTCTTTGGCTCCAGATCTCCCTCATCTTCACGGCCAGCAGTGTCGCGTCCCTCTGACTGTTCTCCTGTAGCCAAATCTCCCTCTCTCCACAGCTAGACCCGTCCTCTGCTTTTAAGGACCCATGTGATGAGGTTAGTCCTACTCCTATAATACAGGAGAATTTCCCATCTCAGGGTTCTTAATTACATCTAGAAAGTCTCTGCAATCAAAACAGGCCAGTCACAGATGGGCCAGAATCTAATCATTTCTTCCACATATAAAATTAGCTATTCCTAAGAAATACTTCATTAACTCCTCAAAATTTCCAATGTATAAATCTCAATTAAATATATTTTCTTAATCCAAACTAATTCAAATATAAAACATATCCACATAGAGCAAAGAAGTTTTTCAAAATTGTGTGTTCTAATTCATGGGCCCTGAAATTTAGTGAGTCTTAACCAGCATTTGTATTTAAATGGACTGAAATGAACAAGAGAAAATGCCAGCGGGTCCACAGTATCGTAGTTATGTGTATGTGGGGTCATGATGCAAAATGTATTCCCAAGTGTGGGTTGTGGTCAGAAATTTTTGAAAGACAGTAAAGTTTTTCTTAGGTAGCCAGACCCTCTATATTAAGTGAATAAGATAACTAAAACTTTGTTATTAATAATTTTGAATCAACCATACAGGTGGTAGGCAAAATAATAGCCTCCAAAGATATCCAATACCCTAATCCTTGGAAGCTGTGATGTTAACCCTGCTTGGCAAAGAGGCTTTTTACATGTAATCAAGTTAAGACTAATTAACATATTAACATGCGACTAACCTCATCACGTGGGTCCTTAAAAAGCAGAGGACGGGTCTAGCTGTGGAGAGAGGGGGATTTGGCTACAGGAGAACAGTCAGAGGGAGGCGACACTGCTGGCCGTGAAGACGAGGGAGATCTGGAGCCAAAGAAGGGGGGTGACCTTTAGAAAGCGACAAAAGACAAGGAAATGGACTCTGTCCCAGAGCCTGCAGAGGGGAACGGAGACCTGCCAGCACCTCTAACCTACAGAGACCTGTGCTGGATTTCTGGCCTATAGAATTGTAAGATAGTAAATATGTGTTGTTTTAAGCCATGGAATTTGTGCTAATTTGTCATGGCAGCAATAAAAATCTAATACAATGTAAATTTTATTAACTTAAATTGCCTCAGAGATCACAGGTCACAAAGTGTAGTTCAAAATCAGGGGATAAAACAGAGAAATGAGAAATTATAATTTTGTAGATCTCTAGAAACAAATAATTAACAGTTTATGTAATGCAGGAAAAACTAGAGAATATGATTCTTACCATAGGTGTCCATGGAATATCTGAAATGTGGGAAAAACATATTTACATGCTTTAGTTCTTCCACTGTTAGATCCCTGAACTTGTACTGAAAAGAGAAAAATGAAGATGGAATAAGAGTAAATCTATAGGCAACAGAACAATTACAAAGAACACTTAACACTTACTATGTACTAGGCTCTGGGCTCTGAGTTTTAAAAACATAAATTGTATTTGATTTAATCATTTTAATAGCGACCCTATGAAGACAAAAATGAATGCTAGAGGACGGCAAGTTAAGTAGGGAAGCCAGAGTCAAACCTAGGACCCGGGCCTTCGATCATACGGTCTCCCTACTGCCTTCAAATACCTCCCGAAGGCTTAGGAAGTGAGGCAGTGTATACCTACCACTCCTGTCATCATTGTTCAAGATCCAACTCTTATTCCTGAATACTCATTCACTCACTTGAGACACCCTGAATTTCCCTTCCAATCCCCCTGGCACCTTGGGTTCCAAAGGGTGAATAGAAAGCATGCAAGGGTTTGTAGTCAGACTGAGTGAAGTGTCTCCTCATTCATCCAGATGCACTCCCAGAAACACTACCTTGGTTGCCCTGTGGGCAAAATCATTTAATTTCTTTTTTTTAATTTTTTAAAAAAGATTTTATTTATTTATTTTTTAGAGAGAGGAGAAAGGAGGGTGAAAGAAAGGGAGAGAAACATCAGCTGCCCTACTGGGGACCTGGCCCACAACCCAGGCATGTGCCCTGACTGGGAATCCAATCAACAACCTCTGGTTTGCAGGTCAGCAGCACTCAGTCCACTGAGCCACACCAGCCAGGGCTAAATCATTTAATTTCTCTGAACTGATTTTCTCCTCTGCAAAGAGAAATAAAAAAGGCAGGCTGATTGATGGGAGTTAACAAAGAGGCAGGTTGGCATGAGTACAGTGGATATAGAAGGCAATTGTGATCCACAGGACTGAGCATCAAAACTAAGAATTGATCAGTATTAACTACAGCAGAGTAAAATGAGCCCCAGATTCAGTGTCCCTGATTCAGGATAAACAAAAGTGAATGAAATTATCCCAACTCCAAACACTACACTGATGTACAAAAGGCTGCTTTGTTGTCACCTGGAATATACATTTATTTTTTTTAAAAGCAATTTTTTCTACTTAATATTATAGGCTGTTTTCTACATCTTTAAAATCTGGTGAAAATGTGATTAATAGCTAAAAAGCCCTGGCTGGTGTGGCTCAGTGGATTGAGTGCTGGTCTGTGAACCAAAGTCTTGCTGGTTTGATTCCCAGTCTAGGGCACATGGCCGGGTTACAGGCCAGGTCCCCAGTAGGGGGTGTGCAAGAGGCAACCACACACTGATGTTTCTCTCCTTCTCTTTCTCCATCCCTTCCCCTCTCTAAAAATACATACATACATACATACATACATACATACATAAATAAATAATAAAATCTTTAAAAAATAGCTAAAGAGATAACTATACACCAGTATTGAATGAATGGCAAAACTGCTATAAAGGTTTGTCCAAAGAGGGCAAGAGCTCTTCTTTAAGGCTTGAAAACCCAAGTCACTATGACAAGTTAAATATGTGATTTGTCTTTTTGACATCCAAAGAAGAAAAGGTCTATTTTATGTCCTTAAAAAAATATTCAGGTCATTTTCACTATATGAAACAGAGATATCTTCTTAGTGTAATATTAAGACATATTCCATTACCCCTCCTGTATCACCTAAGAGAAATCTGCATAATATTCTCTAAGGAAATGTGCCTCAGATAATGTCATATGCTTAAAGAGTGCAGGCGTTGTCACTAAAGAGACAAAATGGCCCATGATAGTCTAAAACTAAAGCAATTATATTGTTATAAAAATCAGTACAACTGAAAAATTGATGTTACTAAAATCTTCATTGTATCTGATATACTACAGTATTTTTAGTAATTTGATATTTATGAATATCAAGAATACTCATGATATTGCTCAAATATAGGAGAACATTGAGTAATACTTTGTGGCATCATTTCATAAAATATTTTTAGCAAGAAGTAATCTGCTAAATCTTAAACCCAACATTGATCAAGCCCAACCTTATCATTTTATGAGTGAGCAAATCTAGTTTGCTAGTTACTTATCCAAAGTAACTCAGCCAGGGGAGTGGAAAATAGGAAGTAGGGAATCAGAGACATTTTTTAATATATTTTATTGATTATGTTACTACAGTTGTCCCATTTTTCCCCCTTCACTCCCCTCCACCCTGCACACCCCCTTCCACCCACATTCCCCCCCTTTAGTTCATGTCTGTGGGTCATATATAAGTTCTTTGGCTTCTACATTTCCTATACTATTCTTACCCTCTCCCTGTCTATTTTCTACCTACTATTTATGCCACTTACTCTCTGTACCTTTTCCCCCTCTCTCCCCCACCCACTCCCCTGCTGATAACCCTCCATGTGATCTCCATTTCTGTGATTCTGTTCCTATTCTAGTTGTTTGCTTAGTTTGTTTTTGTTTTTGTTTTAGGTTTGGTTGCTAATAACTGTGAGTTTGCTGTCATTTTACTGTCCATAATTTTTATCTTCTTTTTCTTAGGTAAGTCCCTTTAACATTTCATATAGTAAGGGCTTGGTGATGATGAACTTCTTTAACTTGACCTTATCTGAGAAGCACTTTATCTGCCCTTCCATTCTAAATGATAGCTTTGCTGGATACAGTAATCTTGGATGTAGACCCTTGCCTTTCATGACTTGGAATACTTCTTGCCAACTCCCTCTTGCCTGTAAGGTCTCTTTGGAGAAATCAGCTGACAGTCTTATGGGAACTCCTTTGTAGGTAACTGTCTCCTTTTCTCTTGCTGCTTCTAAGATTCTCTCCTTCTGCTTAATCTTGGGTAATGTAATTATGATGTGCCTTGGTGTGTTCCTCCTTGGGTCCAGCTTCTTTGGGACTCTCTGAGCTTCCTGGACTTCCTGGAAGTCTATTTCCTTTGCCAGATGAGGGAGGTTCTCCTTCATTATTTGTTCAAATAAGTTTTCAATTTTTTGTTCTTCCTCTTCTCCTTCTGGCACCCCTATAATTCGGATGTTGGAATGTTTCAAGATGTCCTGGAGGTTCCTAAGCCTCTCCTCATTTTTCCGAATTCTTGTTTCTTCATTCTTTTCTGGTTGGATGTTTCTTTCTTCCTTCTGGTCCACACCGTTGATTTGAGTCCCAGTTTTCTTCGCCTCACTATTGGTTCCCTGTACATTTTCCTTTGTTTCTCTTAGCATAGGCTTCATTTTTTCATCTAGTTTTCGAACCAATTCAACCAATTCTGTGAGCGTCTTGATAACCAGTGTTTTGAACTGTGCATCCGATAGGTTGGCTATCTCTTCCTCGCTTAGTTGTATTTTTTCTGGAGCTTTGAAGTGTTCTGTCATTTGGGCCATTTTTTTTTTTTTTTTTTTTTTTTGGCCTTGGCATGTCTGTTACTTAAAGGGGCAGAGCCTTAGGTGTTCCCCAGGGTGGGGTAACGCTGGTCGCTGAGCTGTGACACTGTACGTGGGGGAGGGGCTGAGAGGGAGCAATGGCGCCTGCTCCCCTCTCCACCGGATTTCAGTCTTTCACTCCGCTACGCACAATCAAACTGGGCCCCTCTGGTGCTGGTTCCCGAGTGGGTGGGCTTGTGCACGCCCTAGGTCCCTGTGGGTCTCTCCAACAACCTCTCCTGTGAGGCTGGGAGTCTCTCCTGCTGCTGCCCCAACCCCCATGGGCGTTTTCAATCAGAGGTTTGAGGCTTTATTTCCCCGAGCTGGAGCCCTGGGTTGTGTGGTCTGCTGTGCTCCCCACTGTTTGTCCGGCTTATCTGTGCGCGAATGTGGGGCCACGGGGTGCTACCCGCCGCTCTGCCTGCCCCGTTCTCTGCCACTCTGAGTCCGGCCCTCTCGGTTTATCTGTGCGATTGTGGGGCCGCAGGGTCTGCTAGTGGTCAGACTGCCTGCCCTGTTGGTCCCTCACTCTGCCAGTCTCGGTCCCACCACGGCAACGCGAGTCCTCTCCGCCCTGGCTGCCCGTCTCCGCCCCTCCTACCGGTCTGGATGAATGTTTATTTTTTATTTCCTTGGTGTCGGACTTCCTTGCTGTTCGATTTTCTGTCAGTTCTGGTTGTGCGAGGAGGAGCAGTGTGTCTACCTACGCCACCATCTTGGTTCTCTCTCCTTCATTATTTTTTCAAATAAGATTTCAATTTCTTGCTCTTCCTTGTCTCCTTCTGGAACCCCTATGATTTGGATGTTGGAACGTTTAAAGATGTCCTGGAGGTTCCTAAGCCTCCATTATTTTGAATTCTTGTTTTTTCATTCTTTTCTGGTTGGATGTTTCTTTCTTTCTTCTGGTTCACACTGTTGAGTCCTGGTTTCCTTCCCGTCACTGTTGGTTCCCTGTACATTTTCCATTATTTCACTTAGCATAGCCTTCATTTTTTCATCTAATTTGCAACCATATTCAATCAAGTCTGTGAGCATCCTGATTAACAGTGTTTTGAACTGTGCATCTGATAGGTTGGCTATCTCTTCGTCACTTAGTTGTATTTTTTCTGGAGCTTTGATCTGTTCTTTCATTTGGGCTATTTTTTTTTGTCTCAGTGCATCTGTAGGAAGGGGCAGAGCCTTGGGTGTTCACCAGGGTGGGGCAACCCTGCATTGTGACACTGTATGTGGGGGAGGGGTCTGAGAGGGAACAATGCCGTTTGCTCTGCTCTCTGTCGGTTTTCAGTCTCGTCCCCAATTACCCACAAGCAAATTGGGCCCTTCTGGTGCTGTTTCCCAGGTGGGTGGGCTTGTGTACATTCTAGGACCCTGTGGGTCTCTCCAATGAACTCTCCTATGAAGCTGGGAGTTTCTCCTCCTGCCACCTCAACCCCCACAGGTGTTTTCAATCAGAGATTTGAGGCTTTATTTCCTGATACTGGAATCCTGGGTTGCATAGTCTGACTTGCTCCCTAGTTGTTCCTCCTGGTTTATCTGTACGTGAATATGGGACCACCCAGTCTGCAATCCACCGCCTTGCCCGCCCCAGTCCTCCAGCTGCTGCCTTGCCCTGAGTCCTCTCTGCCCCTCCTACTGGTCTAGATGAAAGTTTCTTCTGTAAATCCTTGGTTGTTGGACTTCCATACAGTTCGATTTTCTGTTAGTTCTGGTTGTTTTTTGTTTTTAAATTTGTTGTTCTTTTGATTGTGCAAGGAGGTACAGTGTGTCTATCTATGCCTCCATCTTGGCTGGATGTCCGGGAATCAGATAATTTTTAAAAAACTTAATATTTAATACAAACTAGATAATATATACAAATATACACATACTTACAGACACACATTTGAAGAATAACAGACACACATGCACCAACCCACCCACATATAATCCAGAACAGTGCTAACAAAACTTTCTGCCAAGATGAAAAAGATCGTTATGTGTGGTGTCCAATACAACAGCCACCTCCACGTGTGGCTATTGACACTTGAAACTTGGCATGTGTGACTCAGAAACTAAATTTTTAGTTTTATCTAATTTTAATGATGAAGTAGCCACAGCAGCGGGAGGCCGCCGCACAGACCTTCCCGATGCCGTTACAGCTGTCTCAGCGCTCCTGCTTTTGCTGCTTCAGCTGCCTCCCTTGAACTGAATTGTGTGTTCACATCCCTTGGCTTTTACCCTCCATAGTTTTATCACCTGTGTAACCCTAAGCAACACAGTTCATTGTTTAATTTTTGTTCAGTTTTGTTTCTTGAGTTTATCAAAAAATAATTTGTACATAACCAGATTTTTTCACTCAAAATAATATTCTAAGATTCATTTGTATTGTTGCCCATTGTAGCTCATTCATTTCCACTGCTGCGTGTGTGAATGTTGTATACGCACATGTTTTCTATGTGTGAATATACAACAAATTACCGTTCCTTTTTGTCACTGCACACTTCGGTTGTTTCTAATTTTTAGCTATAAATAACTTCTACAAATGTTTCTTGCTTCATATACTCTGAATTCTCTCTGGTATCTACCCAGAGGTAAATGGGACATCAAACACACATGATCAAATCAATAAAATAAGGCCAAACTATTTCCTAAAATGGTTAAACAACCATTTAACCACTAGCAGTGCTGAAAATTCCAATTCATCTACATCCTTCAAATCATTTGAAATTACCTTAATCTGTGCCAGCCTAGCAAGGGAAAATGGTGTTTTACCATGGCCTTCATTTGCTTCTCCAGTTACTAACAGATTGAGCAAACATTAATTTCCCTGGTTCCTTTACTTTTTTAAAAAAATGATTATTCATGGTTATAAAACCAATTTTCTATTGGTTTTATTGATTTGTAAGCATGCTAGTTTATGTATCTGGATATCAACACTTTGTCAGTTATATATTACAAAATTCTTCTCTAAGATTGTATTTTGACCCTTCTTCACTCTTTTCATGCTGTCTTTTGATATCTAGAAGTTCTTAATTTGAATGCAGTCAAATTTATCAGTTTGAGTATTTTATGTCTTATTTTTAAAAATGTCTGTATACTCTGAATCCACAGATTCTTCCCTACATTTACCTCTATATGTTTTAAAGCTTGTCATTTACATTTAAATCTTCAATACAAGGGAATTTTTAAGTTTGGTAAAAAGTCGGCATCTACTTTTATTTTTTTCCCATATGAATAATTATTTGTCCCTGTGTCCTCCTTTCCAGTCTGCAGCACTTCTTCTGTCTTGTATTGCATTTCCAAATACGTGTGAGTATGGTTCTAAGTCCTGTAGTCTTGCTTCACTGGCTTACTCATCTATCCTACACCAACACCACACTAAATCTTAATTACCAGTCTTGGCATCTGGTAGAGCAAGTCTATCAGAATGTCAAGATTATTCGTGGCCTTCTGCTCTTCCAAATGAGTTTTAGAACCAGCGTGAAAAGTTTCCAAAATAACCTGTTAGAATTTTGATTGGAAATGTATTGACTCTGAAGGTCAATCTGGAGAAAACCGACTTCTTCATATCCATGAAGTTGGAATATTTATTTAGGTTGAAATATTTAATATGTTTTCAATAAAAATTTTCACATTCTCCGTATAGTTGCTTAATTTTAAGGTATTGCTCACAGATTTTTCAGCACTAAAATTGTTTCTAGATATTAAGTTATTATATTATTTGCCTAGTACAAGGGCTAGGGAACTTCAGAAATATTGGCAGGACTGACTTGTTTCTAACTGGTTTCCTTAATTGACACATCCAGCAAATATTGGGCGCCTATGTGACAGACTTTATGTTATGCACCGATGATAAAAAAAATTTAAAAAAACCCTCTACAAGTCTATTCCCACCCTTGAAAAAAATCACTCTCTTTTGTCTTTTTCCTTCATTCCAGTTCCAGTAAAATTAAGGTTTTTTTCTACTATCAATTTTAATAATTTTGCCACTGGTACGTCGTGTTCCCTCATTTAAAAACTTGGTAGAGATGTTTTTTTTAATTCCATGTTTGAAGAGAAAATAGAATGGGTGTAACTCTAAGCATGATGACATGCTCTTTTTATAAGATCTACACCTGTCACAGTAGTTAAAATCATTCAAATCGTGCATATATATATATAAATATATATATAAATATAAATATATACATTTATATATATAAACAATTTCACTCACAAGGCTTAAAATTTCACGCAGCAGTGCAAACTGCTCCAACAAATAAAAACACTGGCAAACCCAACAAAAACAACAAAAAAATGGCACAAATGGATGGTTTTCACATGAGGGAACTTTTAAGAAACATAAGTATCACTTAACTAGAAAACTGGTGAAAAAGGGGGACGCCTCAGATTATACACTCTGGTAGGGAATCAGAGAGCCAGGACTGACCTGGAAACTGGCAATAGTCAAGCCCCAGGAACGTGGGTCATACTTCTGGGTCAGCCCTCCCACTTAACCCTTCAAAATTAAGAGGACCTCCTCTGGGCCTTCAAGCCCTGTCTTCATCCCTAAGTCTGCTCAGGTCTTTTCATTCACTGCAGTTATTAAGCACCTCCGGTTTTGACAGGCATAGAGTTGGGTGAAGCACCGTGTAGGGTGTCTAGTTCAGAAGCGTGAGTAAAGTTTGTAAATCAATAATTACTCCACAATGTGATAACTGATATTTCTGAAAGCAAGTAGAGAGAAGGGAGTGACTGATTCTATCTTCTGGGGAGTAACATCTGAGTTGGGGTCATACACAGGCTGGGCACTGCAAGTGAAGAAAAATGGGACAGGCCAGTTCAGCAGAGAGAAAGGGGAGTGGTTAAAGGGACAGGGGAGTGCTGGAAACTACTGGGGGCGAAGGGAGGTCTCACACCGGGTGGAGACTGGACTCCGGAGTTGCGGGTGACCCCCGAATCTGGGAGAGAGAGGCCAGTGGCTTCCCGCGGGCCCTTCTCCGCAGCCAACTTCAGGCCCACACCCTTCCGCTCCAAACGGGAACACGCCCGGCAGAGGTAGCCCGGCCAGGTGGCCACGCCCGAGAGACCCCGGGTCCCCAAACCCCACACGGCGGGCTGCCCGCACCTTGCAAAGCAGCCGTCTCAGACCCTCACAGTCGAATTCCATCTCCAGCCACGTCGAGCCAGGTCCCGAGACCCCAGCCCCCCCGGACCTCTTCTCGCGCCGGCTCCTGGACGGAGGCCGCCGAGGACCAAACTCCCAAGAGCTCCAAGGCCCCGCCCCTATCCAGACTCCAGAGTCGACCTGCGTCCAGCGCACCAGACTCGGCAGCGGTCCGCGGGAGTCGGGTCGTCGCTGCACCTTCGGAAACGCGCTAGCGCTAGCGTGTAGGGAACTACGCTCCAGCTTGCTGGAAAGAAACTTGGGAGACATCTGTGGAGAGAGGAGTAGAAAGGACCTGAGGAGAAGCTGGAAAGGAGGTAGAAGCAGCTGGCACTGTTCTGGAAGAGAGTTTCTAGAAGGATGTGTTACATTCAGAGTATGGAAAAATATCAAGACTGAATATTGTAGTTGGATTTAGGAAGAAAGAGGTAATGAAACTTCAAACCCAAAATTTCAGGGAGCTAGAAAAGGAAAACTGCGCCGGCAAGAGGGTTGTTGGAGAAATGGGAGATAGGGACAGCGTTGTGAGGATGATGGAGCATCGGGGGAGGGGTGCCACAAGCTTGGTGGTGGTAGAGAGGGTGAAAAGCCAGGTGAGAAAAAGACTCAGGAAACAAGATAGGAGGTAGATTGGTGGATAAGGTCGTCTGGAGAAGGCGGGTGAAGATATGCAATATGGTGGCTTTATTTGGTCTCCTTGACTTGTGAGTTACCTGCTTTGTATTCCTGGCTTGATCCATTGGGCCTAACAACTCTCAGGAGCTGGATACTTTAACTGTTAGGAGGTTGGGCTGGCAGTAGGGTGACTGTATCATTAGGAAGACCCAAAGGCAGGAATTCTGTGGCTCAATTAGAAGAAATTGAAAGGCTGGAAGGAGCATGTATTCATTCAGCAAACTTATGTTGAGCATTGACTACTTGCTAGATATTTTTCTAGGTCTGATGATATAGAAGTGAACAAACAAAAAAATCAGCTGTTCTAAGGCTGTCATTCTTTCATTAGTAGGAAGAGAGAAAACAATAAATATAATAAATCAGTAAATTAGACTCCATGTTAGGAGGTAATTAAGTGTTATTACCTCCTAAAGGCAGGGTGGATCCCCTTGAGAGGTGAACTATGTAAGCATTTCATATACATAGAGGACATTCAAGGCAAAGTCCTAAGACAGACATGAGCTTGGGGATGCTTGAAACGGTGAGGCCAGTATAGCTGGAATAGAATGAAGTAAGAGGTAAGGAAGCAGAAAAGGCTAAATCAGAGAAATGAGGGAACTATAGATGGTTCAAGGCAGTGATTCTTCCACTGCAATCCCCAGACTTAGAGCCTCAGCAGCATCTGGAACTTGTTAAAAATACAGATTCTAAGACCCCACCGCAGACATACAAAACCAGGAACTCTGGGGGTAAGGTGTAGCACTCTGTTTTAAGAATACTGGGTGAATCTAATGCGTGATAAAGTCTGAGAACCACCGTGTGTGCAGACAGTTGTGACTCTGGCTTGTCTGTGCCCTTCAGCCAGAGAGCAGCAGACACACTCACACCTGAACAAGCTGAGTTGACTGCTCCTTGTAGGGAGGGAACAGATATTGTAGACAAGCATTGAGATAGCTCAGTAAGAGTGTTGAACCTATCATAACAGGATTTGGGCTTTGGGTGACTTGGGGAAGGATTTAAGGACCAAAGCTTCCCTCTGGTTTGGGTGCTGTCAGAAAGGACAATTCTATGATTATCTCAAATATCTATAAGAAGGGCAAACTAGAGTGATGATAGAGTGGTGATTGGTAAAGAAGCAGCAGTCACTCACATTAGCAGAGAAAAGAGGATATTTGTTATTCCATGGTTTGTAAAGTGACCTTGTTTTTGCCTGCTTAGACAAAATTATGAAGTGGCCTTGTTTTATCTCATTTTATCATGGTTTGAATGACCCATCTGATGTTGGTTTTCAGTGAGATTGTTATACCCACAGGAGAATCACATATAGCCTGGCTGTGAGTGCCAGCTCAGCTAGCAACAGTAAGACCTGGCTGGGTCAGACCTGTTCCAATGTCAGGGGCTGCTTTTTCCTTTGTTAGGCCTTTACTCTGAAAGAGGAAGCTACTGGTGGGGTTTGAACGGTAGAATTAACGTGATCTGATTTGGTGTGAGCATGGGTCATGTGGCCAATGATGTCACAATGCCCTACTAGACTCCAACCTCTCCACTAGGGAGTTGCAGATCCCTTGGAGCCAAGGACTGGAACTGACTTTTGAGAGCTCTGCCACCTGAGGGTTTCATGAGCATACTCCTTTACCAAGATCTAGGTGAAGAGTCTTTCACTGTGCTATCGTGTCTTTAAAATTGTGTTAACATGATCGTGCTTGGCTGGATGCTTTTTGTTGGCCTTGCATGTTACATGGGCACGTTTCCGGAGTTCATGGTAAGTAATGACCCTGCATGTAAATCCATGGTAATCAGTCCTGGCTCAGGCTGACCCTCCCAGCTGGGGTTTCTGAGCAAGTGGGAAAGACAGTTGAGGTTCATCACTAATTAGAGGTCAGGAAATAAAGTTAGTTTCCCAGGCTACTTCCCATCCCATTTGGACATCTTTAAGTCCCCCTCCCCTTAGCTATATGTAACATCACTTGTTTCAAAGCATTGCAGAATTTATAAGGGATCTGTTGGAGATCGTGCTTGACTTCTGGATTTCAGGCCAAGTGGATCAGTGGTTGCTGATCAGGAGAGGGGAGGCGGGCCTTGGAGGGTGGACTTCTCAGCAGTCCTTTCAGTCCCATACAAGGGCAGCTGCCTACTGAGCCAACGAGTAAAGCCATGTCTGCCTTTACATTTCTTTCTGACTCAGCCTCCAACTCTGAGGTGGAAAGAGAGGTGGCCTGTTAAGGAGAGCAAGGCACGACGGAGCAGCCAGGCTTTGGATGAAGATCTACAACTGTGAGTGATCAGGTCTGTTGGGCTGCTTTCCTCCCTTTCCTGAGAACTTGGTAGAACCCTGAAATCTCAACGGAGAGTTTATATTCCTCTGGAAAATATAATAAACTCTAGAAGGGGATATGGTTGGAAATAGATGGCCAGGAAAGAGAATTTGGGGAGCACTGCTGAGGACAGTTAACCTGCACTTGGGTTCAAGTCCTAACTTTGCAATTTACTAACTATCACACTTGGGTAAATTTAATCTCTATGAAGTTCACTTTCTTCATTTGTGTAATGGAGTTATCTCAGATGTTACTATTTTTTTGTGAGGATTACATTTGGTAATGCATGCAAAGCATTTATTTAATGCAAAACTTAGCATTTGGTATATGCTAACTTAACAACTAAGCAAACTCATGAACCAGTCAACAAAGATTTACTTTGGCAACAACCTCAACTGTTTATCCAAGACCACACAGACCAACTTGTTTGTGAAGCTGGGACGTAAGTGTAGACCTCTGGACTTAATAGCCTCTCACATTCATTCCACTAGTCCAGCCTGCCTGTAACAAACATTAATAACAGTGTCCTTTTAGCAAACCATCCCCTCTGGGTTTCTCATGTCCCACCCCGTTTCATTCAGACCTGATTTTTCAAAGATGTTCCATAGTTAGAGAAACTTAACTCCGAGTCTTAGTAATGTACTGACTGCAGGAGCAGGTTTTCTGGGAAGCTACTCTGGAAGGCATGGGTGTCAAATCCCAGCCCCAGATATGCTAAGAGCAAGGCACAATGGTGGTTCCTTTTTTTTTTTTTTTCTTCATCTGCCTCAGAATTCCTTTGAGAGATGATTGGCACCACGCAGTCAGACCTCTGTAGGGGTGGGGATGGGATGGAGGTCCGGGGTACACGTTTCGCCGAGCCTCTGCCGTGTTCCTGACCAAACCACTGCATCTATCCTGTGGCTCCTTTTCCCCGGCTGTGAATGAGCAGAACAGCCCACCTTCCTTCTCTTCCCTTCTGAGGGCAGTTGTGAGGAGGCTTACCTTACATAAAAGTTTAACTGTGCTATTTTGCAAAATGCAAGATTTTTCTTCTTTGAATAGTCTGACAACTGTATTTAAAGTAATTGCTCATAGCATACCTAGCCACTTAATCCTCCCAATTAATCCAGGGTATTTTTTTTGTTTTGTGTTTTACATAGGATTCTTTATGCATTTGATTGCATAACACCACTAGTCAGAATTTTGACAGGTGATGAGTTAATAAAGATCTGGCACCAGCAGGATCCCAACCACAGAACCACCAGAGAACAGGGCCCTTCTGATAAGGAGGGCTCCTTAGCTCCAACACACCTGGCATCCTGGGCAGCCATCCCACAGCTACTCACTCTGACTGGCCCCCAAGGTCACAGGAGCTGATGTCACAATTGGTAGCTGAGCTCTGCCCCCCAAAATGGCCACAGCAAGCCATTTCAGTTCAGACTAGACCACAGAGCTCCTCAGCCAGGAGCTATCATGCTGGGTCATCCACCATCAGGCTTTGAATGAAAACAGCCCAGTTCCCAGCACTCAGGGAACAGAACACACCTTTCAGAACCACCCACTTCCCCCTGCACGCACCACCAGCTGAGCCGGAGCCCGCAATGATTGTTGTCTTATGGATGCTTCTCATTGCAGGAACTATGTGGAAGGGGTATAAGTATCCCCCAGGAGGGGTGAGTGTACTGTCAACTTTGTTCTCTATTCTGACTTTGAAATGTATTCCCCCAGATAAATGAACGAAGCATCGAAATCCCACTGTAGTAACTTTAGAAACAAATACCCTTTTCTTTGTTAAAAAAGTTACATAGCTTACCTACTTCTATTATTATTACTTTCTACTTAAGCTGGGAGAGTTACCTCAGTCTCTCATGTGATCTTTTATGTGTATTTTCCTAAGAGTCTCTGTTCTTTTTCAGTTTCAAATAAACTGGAGGGGTAGAGTTAAAGATTTCTCAGACCCAGGGACAAAGCTGTCTGACGTGGATGCTCTAGTCTGTTCTCATGGGATGTTCTGTGTGCTCAGTGTTCACTACCCTTTCTTAGCGCAGCCCACACCAGCAGCCCACACTTAACTCTCCCTCAAGTAAGCGCTGGTCTGTATTCCAGGCCACACAAGTCTCTATCCTCTCTCCTCCTGTTGGACCTTGGATATTTGTCCTTTCTCTGCCTCTTGTCAGCTCCCTACTACTAAGTCCCTCTGGCAACTGAGATCAGAGGCATTAGGTGACAGGATTGGACACAGCTACCCCTGCCTGCTCTTGGTAAGGAGGGCAATTACCTTAGCCCACACCTAGCAAACACTAAGCGTGACCCACCTGACATACTTTTTTCCCTTTAGACCCCGGTGGAGATAAGCAAAGATGATCCTGGTGAAGTAATGCAGCTCTGAGGCTCACCTGACCAGCTGTACAGCTCCTGTTGTTGGTTTCGCATAAAGTAATTGCACATTATTTTTGTCACATTTAATGTAAAAAGTTACCGCACCTTTTTAAGATGAAGACTTGGTATTCTGTGAGCTGGGAACGGGGAGGTGGAGGGTGAGGAGGGAGTCAGGGTGGATGGGAATGACTGAGTCCTCTTTGTTTCAGAGTCCTTAAAACTGGTATTAAGACTAAGATATCAAGTTCAACTTGTCTTCTATTCTGTATCCTCAAGGATAGAAATTCTCAAGATCTCTTTAGACCTATTTCCTAAATAATGTCTTTCTCCTGGGTCCAGGGTTGAAAAACTGTTAAAGGACTAAAGATTGCAGTAACTTTAAGCCTATTCTTCGGGGTATTTCTCTGTGGCCGTCCCACAGCTATTATTAAGAACCCAAAGCTTATACCATGTGGCGGAAAGACCTCATTTTTGTATTGGGTGCTGGATACTAAATTCTGTATTATTTTAAACCTTACAATAACCTAAGCTGGGTATTAGCCTCATTTTACAAAATGGCCAAAATGAAGTTGCGAGTCTTAACTTACCAGCCTACACAGCTCTGAGTTGCAGTGAAGATTAAGATCCAGGCCTTCTCCTTGTCATGCTGCTTTTTTTTTCTTTTTTAAGATTGTATGTATGTATTATTATTTTTTAGAGAGAAGGGAGTGAGAGAGGGAAACATCAGTGTGTGGTTGCCTCTCGGGTACCCTCTACTGGGGACCTGGCCCACAACCCAGGCATGTGCCCTGACTGGGAACCAAACTGGTGACCCTTTGGTTCGCAAGCAGGCACTAATTCCACCGAGCCACACCAGCCAGGAGTCCTTGGCATGCTTTAATGTGCCAAGGAAAAGGGCCAAACAAGAGGCTGGGATATGTGAGATCTTCTTGGCTGCCTCTTGGTTCAAATATTTCCCTAACCTGTATAGCCAAGAAGTTGCCTGATTCTTTTAGCACTGACTGCTGCTAATACAGGCAGCATGTGCAGAAACAAAAGCTAACTGCTGAGTCCTCATTATGATGTAGTTTGAGTTTATGAGACCAAGGATAGAATGTAAGTATAAGATACATGCAACTAATTTGTGCAAACCCTGGGTTATTCCTAATAAGCCCTCTAGTGGCTTAGAGCAGTGATTCCCCAACCTTTTTTGCACCAAAGGCAGGTTTTGTGGAAGACAACTTTTCCGTGGACCAGGGTGGGGGGTATAGGGGAGATACAAGGCAGAGGTCAGGCCGGGGAAGGGGGTGGGCGACAAGAGGAGGAGCTCAGGTGGTAATGGTAATGTGAGCCAGTCCACACACCAGGAGGAGGGAGGTTGGGGATCCCTGGCTTAGAGCTCTCTGACCCTAAAGGGGAAGGGGAGAGGGAGGGACAACTCTAACAGGAGTAAATACGGTACTTTTTAAATAAACTGTATGAAACATTCTGTGGCTGCTTGGGGGTTACTCATAGTTTCATGTCCAGAAATGCACCCTTACCAGCAGACCTTTTGGTTACGTACACACTTTGTTGATGACTATTTCGTACAGTTTTGCTAAACTATGTCCAAGTGGCTCGATGCACTGGATTACCCTTTTCGTTTTTTATGGAAATGTGAATTCAAAATCCATAAGCAAAACTGTAATTTCTCAACCTAGGATACTAGCATCTCTTGTATTTATGACCTAGTCTCAACGTATTTCATTAAGTGCCTGCATCCTCTGGCTGCATGGCGGCACCCACTTGCCTCCCATGTGGTGAGCTGTAGTTTCAATCAAGAGTGCTTACTTTCTTAACATATTCCTAAGGACTCATCTTCTTAGCCATCTCAGGCTCTTTTTATTACAGGGGATCAGAGCCTGCTCTTCTTGATAAGAAGTTTATACCCAGTCTTCTTCCCTCCAGTTCGGAGTATACCTCCAAACAGTCTCCTAACTTGGGTGTCTTCTGTAAGTTGGTGGGAGACAGGCATCAGTGGTAGGAACTGAGCAGAAGCGAATGCCTACGGGCGAACCAACAGAGGCATGTGTGCAAGGAGGCAAACTCTGCTCTGAAGTGTGAGGAGTCTGCTGGGGATGCTAGCCGGAAAAATGTTCAGGGCGATGACAGAAGGAATATGGGTTTTGGTAAATAAGTGCAAACCAGGGAAAATATCAATAAAATATTTTTAATGCCTATGATTTTTTTATACATAAATTTTAAAACTTTCACCTGTAAATGCAAAAGTAGATTCTCTTGCAGGTCAACAGCACCAGATTAACAAGCTAAACTATAAATGTTTCTAAACTTGATTTGTCCATTACATAAAAGACATGGTGGATTTAATAACTCCAAAGAAATCTATATCCCATTCTCAATTATTAACTAAACACCTGAATATTTACCTCATCACGTTCACACACAAAATAAATAGTAGTCTGATATATTCAGCACATTGAAAATAAACCAACCAGTCTCTCTTCATAGATTTATTCTCTTTCCAAACATGTTTTGGTCTCCTGCTACATCTCAGAAATGTACTAATAGCTGCTTTGAAGTTACAAAATACAAAAACAGTAAATTATCTTTTGGAGAAAATCTTGGGGATTACATTATAACATGAAATTTCGAGTTCCCATAGACTTTCTTTTTTGTTAACAGTCTTAACCTTTTCACGGCACACACATAAGGCTGCCTGTGACATGTGGTACCCTGGCCTCCAAATGGACATAAACTGCATTTATAGTTTAGAGAAAATACTAAGAAAAGTTCTGAAAGTAGCCTTACAAGAAAGTGCCCCTTGCTTTGTCGTAGAGACATTAAAAGCAAGTGGGACTGTGCAATCAGAGGCATATGAGTTTTATGAAAACTACTTTCCTTTCACATCATCTGTTAGAGTACCACGCTCATGATCATGTAACATTATTACAGTTGTGAAATAACATTACTACATTCGTGAATTAACATTACCCAATAAAAGGCACATCTTTAAATATTGACTTAGGGAAATCTGAAAATGAACAGTAGAGGATACGTTAAAAATCACGCACTTATTTTGTAAACCGTGATAAAATAACAGCCTACTCCAGTTTCTTGAAAGGTTTGTGAGCTTTTTGTAAGAGTGGTCAGGAATTGAACAAAATGGAAGGCAAGATTTGGAAACAAGGCCAAAATTAACTTGAAAGACTCAATTTTTTAAAAATGAGCTATGGAGGTGCCTTTTCATTAATGTTGATGTTAAGTAATAGCAAAACCAACATCTACATTACCGAAGGAACGCACTCAGAAGTGACAGACACAAGGACACGACCTGACTCCTCCTGCCAAGGTCTGCAAGTTTGAGCTGGCACGACGGTGCCTTTCTGTACAAATGGCTGCTCAACATCACTGAGTAAAGTGCTAGTTAACTTAAGCCACCAAAAATCTTTCATCTGTAACAAGTACTTGATTGTAATTGCCAATATCAAAGAGTTGGAATATTGAAAAAAATATATCCAAGAAAAAAACTTTTGAAGTGGGGGAAAAAAACCACATTAAGTGACAACAAAGGAAATGATGTTCCCGACCTGTTTTATCACATGGAACCTCACACTACCCTTACATCAACTTCACTGAAGGTATCTGAGATGGGCGAGAGGCAGTTTATAGGGTTTTCTGCCTCCAGTATTAACAGTCTGTGTGGAACATTAGAAAGGATGTTATTCCTAGCGATGACAAAACCTTTCATTGGATTCAACTTCAAAATTAAACCCTCGCACTTTCAAAGTCTGAAAGTCAATTCAAAATGAGTCAGAGTCTTAAGGGGGTGGGTCACATGGCCCACCCATGAAGGAAGGCTAATGGCGGTCGTCTGTAATACTCAAACTTGGAGAGTAAAGAAAGCTTGATGGATAAAAAGCAATACACCAAAACAAGTTTTGGACCTACTGGACAGTCAGGATTCTTTGTAGAACAACTTTTCTTACTTAATCCTCACCACCCACTGGCTTAAAGTAGCCACAGTACTGTAGAGCTGTTCTAGAAGCGTATGTCCCACTGTCCCCAACCCTCCCCATTTACAATCAAGGACACATGCTCTCTGTCATCTCATTTTCTGTTGCTGTCTTTCCTTGAGACTTGGCTTCTCTCCAGCCAGAACCTAAGTCAGCCCATTTGCAACTGCTTGGATTTGAGGCTTAAGAGATAGGACTTGAAGAAAGGTGGAACACAGCCCAGTATAACAAACATCCTTTTCTACCTGGGGGGAAAAATCTCTTCACAGTGCATAGTTTGAAACAAAGTGCAATATGGGCAAAAAGAGAAAGTGGTGCTCTTGATACACGTGAATTTAGTTTTTGGTTGTTGCCATTAATTGCTAAGGAATTTTAAAGTAAAAATGCAAAGTTGTTAACATCAAGGGATACAAGGGCACCTGGGATTCCAAAGTATCTCTGCAGTGGGGGATGGGACGGGGAGGAGGGCAGCCTCACATGTCACTTGCTTATTTTTTTTAAACTATTACTCTTCCAACTCTAATTTTTGAGTAAAATATTATTTTCTTCAATATAAAAATGAATTTTTAGATAAAAATCAGAAATGACATTATCTATTTTACAGTAAATCTGAAAGGAAAACTTGAAAAAGAATATTCTTTTACTAAACGGCATAACTTATATTTTAACATGAGAATTTTTGTTAATTGCCTAATCACCTAAATTAGTGAATAAGAATGCTCAGCATCCAATCCATGAATACAGAATACAATATAATTTATTCTACTTTTTACTTCAAAGTCACAGAGATGACTTCCATCTGATAATTATAAAGCCTACTCTACATTTTCAAGTTCTCAATACAAACATATAGATTAGGACAGGTCACTTTATTGCTGGCAACATTCGTGGAAGGGCCAGGTTCCTCGTAAAAAGAAAGTAAGTTTGGGAGCTGGCCATCGCCCCACACACGCATCAGCAGAATTGTGGAAGTCAAGAAACAATCTTTTTTCCTCCTCCTTAACCTAGCGAAGGAGCAGTGAAGACGGCTGACTGCGAGTGGCCCCACACTAGAGTGCATAGCTCATCAGGATCAAGGCTGGCACCTGCCTCATAAGAGCGCTCTGGGCAGGATGTCATCTGCATTACAGATTTCGCCCTGCAAAGTATTTGAAAATACTTTATGCTCAAGATATACAGTACGCATTCCTTCTCCTTAGGACCCAAGTATAAATCTAAAATGATAAAGGGGCTTCTTCAGTCAGAAGGCAGGACTTCCTTGCAGCAGAGTGTCTCCAGAATTTCACAAAAATAAATTAAAGCAGCAGCTAACGCCTTTTCAGCTTCTTGCCCTTTCGGCATTTCATTTCTTCTTCCTCACGTTTCAACTCCTCTAAGTCCTCTTGCATACCTAGTCTCAAACTGTCAAAAATAAAAAAAAAAAGAAAAAAAGAAAAAGAAAAGAAAGGTTGTCAATACACATGAAATTACTACTTTCTTTAAAAAGCGAGGATGAATTTTCAACGGAAAGTTCAGATGGACTGTATTATGCACTCAAAATGCCTCCAGGCCTTACCACTGAGAACAGATTAGCAGAAATATTTTTACCAGGAGCCACTGCCACTGACTCAAATTATAGTGGGGAAAAGACCTCATGTGCAACCTCGACACAAAATACCTTTAACATTCCCATGAAGTAATAAAATAGAAATGATCTCACCAGCTTTTAAAAATACAGAACAAGAAACATTTATACAAAAATAGCATTCTGTGCTTCAGCCTTCCCAACACTAGTTTGATACCTAGTTACAGGAGAGGGAGAAAAAGGTTTAATATTCTGGGTTGAGACTAAGGCAAAGTATTTTACCAAGTTACAAATTATTTCACTTGTTACCTCTACCTAAGAAATTATCATGAGTTTGCTATCAGGTAGCCAGACAGGAATCAGAGGGAATCTAATGTCCCTCATCGGGGCCCTGAGGCCAACAGCGGCACAGGGAGCGGGATGGAGAACAAAAACAAGAACACACTGTAACGGGATCAGAGCAAGCCTCCGGCAGTTCTCGTGGGCCTACATGGATGAGGCGCTGCACAAGGCAACTTGTCCACATTGTCTTAATTCTCACCATACATCTGTCAGTAAAAGCAGTATGTTCGCATTTTACAAATAAGAAAACAAGATTTAGCAAGGCTAAGGAATTTGTCTAGAGCCCCACAGCAAATAAGCAGGACTGGAATTCAGAATTGTTTGGCCCAAAGCCCCTGCTCCCAATGGTGCAAATGAAGCAGCAAACAGGAAAGAGATGTAGGTCATGTCTACACATGGGATAAAAACGTGGTATTTTGTGCCTACCTCCTTGCTTCTTCCTTCTGCTGCTCTTTCCAACTACTCTCCATGTAACGTAAGGCATAATCACTTTCATCCTTGTATCTGGAAAGAGGAAATCAAAATTGTTTTAAAAAACAAAAATTCAATTTTTTAAAGGAACTAAATCCTGTTTTTAAAATCAGCATCTTTATAACTAAATCAAACACATTTAGGAGTACTCCTCCTAGCTTGGCGGGGCGTAGAGTGGGCAGAGGATGAGTAGAAGTGGATTTCTGAGACAAATTAAATGAGCCCTGACTACTCCCAGTTTCCTGAATCCAATGCTGAGGAAGGTACCAAACCAACAATGCTTACTCTCAACTCACTTCTACTTATATGATAGTTTACAGTAAAGTCCTAAAAGCACAATACATGTGGAAATTACTCTGTGTAAGTGTCACAGGAACTTCATGCCATCAGGAGGGAGGAGAGGCCTTTCAGAACATAGACTGAAGCACGTAGGTCAATAGGTTGGGCCAAGAACATATAGCTCTGATGGCACTACATAGATTAGATTTTTATTATTTTATTTTTTAAAAGTTACTAGTTTTGACAATTTTTTTTTGAAGATTTTATTTATTTTAGAGAGAAGGGAATAGTGGGAGGAGGAGAGGGAGAGAAACATCGATGTGCAAGAGAAACACTGATTGGTGCCTCTTGCATGCCATCAACCCAGGCATGGGCCCTGGCTGGGAATCGAACCAGTGACCTTTTGGTTTGCAGGATGCCCAACCCACTGGGCCGCACCAGTCAGGGCTAGATTAGATTTTTAGATCTAATTTTTAATCCAGTTCTTTTTTCTACGAAATGTCTTAAAACAAACAAACAAACAAACAAACAAACAAAAAAACTTAGGACTGCCATTGCATTTCTCTTTTCCATGGCTTTGAAGGAGGTAGTAATTGTTGATGGACAGGCACTATGATACAGCCTTTCTGTTCTACGTAAACACTGCCTCATTTAATCCTTCCAAATGCCATTTTATATAAAATAATTTACTCGAGTTTACCTAGCTAGCAAGTGGTAGAACCTTCATTCAAATCCTGATCTTTCTTTAAATGCTTCTCAAACTATAATGTGTGTATCACCTAGGAACCTTATAAAGCTGATTTGGATTCAGGAGATCTGACGTGAGGCCTGAGAGCCTACTTTCTAAGAGCTCCCAGATAATGTTAATGCTATTGATTAGCATTAGCAGTTAATGACAACTGCTGTCCAGGGACGAAGCTTAAGCGCAAAGTTTGTAACACCAAAGAAAAGCAGCTGTCAGATCAGACCAGCTTTCAACATAGCTCTGTGGACGGCTTTTTGATTTCAAAACCAATCTACTTCTACCACACCATGCTGCTCCACTCACATTAGCTATATATCTTATAGAGACAACTGTTTGACAAGGGATAATTTTTGGCTCTCATGCAAGGAACTACACAAATAATTCTGAGTTACATAATTCTCAGATATTAAATGCCAAAGAAGTAAATCTAAATCATGCAAAGATTCCTAATTAAGAATTATATTCAATGCCCCTCCTGTTAGCATGAGTTATTCAAAATAAAAAGTGTATCTAAATCTCCTTTAGCCTTACTTTTTTCGGTCATAGCCAAAGATTTCTCGAATGTGCTTGGATATTTCTTCCTGAGATTCTCCTTCATCTTCGATAAAATCTTCCATTTCAGAGTCATAGTCATCATCTTCTTCCTCTTCATAGTCTCGCTGCCTTTTGTAACCACTAGGGAAGGGAAGCCTTTGAGGACCTAAGAATAGAAAAGCCATTGTTTATAAGAGCATTAAAACTTAAACTTAAAATAGCCACCCCCCCCAAAAAAAACCCTTAAAATAGCGCCACAAAGTTCTACATAAACAGATTTTGAGAACTCATTAAGATGGTATTCTCAAAACCAGAACCAGCAGGCTAGTGTACGGCATGGGGCCATTCCCACCCCGTCCCCGCTGCTTCACGATACCCACAAGGAACAGAATTCCTGTATATCCCAGGACTTACTGAGAAGTGAAATTCTCCTGGATTTAAAAGACTGGCAACTTTTAAAAAAAAAACTTACAAATAGCATAGGATCATTAACTTTTAATTTCACAAGGAAAAGACACCAAAGGTAACAACCTATCATCTATTATCACCATAATTTCATTAAATTTTTAAAAAGTCCAATAAAGTAGGAGAGATTCTCAGAATTATGGATAATTATTTAAAATGAGTAAAGTCTGACTTTAGGAAAAACTCACTACATTATCCTTATTTTTGTCATTTTCCCAAAAGACTGATTAAAAATTTTGCAAAGACTGACATTAATCAATAGGCCAGCATCTGGGAACAACTGCTTTCTAGTCCTTGATTACAGACACTCCTGTTGTTCTGTAACTTTAATCTGCAGGCTCGTCTCATCAGCTCAGAGCTGCTTTCCCAACTTCGGCACCACTGACACTTTGGGCCTGATCTCTCTGTTGGGAGGAGGCTGTACTATGCACTGTAGGACAATGGTGGCATCCCTGCCTTCCATCTAGTAGATTCCAGTAGCATCCCCAGCCCCCAGACACTGCCAATGTTCACTGGGGATCAAAATCATCCTTGCTTGGGATCCAATATTCTAGCTCAATTAGGAAGTTAAAATCATGGATGACAATCTTTTGTTTCTTTTTGTATTCTCCATGGTGCCTAACAAGCGCTTTAACAAATAATTATTACAATGAAGAAACTATGGCTTAGCAGCCAGTAGGTGCCGCCAACGATCCTGTATGTTGGGACAGGAGATTCCTAAAGGTTCAGCAGCTAGGGCCTTAATGTTGCTCACTATAGGGAGCAGAAACACAAGGGCGGTCTTAAACAGTTCCTGGCACATACTGGGTACTAAACAAACATCTGATGAATAAGTGACGTACCAAAAGGCTTCAAGCCTCCAATACTTGAAGACTGGTCTCTTTAGTCTCATGAAAAGGTGAATCCATTCACTGAACCATATAAGGCAGATATACCCTCTGTCTTACAAATCACAAAGCTGTATTTATTAAACTTGGAGATATTACAGGGATAAACACCGGGGCGCTAAATAAGTCTCTTTCTAAAGACTTTTCCAAGTCATGATCACTACAGGAACTCTCAGGCACAAGACAATCAAAACATCGGGATTCTAGCAACATAAGAAAACTTTAAAGTGCATGTAGAAGGATTAGTATCTCTGGTATATAAAAAAGTATGCTTTCCAATTTCCTAGTGATAAATAGATACTTTCAGGGCGAGGGACAATTTTACCTTGGGCAGATCTGTAGCCAGACAAAGAAGGCTTCATTCCATTCATCTGTCCATTGCTGGGCCGGCTGATGATATTCTTGGAAGAAATTGTTTCTGAGACAACAGTGCACCTGGGCTTCGAGGGGGGCCCTGAGCTACTAACTATTCGCCCAGGTCCCAAGTTGCTCACTGGTCTTCCAGGGCCTGAACTACCAACAGTCCGTCCAGCTGGAACTGAGCCACTTACTGAATGCCCAGGGCCACTGACTGACCGCCGGGTGGGCACTGAGCCACTCACTGGTCGTCGAAGGTTATGTGGAGTGTTCACAGGCCGCCCAGGACCACCAGAGTTGACTACTGATCTCCCAGAGGCACCTGGGCCACTGACGGGTCGTCCAGGGCCACTGGTACCACTGACTGTCCGTCCAGAAGGATTTAAGTCACTAGCTGGCCTCTTGGTCCCAATGACTGATCGCTCAGGTCCTGAGCTGGAGCTGCCATTCTGGCGCCTGGGCATGGAGCCAGAACTGACTGTAGGCCGAGCAGTCCCTATGCTGGGCTGGCCAGGGGCTGAGCTGGAGCTGCTGCCTGGCGGCCTAACACCTGGACTCTTAGCCTTATTACGTGGGGTGACCATGGGCCCAGGCCTGGAATGGCTAGGATGGGGAGGAGATTTTTTGGCTTTGTGCTCAGCAGCAGATTTCTGAGTCCCTTTAGCAGAAGTCTTTGGGACACCTGGTGAATAAGTATTCGAGTGGATCTTTCCAGCCCCATTGAAAACAGGTTTGTTGTGGCCCGCACGAAGCGGGGGTTGGGAGCAATTGCCAGATGCTACTTTGGTCCTCTCTCCTGGCATGGATTTGGATGAAGACAAACCCAAGTGTTTCTCATTAGCAGTGCTGGGTCTGGCTTTTTTCTCAGCGTGAGGAAGGGGAGCACCTTTGGAAGAAGGAAGTTTGTCCCCAGAAACTTTGCTAAGTTTTGTGCCCGCACTTTCTTTCTGAGAGGGTACCTTCTTGGTTGGAGGTAGTCTTGCGTCTGCCTCTGGTTTCTTTTTCTTATGCTTTCGTTCAAGAAATTCTCGCTCCCTAAGTTCTTGTGCAGTCATAGGCCGCTCTTCTGCTTTCTTTACTACCTTGATTTCCACTGGCTCATACTGCTTTTTCTCAGCCAGCTTCAGTAGATCAGTGAAGTTCATGAGTGGTGGGGCACTTTTAAGGGGGACCTTTGGTTTGCTTTCAACTTTGGGAGGTTCTTGCTCTTCCTCATACTCCTGCTCTGATGCTGCTTGATTGTATTCTAAGAATTCATCCTCTTCTTCCATCTCATACTCTTGGTCTGTTCCCTGACTAGTGTGGCTTTCCATTGCCTGTCTCTTCTTTGACTTTTCCTCAATAGGAATCCCATCATAACCATGGAAATTATCCTTCGTCCTCTTGGCCATAGCTCTCGCTTTCTTGTCATGTTTTAACTCAATTCGCTTTTTCACTAGTTCTTCTTTTCTTCTTTTCTCCTCTAAGGCTAAAGGGGACAAAAAAGAACACATTTCAAGATCTCAAGATAACAGCCTGTTCATCTGAAATAAGCAGGTGGCCAAAACATAAGCAACACTTAGTTTGAAACAATACAGTCTGAAGACATCTAGGAATCAAATGAGGAAGTCACTTGAACAAGTATCAACTGAGTCATCTTAACATAATAAGTGGGTCACATAGGGGTTTTTCTATATGACTAAGCAAGTGAGAGACTTGGCTTTTAGCTTTAAATATAGAAAATAGCTCATACCGAATAAATATACCAAGTTAAGGGAACATTAGTACCCACTTAATAGTTGTTATAACGACTCAATGAATACTTAAACCTATTGAGTCAGTTTCCTTTTCATTTTCAAGAAGTAAAATTACTTCTTGAGTTTACTGGTTTTCAAAAATTGCCTCTATTTCAATCTTTTAGATAGCACTTTCAATAATAATTTAAAAATTAAAACACAAAATAGGTTAGAAGCAGATTCAGAACCAAGGTCAAGGAATAGCTCTTACTGGGGTTACTATGGCCAATTAGAGGATATGGTCACTACTCCCAAAAAGCTTTTATTGAAGAGGAAATAAAAGATAACATCCATGCAAATGACCAACATAACATAGGTAATTCTATGCAGTTGACTCACACACATATGCAACAAACCCACTAGCCTGTTACACTGTTATAAACATCCACTGGCTAAGTACAAGCTAGCTGTGAAGGTGGAAGACTTTAAAACTAAGGGCAAGGCAATAATAGATAACGTACCCTTTCGTCTGAGCTCCTCTTCCTTTCTTCTGAGAAAAGCTTGTACGGCTGCTGATTGGACACCCTTAACTTTTGGGTCTTTTTTGGGAGGACCCACTGCCAAACTATACCTTTTCTAAAAAATAAAAAACAACAGTGAAAGTTACAAATAATTCATCTTTAAAAAATGTATTGTCTGTTAGTATATAGCACTTTGCCAGGCAATAGAGAGGGTTTAAATGTTGACTGAAAAACCTAATCTGAATAATTGAGATCATATAACCCCCATTAAAGCTTAGCCATAAAATTTCAGGTTAAATATGATTGTGAAAGGCTATTTTTATGTACAGACCTTCTCTGTAAGTACCCAAATGATACATAAATGAAAAATTCAGAGAAACATTATTTTCAGGCTATTATCCCAAAAAGGTACCTGGACTGGGGGTTAAAAAAAAGTCAATCACCACTTAGAACAGACTGTTTTAAAATTCTGATCTAAAAGTCAGCCTTCGCCCTGATTGGTGTGGCTCAGCAGGCTGGGTGTTGTCCCACTAATCAAAATGTCCCTGGTTCAATTCCCCATCAGGGCACAGGCCTGGTTTGTAGGCCAGATTGGGGGCTTGTGAGAGACAACCAATCAATGTTTCTCTCCCTTGCTTTTTTCTTCCCTTCCCCTCTGGCTAAAAATAAATAAATAAATAAATGAATAAATGAATAAATAAATAAATAAATAAATAAAATCTTAAAATAAAAGCAGCCTTCTTCTCTAAGCATTTCAAAGTGCAACGTTTCAAACAAGCTGTAAAGATGACTACTCACAGCTCTGTTCTTTCCCAAGTACCCCTCTCCAGCTGGTTTTCTAGTAGGGACTCATGGCTACACAGGTTGTTCTGCTCACAACATGAAGCACTGAGATTTCACTCTGACCACCCAAAAAGTACTAACATCCTGGCACAGAGGGAATTTCTCTGGGCTTCACTTTTTATGTAACCACATCGGGAAATGACTAACACTAAAATATGGTTCATTTGAACTATGGAAAGACAAACATTTCCATTTTGTAACTATCATTAAAGAAGTATGATAAATAGAGCTAATAACTCAGACTGAGATGACTCATTTCCAGGATCATCCCAAAATTTATGGGCTAGGAATAGATTTTTAAAGTGCCCTCCCTCTTTTGTCTTCTTAGAGAGATGACACCTTTATCCATTTAACCTATTGCTGTACTAGTTAAAAAAGAAACACTAACCTCTGAGAAAAAATTCAGCTACTCAGGAACCAAAAAGTGATTCCCAAAGTGTGTATGAAATTCTTGGAGGAAAGCCAAAGGATCCATGCTTACCATATGGCTGCCAAACACAAGACATCTTGAAACAGGCTGGAAGTTCCAGCTAAGTCAGTCTACCAGCGAAGCAACTAGCCAAGGAAGCACACCCCAATCAACCCGAAAATCCGGCGTGATTACAATGCCGAGGACTGACACATCTCTGACAGAGAAATCCCAAGAGAGCATCCAGAGTTCTTTCCTAGTCCTCTTGGCTGAGTCACAATGAGATTCCTTTTTTAAAAAAATCCCTATCTTTGTAAATTTAGTTGTAGACCCTTCCCATACTGGATTGGGGCCCAACATTTAGAGGTGAAAGAAGACTGAGGAGAAGGAGCACGCTGCTTACCTAACTAGGTATATAAAACTGTCCTGCTTTACGAGAACCTCAAACATAGACAAGAAGGTCACGGTTTTCTAATGGAAGGACCACTATGCCTGTGAATCGAGTTGCATAAGACATATACTGATTCGTAAGCAGAGGTGCGCACACTCACTCCACCAGAAGAGGAGGAAAGGTAGATTTTTTTCTTGCTGAGACTTAAGACTTTCCTGTCCCTGCCAACTATATAGTCCATAGATTCACCTGCCAAATCAAAGCACGTTTCCCACAGAAGAAAACCAATCAACACAGTGTTAATTACTTAAAATAGGCTTGGTTTGTTATCTACATATTAAGCAATAAGCACTCCCTAATTTGATTTCAGGACAGACACCTTTCTTCCTACCCTGGGACTTTACGACCAGTAGGGAAGCTCCTCTTTGCTGAACACAGGCACCCAAAGGGAAAACAACAGTGTCAGTGGGCACGACTTAACACAGTGTTTACCAAGCATCGGCCATTCATATACCACTGTCGCGATTCTTCTTCTTTCTAGTGTACCACCTGTATTGTTATTTATTAACTTTAAGAAAATTCGTAGATCTGCCCTGCTGGGTTTGGCTCAGCTGGTTGAGTGTCTTCCTGCAAAGTGAAGGGTCGCCGATTGGATTCCAGGTCAGGGCACGTGCCTGGGTTGCAAGTTCTGTCCCGGTCAGGTGCATGTAAGAGGCAGCCAATCAATGTTCCTCTCTTACATTAATGTTTCTATTCTTCTTTTTCTCCCTCCCTTCCCCCTCTAAAAATAAATAAAATCTTTTTAAAAAGGAAGAAAATGCGTAGACCTAACACCGTGACTTACTATTACAGCTTTACCTCCAGGAATAATATCTATGAAATGACCAGCTTAGACGGCTAGTTACATTTTTCCAAATCATATCAAAATATATAACTATTTTTAAAAAGCTATTAGAATAAAAAGTATTGGTGCATCATCTAAAATGATGGTAGAGGCAGAGCTACCTGTACTGCACTCGAGGAAACACGAACTAGGAACATAAATACAGGAAAGGCAGAGCACAAGGAAGAAACAAGGTGGGTGTTCAGGAACTCGGATTCACCCAGAAAGGAATTCCTGCCCTGGTTAGCGCGTCTTTGGGTCCCGTACGCCAAAGCTGCAGGTTCTCTCTCCAGTCAGGGCACATACAACAACCAACCGATGAATGCGTAAATAAGTACAGCAACAAATTAATGTTTCTCTCCCGGCCTCCCTCTCTCCCCTTGCTCTCTTTCTAAAATCAGTAAGTGAAAAAAATTCCAAAAGCTAGCACAAAACTGACCACCACAGCCACATAGTGTAGAATTTCACTTTTTTCTTTTAAAGTTTTTATTTGAGAAAAAAAACTTGTTATCAAATAGGAAGACCACCCTTTTTGTAATAGAAAAGTCAACAATGACTACAGAATAAAATTACTTCCGACCATTTAAATTGACATACATCATTGCCGTTTTTTAAGGTCTACGATATTCTTTTACTCCAAAAGAGTTAAAATGATACCCTTGTTGAAACATTTAATGGTCACAGAAACTAATTATCTCTTAATTTTAATTAAGAGAAATATAATTTCTCAGTTCAAGGATGTTAGGAACCAGCTTACAGAGCATTCTCCAAAAGGTATTCCCTTGGCCTTTGAAGGTGTCTCTTTTCAAACTTAATAATACAGTCAAGTAAAAATTAATGCAGGTTTTCAAAATAAAAAAATCATATATTTTTGTATAATCACTTATCTACTTAGTCATTTATTTATGGCCTATGCATTTTACCTCATTTTATGATAATTATCACTATGTAATGCTTCATGAGGTACGTGATTTCATTTACATGAAATGTCCAGAACCGGTAAACTCACAGAGATGGAAAGTATATTAGTGGTTGCAGGGTTAATAGGAGAGGGGGGTGGGTGGGAAGTGATTACTGAAAGGTAACAGATTATTTTTGAGGATTATGAAAATGTCTGGAACCAGATACTGGTGATGGTTGCAGAACTGTGAATATACTAAAAACCATGGGTGGGTTTTATGGTTATGTGAATTACAATGGGGGACCCCCCAAAACAGGAATTATCTTCTGGAGGGCAGGCCCCTTATAGTATGGGCTTCTCCCGCTAGCTGAGTGTTCTAGAACCCATCTATATCAGTGTGCCAGCTGGTGGTGGTGTGAGAGGCTGTTTGGCTTCAGTGAATTTTTTTTTTTTGAAGATTCTTTCAACACATCTGCCCATTTCATGATGAGTGATTTACAAGTGCACCCACTCATACCTCACTGAGTGTTCAGCAGTTTTTAACCAAAAATGGCATGACCCCTGTGCCCAACCCTTGCCTGAGCAACTTTTTTTTTTTGTCTCCCTGGATGAAAAAAGTCCTCAAAGGGAAATGTTTTGTCGATGTGGAAGAGGTGAAACAAAAAATGGCAGAAGCACCAAAAGGCATCAACATCTATGAGTTCAAGAACTGTTCTGAGCAGTGGGAAAAAGTCTCGATAGGTGTATTACATCAAATGGAGAGTACTTTGAAACTGAAGTTTAAACATGTAAGAATAAATACACAATTGTTTATAAATTCCAGGTTTATTTGGGTCTCCCCTCGTACATCTCAATAAAAATGTTGCAGAAAGCCTCAGGCTGGGACTACATTATATTCTATTTATAAGGCAGAAGAACCACTTGGCACTTTCCCCTGCATCAGATGGTCGCATTTAGCTCTTGCAGCAGCACATCAAGATGTCCCCACCAATTCTGAATCTGATTCAAGGCACCAGGCTGCTTCATTGTTTCGGCTCCATGAAAAGCAGCTGGACAAGAGTTTCTTTCATTTTATTATACTGTAAGCCAACCCAGTCATTCTGCTGGACTCCAATGAATGATCCACAACAGTGAAGCTTATGCCATTTAAATACAGCATGAGATTTTGCCAAGATTTGTAATTCTAAAGCCAACAGACCTAGACGACATTAATTTTAAAACATGTGTTCCTTGTGTTGAGACTATACTGCCACAGTCATATTAAGAAAATTAGGGGGTTGGGGGGGAGATGGAAGAGGTATGGGAAGGATAAATGGTGACGGAAAGAGTCTTGACTTGGGGTGGTGAACACACAATACAGTGTACAGATGATGTGTTGTGAACTGTGCACCTGAAACCTGTATAATTTTGTGAACCAGTGTCACCTCATCAATTCAATAAAAAAATTAAAAAAGGAAGCTTTTTCTTTAGGAGCTTTCAGTCTGGAAATATGTGTTCACCAAATATGTTGGAACCAACAGTCAATCCCTTCTTGAAAGCTGTTCTTTACTCAGGAGATAACATATTGTTGTAATTGCAGAAGACATAAATTTCCTGATGGTTTTACCTACGTTAGAGATCTATTATTGGTTAGAATGAAGAGTTAGGAATATTCAAAGAATATATCTTTAATAACCACACAATTTCTACAATCTCAAAATATCATAGTCAGGGAATGAATGCAAGGCCTGGAAAACCAATGGTTTGCACCATGCATGCTCAGCTGGGTAGCTAAGAGGGTGAAAATAAAACAATTAGAAAACTTGCTATTCAAGTTGCTATTGCACTAAATGTACAATTTACTAGTACTGTGTTTATAATATATCTGATGATAGAATGTAATATCAGATAGGTACTTCAGAGCCTCTAGTCCAACCTCACTATTAGAAATGCCCCAGGTAGGACAACCATGCACTTCCAGTTTGTAGCAGACAGTTGTGAATTCGTATTTAGGTCTGACGCGGGTCTAAGAGTGTTACCACCACAACATGCCTCACTTCTAATTTAATTCCAACACTTATATCTCTAGCTCTAACTTCAATCTTTTCTTTAAGTATTTTTTTTTAAAGACTTTAGTTATTTTTAGAGAGAGGGGAAGGGAGGGAAAAAGGAAGAGAGAGAAACATCGACTGGTTGCCTCTTGCATGCCCCCAACCTGGGATGTACCCTGATGGAAATAGAACCCACAACCTTTAGGTTTGCAGCACAATGCCCAACCCATTGAGCCACACCAGGCAGGGCTCTAACCTCAATCTTAAAGGCCGCTCCCTAATTTCCATCTGTCTCTTGGACAGTGCCATTACCTCAGATCCACCACTGAACTTTCTCTTATCTTCCTTCACCCTCACGCCCTTTCTGTTAATCAGGCAAGCACTATCCCTAATGGGCTGAAAATTTCTCTATCAGTTTCAAATGCTGTTTAAATCTCTCTCCCATCAGACTTTACTATATACTGAGAAGTGTCATAAATAAAACCAACTGGATTACTGCTTAAGACTATATTAGTTGGGGATAGGGAGCTGGGTGGGTTCAGTGGTTCAGGCTGTATAGATGACAACCTTCCTTTCCACCCTGTATCTAATACATTCTCCTCATTCAACAAAGGCTCGAGATTAAGAACAAGAACTCTGGAGCCAGTCTGCCATGTTACTCATTAGCTGTGTGGTTCTGGGCAAGTTTCTCCATCTCTTTGGGCCTCAGTTTCCTCATCTGTAAAACAACTTTCCTTATAAGGTTATTACAGTGATTAATTAATATGTATATAAAGTGCTTAGATCAGTGCCACCTAGCACAGAGTAAGTACTATAAATATTGCTTTTGCCATTATTATTCAGAAAGAGATTATCTAGGTGATGATGATGAAGGAAATAACCTAAAATACTGGTTGGGAAATACTGCTCGAAGCCAGAAATCCAAAGCTGCACCAGGCCCTGGGTAAGTCGTCATGAGATCCCAGAGTGGAGTTATAACTGATTGTGTTCAGTTGGCCAAAAAGTCCATTTAGTTTTTTCCATAATATAAAAGACGCACTTTTCATTTTCCCAAATAACTTTATTGATTTGGATATTTTGAGTATGTTGGGTATCCCCCACTACTGCAGGGGTGTCAAATTCATTTTCACTGGGGGCCACATCAGCCTCGTGGTTGCCTTCAAAGGGCCAAAATAATTTTAGAACCATATAAATGTAACTACTCCTTAACTGTTTACGAGATGAAATTATATTTGGTCCTTTGAAGGCAACTGCAAGGCTGATGTGGCCCCCGGTGAAATTGAGTTTGACACCCCTGCGCTATTGGCTTCTAGTGGGCAGAGGCCAGGGGTGCTGCTAAACATCTTCCAATGCATGAGACAGCCCCACAACAAAGAATTATTTGGCCAAAATGTCAATAGTACCAAGAAACTTCGCAAACCACTTTTGACACGTTCCACCAGTCACAGCACCTCCTCCATATACAAATCTTTTCTTTGCTTTTCAGTTGTGTTTTCACCTTTCTTGAAATAATAAAGCATAATACACTGGAAATGTTGGGTATCTTCTTCCATCTTCAATATTAAAATGGCTGCACAAAAAAATTCACCAATTTTGATAATTTTTTTAATGCACACTGATATGACAGCTGTCCCAATACAATCCAACAAAATCATTTCAAATGAAGTTAAAGACAACTAAGCACTACCAGAGCCGCCATCCTACGGGAAAAACTGAATGAACTTTTTGGCCAATCCAACAGATCAAGGGTTACAAAGTCACTGCCTGTACAAGCATCTTTGTTGGCCCATACCGTTCTTTAAAGGGAAATGCAACTATTGTAATAAAGGGCAGGCTTCTTTCGAATACGTGGAGCTTTGGCACCTATCGTTTTACATCGAGACTACTTCAAGAATTTACAATACCCACCTGTTCCCTGAAGACATCTGTAACTGCCATCCCAGTTAAACTTCCTGGCTCCATTTTCAGTACCTATATTTTTCTCCTTAAGGGGCAACAGCCCCCCACATCTTTACATTATCTGGTACCACATAAAGGCTTCCCCTTTACTTTCGGTGTGAGGTTCACATCAGAGCTGTGGTATCTTGTTTGGGATAATTTTCACACTCTCGCTGTGATAAAGACCATGCACTACAAGCCATTAATTATAGCTACTTGAAACCTAGAGAATCCATATGCTAAGCTATTCTATCAAAATAAGACAACTGCTTTGTTTTTCCTAGAGGAAGACAGGGAGAAAAATGTCTTTTCTCCTTTAAATATAAACAGAGTTAATGACAATGACTGGTTACATCACCTTGACCAGCTGTTATTCTGTACTCAGTTTTCCACTGGGAAATACAGCGTGCCTACTATTTCTAGGCATGATGCAATCCTTTCTATGTTTTAACAAAAACATTGTAAAAATAACTAATTCTTTTAAAAAGAAACAACAGAAAAAAGAAAGATGTCCCATTAGGGAAATGTTCATTGATTCTCAAGCCAGATACAACAGACATCTCTTGAAAATAAAGCCCTGCAAAGAGGTCCAAGTGGCTTTCCAGGTGTTTTAGATTTTAGCCTCCCTTGGATTTTACTCTAATCATCACCAGCGGTGTCTTTCTGTAGGGAAGGTCTGACACAGGAACCATGAAGACTAACTCTGAACTTCAGGTCGGATCTGAGTCAAACGGAAGGTCGGGGAGATGGCTGGAAAGGAAAAATGAACTACGCACCAGAGAGGGGTGGCGCTATCGCTGCCAATGACTGCAAACTCTGTAGTTCTCAGAATACCAATTAGTCAGCAAAGTTAACGTCCAGCAGGGCGTATGTGGCTTGAAATGATGTTTCTTGATTTGGATGGTGGTTTACGAGGATACTTGTTTAATAAGAATCTCTTTTACTCTGTACCGTGTGTTATAATTTTTAAAAAAGGAAACAGGGCTTGGGAGACTCTTCAGCTCTATCAATTAGGCTTTGTTTCTTTAAAAATATGGAAATGGCAAAATAATATATGTTAAATATGAGGTGTGGGCATATAGGTATGTGTTAACATTCTATGTTTTACAAGTGTCCAAAAATTTAAAAATATATTATTTTGTAAGAATGTTTTATCTCTCTCTCCAGTTGACTTAAAAGGAAAAAGAATCCTGTAGAAAGAAAACATTTTCTTGGGCCCTATTACTATACATTGTTTGCACAGATGGTGTGCTCTAAAGGCAAGACTTTGAGCTGATAAAGAATATAACTTATAACCTAGATGAATCAAGTTGAAGCAAGATCATGGGTTAAATTTAACTGGAGTCTTGCTCTATTCCTCAACAGTTTCTTTTGTGATGTACCTTCGTGTGATGGAAAATGCTCCTAACTAAATCAACTTCTAGGCTTACTAACCTTTTGAGGGGCAGGCAGATAAAAGCATGTTTTCATATATGCCTGTATTCATCTATTAAATTTTAAATGACCTCACCAATTTACCTGGTTTTCCCTTCTGCTTCCAGTTTTTGATAGATCAATAGATAGATCAATAGATAATGTATATATTCTGAAATATACACGTATTTTGAAATCTGCTTCTGCTCCAGGAATATCTGCCTTTCTCCCAGCAGCTATTGGTTGTTAGAGTAAGAAATTACTAACTCTTTAATTCTTCCACAGAACATACTTGGGCATCAAAGTTAGTATTGTCATCCATTTTTGACCTCCACTGAAATTCAGGAATCTAGGATTAAATATGGACCTAATTCAAAGGTCCAATATTACCAGGTTCCATACTGACTTGTCTAGGAAATGTACAGATGCAGAAAGTAATTCTGTTATTCAAGGTTTCAAAGGTTTAAGCCCAGAACTTCAACCTGCATAGCTTATGACTCATGGCTGAAGGGAATGATTATTAAGAGTACTTGGGATGGAGATGGCTAGACAGATAATAAACTGATAGACATCAGTTTTATTTACCAGTCATTTTACTATCTTCAGATTAATGTTTTCAAAAGGGTAAAAGAATGAGCCAGCATCAGAAGACAAGTACAGAAGAGAGAGAGAAAAAAACCCACATTGCAATACACAAAATTCTAAGAAATGCAGACCACAGTGAGGGCGCAATAAATTCCAGCTGAACTGACTCTAACAGAGAGCTGTACGTGTTCTACATCTCACTGCTCAAACCGCAGGTATCACAAAGCAATTTTTCGGTTTACAGCTGTCCTGTGGGTACCGTCTGAGAATCCAGAAATGATTCGTTTATGCAAAACAGCTACAACCCCGGTACCCTCCACTTCTGCGATGATTAGCGAATTGGCAAACATTACTTGAGGAAATGGAACCTGTATTTCAAACAAAGACAAATCTGGAAGGCCACAAGTAAACGGAAGCTAAAACTAGCTCACTCACGCTGTTAGCCAAGGACTTCGTGGAATCCGCTCAATTTCTCTTCTCAACACAAAAGGTGATCCTTGGGAGATAATTTAACCACCCCATTTGTTAAGTGGGTGGAGCCACAAATCAGGAGAACTTGTTAGGGAAATCACTAAATGCTTGACCCGAAAATCGGCGGAAAATCAGCCAAAAGTATATCAGGCCAAGTATCTAAAACCCCTTATCTCCCAGTATACATGCTTCCTCCCAACCTTTGGGCAGAAGTTTATACCGAAGCCACAAACTACTAGCGCTAGATTCCACTGTGTGCCAGGCACGACTCCACTCATCAGCTCTCACTCAACTCTAAAACAACCAAACCGCAAAGTCCTTGTTGCAGGGGTAACTGAGCTAACAAAACCCACTCGCTGGAAGGCTCTGCCTCGTCGCCAGCCCATCTTCACCCCGAGTTTCCAGAAGTCCGTGCCCAAGAAAAGTAAATAAAGGTGTTCAGGTTTTTCCTCTTTCGGAGGCGAGAGGCGGATGCTTTAAGTTCCACCCGATGGATACACATTCCGAACTTGAAGATTAAGACCTCCTGCAGGGGCGTCCCGACGGCTACTTACCGGTACGTTGTTGACTCCTTGTGCTTTAGAAGCTATCATGAGAATTTCCCTGAAATCCATGTTGACCGAATCGGGCAGACTGGGCCAGGTTCTGGGAGCGGAGGGAAAGAGCGCCCTACCCAGGCGGCCAGCTGCAGCCAAGTAAACTGGCCGACCAGCCCCTTTCCCACCCCGCCCCAGCACGACCACTTCCGGCGCCTTCCAATGCCGTCTAACCGCCCCCTCTCCTCCGGCAGCCTGGATTCTTTCAGGTCTGTCGCTTCACTAGCGAATCCCTGGCGTAACTTCCTCTTTTAGTTTGGAGACACGTAGAAACGTGATACGTGGCTGATGACATCACCTCAGGGGGCGGGACTAAGCCCATCACCGACGTAGGAGACGCGGCCTAGTAAAATGCGGGGTGTGGCTACGTTAGAGGGCTCCTTCCCTAGCGGCCCTGGCGCGTAGCCTTACAATCTTGGTACCCCTTGCGAGCTCTGTGTTGGGGAGGTGGGGGTGTGGTGGTTACCTACCAGGCCTGGGTTCGCTGGGTGTCACGGGTGGACGCTCAGGTCTGAAACGGCGGCGCCCGAACAGCAGAACCGACAGGTCTCGAGCGGGGGGATTTCGGTAACTGGTTTCTAGGCGCTCCCGAAGCTGCGCAGGCGCACATGACACCGACTTGTCCTGTCTTAGGTACACATTATTCATAATGTCCTGGCACATGATGTGTGCTCACCTCCTACACAGATGCACACGTTCCAGGTTTAGCGGCACCCACTTACCGCTTTTGCCCCATTTAAGGGCAAATAAACCACGTAGGGCAGTGTTTTGCTCAGTGCATGAATTCCTCGCATACAGACCTGTGTGCCCTATATTCACATTCACTGGAAGTCCAGTCCTCGTTTCCTTTTAAGAGTTATCTGAGGTCTATAAGGTAATCTCAACTCAGTAAAGTACACAATTAGGCGGACTGGGGGATGAGTGGGAACAGTCCCGAACTCATTGTAAACGTACTGTAGGGATCTTTCCAGTGTAATGAAAATACTCCACAACTGCATTGCAGTGATGGTTATGCTATAAATTTACTAAAAATCATTGTGCACTTAAAACACGTGAGTTTTACAGTAAATTATATCTAAGTAAAACTGTGAAAAATATTAGCTTCTCGGTCTTACTCTTCCAATTGAAGTTTAATGCTGAGCTGTAGCCCTCACTACATTTCCACGTTTAAGGCTGCCAAAGCAATAGGCCAAGATTAGTTTGTTCCAGGGCAGAACTGGAATTCTCAACTTTCCTATTCCCTCTGGGGAACCCAGAACAGCTTAGCGTACAGGTCGCCAGTGCCTGTCATATACATGCCCACCTATTTTAGGTAGTTCACAGCTGCAAGAGGCCAACTCTACAAATATTTCACTCTTGCGGTTGTGAGTTATATGGAAACTTGGGAGCAAATATTGAAAAAACTAGCGGATCTCAGGTTCCTCATCTGTAGAAAATTAAAACTAAGATTTTTGTGTTTCGTTCAAGTGGTTTTCTATTCAATGGGTAGCATCATCCTTCAAAGGCTTCCCATTGTTCTTAGGATAAAGACCAAAATCTTAATCCTAACCATGGCCTTTAGGACTGCTGTGGTTTTCCCTGGCCCATTTCTTTAGTATCATCACCTTGACTCTAACATCTCCTTATATGCCAAGCTCTCTTCCACTCCAGGGCCTTCCCATATGCTCCCCTCTACCTGGCATGCTCCCTCCTATCTTTGCTGGGCCAGCTCCTTCTCCAACTCGTCCTTCTGAATTTCATACGCCTTTGGTGGGTGGTTATCTAGGATCAAGCATGAGCTCCCTTGGTTCCTAGGTATTATCTAACTGGGCAAGTGCTCAACCTCTCCCCGCACCTCAGTTTAATATATAAGATTAAAATAGCAACAATACAGTTGATGTAAAATAATGCGTGTAAGAACTATAGATTAGTACCTAACTGTCAGGGGCTGAGTTGTGTGACCTTAAGATTCATATATTGAAGTCCTAACCACCCGGACTGTAGAGTGTGACCATATTTGGAGATAAGGTCTTTGAAAAGATAATTAAGTTAAAATGAAGTCCTTAGAGTGGCTCCCAATCCAATTAGGGGATCCTTAGAAGAGGACATATGAACATAGGCACGTACAGGGGGAAGACCATGTGAAGACACAGAAAGAAGGTGGATACCTACAAACCAAGGAGAAAGGCCTCAGTAAAAACCAATCCTGCCACCACCTTGATTTCATACTTCTAGTCTCCAATTGTGAGAAAATTAATTTCTGTTATTTAAGTGACCCAGTCTGTGGTGCTTTGGTTTAGAAGCCCCAGCAATTTTATATACAGGCATATGGTGAATACTGACAGGGATCCCGGCCCGCAGCATCCTGTGTTGTGGCGGCAATAGACAAATACACACGGACTACAGAAATCCTGTGGAGAAAAAGGGGCTGTGCGGCCGCTCTCCAAGTAGGAGAGAGGGCCCCCGAGACCCGGGCTGGACATGCTTTTATTGTTTTTCTAGGCACCTTACACCAAGGATGGTCCTCATTTACTATGCATAGGTTTGTTTTAGGTGGTTATCTTTTGCAGACAACAAAGGAGAGGATGTCATACATCAAAGAAGGATATTTGCAATGTAAAGGGAGAATGCTCCATACTTGGGAGGTCTAGCTCAGATTTTAGGAAGATAAAGATAGTAAACATTTTCTGCCTCAATTCAGGGTGAGGGAGTTTTAGCAAAAGCAAGTCTCATAGCAGTCTAGGTACAATGCAGGCCTGATTTCCCCTGGGAGAACCTATCCATGGGTGTGGGTCCTGCCCACCAACCTCGGTCCCCACTGGCTTTTCCGAGTGGGGACTGGGCCACATTTCCCACACTTGGAACGGTTCCCCATTGAATACTCAATAAAAATCAGGTATTTTTTCTCAAGGAAGCTCTCTCTGAACTAGCTCAGGACTGCTTTTGTACATTCTTACAGCCCCCAGCATATTTTCCTTTATAGAGCTTTTCACAGATACAATAGCTAACATACAAGGGGGGACCCCAAAAACCCTTGAATTGTCTTCTAGAGGGTGGGCCCCATGTAGTACAGGCTTCCCCCACTGGTTAATGTTCTAGGAACCCATCTGTATCAGTGTACCACCTGGCACTGTTGTGAGAGGCTGCGTTTGGCTTCAGAGAAATTTTTTTGAAGACTCAGTGCATTTGCCTTTTTCATGATGGGTAATTTAGGAGCACACCTGCCCACACTGCACTGAGTGTTTAACAGTTTTGGACCCAAAACAGCATACCCCCAAGCTCCATGCTCCCTATTCACCTGATCTCGCCTCAAGCAAATTTTTTTGTTTCTTGAGATGAAAAAAGTCCTCAAAAGGAAACGTTTTGCCAATGTGGAAGAGGTGATACAAAAAACAAAAACAAAAAACAAAAAACAAAAAAAACAATGGCAGAACCCAAAGGAATCAAAATCGAAGAGTTCAAAAACTGTTTTGAGCAGTGGAAAAAACATCTTGGTAGGTGCGCTGCATCGAATAGAGAGCACTTGGAAGGTGACTGAAGCTTAAACATGTGAGAATAAATGCACAATTCTTAATAAATAAATTCCATTTTTTTGAGTCCCCCTCATATATTGAGCCCTTAATATATACTAAGTACTTCATGGATCATCTAATTTAATCATAGGTGCTATAGAAAAGTAGTTGTTACTACTTTATAAATGAAAAAACTGAGGCTTGAAGACATGAGATAACTGGGCTAGCAGTGTACAGCTAGTCAATGGGAGAACCAGGACAAACCTGGAGAAATTAGCCACCATACTAAATTGCCTCTGTATATCTCAATTAGTCCATTTGAACTGGTATAAATGCATGCACATGAAATTATAGATAATTTAAGAGAGCTTGGATTGGATAGTTACTCAACTGCTAGTAGAACAACTGCTAGAGGAGGAAACGAGGTAAGGAATGTGGGGAAAGGAGACATTTTCCTGTAACCATCTGAGAGAAAATTTACATCACTGAATTCATCAAATATTTCCTGAGAAACTACGCACAGCCCTACATACAATACAAAGAAAGGAAACACCCAGCCCTTGCCTGGGCAAGGCTTTCATTCTTGTACGGACACAAGTAACAATGACGTAAGACAGAAAGGATTAACTGTACTGGGTAGTAAAACGTATTAGGGGGGTGGTTGCCAGATTTAGCAAATAAGATGTTCAGTTAAATTTTAATTTCAGATAAAGAAAAACACTAAAAATAACTAGTTGTTTACCTCACCTTCAGATTTCACAGCTGTCCTATATTTTATCTGTCAATCCTAAAAGTGATGGAATTCCAGTTAGAACATGAACAAAGGCAGAGAGGCAGGAAATCATATAAATGGGTTCAGAGAACAAGTAGTGGATGTATTTAGAGTAAAATAATGTCAGAAATAAGAATAGGAAATAAGGTCAGAAAAGTAGGTGAAGCCTTGTTGAGAAGGTCTTGAGAACCAGGGCAGGAGAGAAGGAGGGAGAGGAACCAGGAAGAGACCAGAGAGTTAGGAGGTGAACCAAAGGAGTACAGTGTCATATTCCAGGAGGCAATACGGAAGAATTGCCAAGAAGGAGGGGACAACTTAATAGATCTAGGCTTCAAATGTCAAATGCTGCAAGGAAGTTCAGTAGCAATAAGAGGTCACTGAATTCAGCAATTGAGTTTGTTATATGAAAATTAAAACCACAATAAGACACCCTTTTCACCCATCGGATGGGCAAAGTTAAAAAAGTTGGAAAATAACCATTGTTGGTGAGGGTCAGAGAAATAAGACAGTATGGTAGGAATGCGTATTTAACAAAAGTAACTTGACAAAATAATAAACTGATATAATAAGGGCTAACGCTGTGTGTTTCTTGCATGCCAGCTACTCTAAGCAGTTTTAGTGTATTAACTCACTGAATCTTCACAGCAAGCCTATGAGGGACGGAGAAACTGTGGCACAGAGTGATTAAGGGACTTGTCCAGGTTCACCCATCAAATAAGGGGCCAAGCCAGCACTTGGCTCCAGGCTGTGTTCTGCTACTATGTGCGGGCTTTATCAGTTCAAGTCTAAAGTTCAACTCCTCTGACATGGAAATTCCCATTCTAGGAATACGTCCTGCCAGAGTGTTCCACACCCGTGCAAAGACAATAGAACAAAGTTACCGTAGCATGATGTGAAAAACAATCTGAATGTCCATTAGTAGGAGACTAATCAAACACATTTTGGTACAGTCCTTGAGTAGAAAACGATGCAAAGAATGAGGCAGAGCTACATGTATGATATGGAATAATCTCTGAAGAACACTAAGTGAAAAAAAAAAAAAAGCAAGACACAGAACAATGAGTGCTACTACCGGGGTGAACACAGAGGTATATACATACATATATGCTCATATATATAAGGTTCTCTCTGGAAGGACAGGTGCCAAGAAGATGATCTGGGAGAAAGTTGCCTCTGTGGAGGACAGAACTCCTGCGAAAGGCAGGGTTACTGTTTGCTGCATTCTCTTTGGTGCTATTTTAATGTTTTCCCTTGTGCGTATACTGACTTTTCAAAACAAACCAATTTTTTTTTTAGTTTTAAAAAAGATTATAACAGCCAGTGCTGTGTAGTGCTTTTCACTTTATACATGTGCACTCATGAGCATGTGTTTCTTTGATCTTCCGCCCGTTTTGAGGAAAGCCTTACCGACCCCTTTCCGGGGAGACAATGTACAGACATGAAATGCTCTGTCGGAGATTTCCGTCTGGAAGGGACTCTCTGGAGCGTCAGAGCTGCTGCAGCGGTGCTTTGATGAGTAGTGAGAGGCGCAGGCCTGGGCAGGGCGAGCCGAGCAGGGGTGTTTGGCTGTCTAGCTCTCAGACATCCTCCCGTAATTAAGCAACCGCAGCCCGAAGGCCAGATCAAACACCGTGACCCTAGAAGGACAGAGCCAGGTAGAGGTTGATGCGGTGGGCGGAGAGATGTGTGACTGTGCTACTAGAAGAATTTTGGGGATGAAGAAAAGGTGAGAGATATGCAGTAAGGAGAGCGGGGGCAGGGGATATTTGGGAGGAAGGCAAACCCAGAGAGGTGGTGTGGACAGGGAATAATGGAGTGAACTGGGTCTTTGCAGACACCAGGTCTAGGCTTTAATCTTAGCTCTGCCGTGGAAAAGTAATGTTGTTAGGCAAGTTACTTAAAAAAAAAAAAATCCTCACCTGAAGACATGCTTATTGATTTTAGAGAGACGGGAAGGGAGGGAGAAAGAGAGGGAGAGAAACATGGATGCGAGAGAGAAACATCCATCAGTTGCCTCTTGTACATGCCTCGTGTGGGACCAATACCACAGCCCAGGCATGTGGCCTGACCAGGAATCAAACCCGTGACCTTTTGGTTTACAAACCAACTAGCCACACTGGCCAGGACCTTTTTGGTTATTTTTTAAATGTATGTATTGCACAGTACTTGAATACAATGCTTGATGTAAAAAATTTGCAAGCAATACAAATAACACAGGAGTCCCACTCAATTTCACTCCTCTCACCAGGGGAAAACTACAATAGCAGATTGCCATGTGTCCTTCTGAGATGCAGAGTAGCATACATAAATATCTGCATGTCGATACAAATTTAGAATATTTGTAGTTGGAAACAATTTGGTTTGTTCACAGAAATGAGACCATTCTGTGCGTGTATATGTACGCGGATTTTTTTCAGTTTAAAATATGTCTTGGAGCTCTTTTCATGTCTGTACCTATTGATCTACTTTATTTTTATGGCTGCTGTATCATATTGAATAGTATGTATTTAGCATAGATTATCTAACCACACTATTGTTAATGAGTTGTAAGGCTTCTTAACATTTTTTACTATCGTGAACAGTGCTGCAATGAATAGCCTTATAAATGCTTTTTTGTGAAAATAATCCTTATGTTTTCCTATGTTAGAGATTTAGATACCAAAAAATTGGATTGCTGGGATAAAGGGTATTCACAATTAAAATTTCGATAGCTGCTACTTAATTGTCCTCCGAAAAGGGCCTACCATTTTCCGGTAGAGTCCCACAACCAATATATTAGAGCACACTTTTCTCTATACAGCTGCTGGGGACATTCCCGAACTTAAATTTTTGTCAATTTTTGACAGGTGAAAAATATCATTGTCTTCTTATTTTTCCTATCCTCAATTACTAGCCAGCATGAATTACCAGCCACTTTTCATATGCTAATTGTGATTTGTTGTTCTTTTTCTTCTTTTGTAAATTGTTCACGTGTGCAAAGGATATTTTGATTGTTTCGCTGGCATCCATCCCACTCCCTGTCCCACTGTGTAGCAGAAAATCCCATCCAGGTGGCATCCACCCTGCTCCCAGCTTCAGGGAGTGCCATAATCTAATCAGCATGACCTCACTGTTTCTCCAGGTGATTAAATTAAAACCTCAGTGGATTCAATTGTAAATAAATCAAGCAGGAATGAATATTCCTCAGGCATAGTAGGCACAGCCCCAGGGCCCAAAATCTTTTTAAGGGCACAAGAAAATGCCTTAATTCTTTTTAAAATCAAAAGGAGGAAAATCTTTTAGGTTAAAGACGATGCTTTAATATATTTGAATTGACAAGAAACAAATGTTGGAGAGGATGCGGAGAAAAGGGAACCCTAGTCCATTGTTGGTGGGAATGCAGACTGGTGAGGCCACTGTGGAAAACAGTATGGAATTTCCTCAGAAAACTAAACATGGAACTGCCTTTTGACCCAGCAATTCCGCTGCTGGGATTATACCCTAAGAACCCTGAAACACCAATCCAAAAGAACCTATGCACCCCAATGTTCATAGCAGCACAATTTACAATAGCCACGTACAGGAAGCAACCTAAGTGCCCATCAGCAAATGAGTGGATCAAAAAACTATGGTACATTTACACAATGGAATTCTATGGAGCAGAGGGAAAGAAGGAGCTTATACCCTTTGTGACAGCATGGATGGAACTGGAGAGCATTATGCTAAGTGAAATAAGCCAGGCAGTGAGGGACAAATACCATGTGGTCTCACCTTTAACTGGAACATAATCAACAAAAGAAAAAAGCAAACAAAATATAACCAGAGACATTGAAGTTAAGAACAATCTAACAATAGCCAGAGGGGAGTGGGGAGGTGACAGTGGGGAGAGGGGTTTTCAGGAACTGCTATAAAGGACACATGGACAAAACCAAGGGGGAGGGAGGTAGGTTTGGCTGGGTTGGGGAGAAAATGCAGACAACTGTAATTGAATAACAATAAAAAAAATAATATATTTGGATTGAATTGTGTCCCCCCCACCAATTCCTATGTTGAGTCCTAATTCCCAGTGTGACCGTATTTGAGGACAGGGTCTTTAAGGTTAAATTAGGTTTTAAGGTAATGAAGGTTAAATGAAGTTTTTTAAAGATTTTATTTATTATTTTTAGAGAGAGGGGAAGGGAAGGAGGAAGAGAGGAAGAGAAACATCAATGTGTGTCCTCTTGCATGTCCCCTACTGGGGACCTGGCCCACGACCCAGGCATGTGCCCTGACAGGGAATAGAACCAGTGACCCTTTAGTTTGCAATCTGGAGCTCAATCCACTGAACCACACTAGTCAGGGCTGAAGTTTTAAGAATTAAGCCATAATCCCATTTGACTGGTGTTGACAAGGAGAAAATTCCAAGAAGTCCTAAATTAAATTACAACCAGTTAACTGCAGGCCAGCTGGCAAACGACTGGTGGAACTCCTGCATGTCTGTTATAACTTCAGATTAACGTCTAAGTGACTACTTCCAAGATTATCCAAAAGAGAGAATAGCAAGGCACCTTTGGACCCCTGGAGCCTCCATTTTTTGTTTACACACAAATTTTCCAATCTGTTGCCGATAGACAATCCACAGGAGCAAACACTTTTTCCTTCTCATTCGGCCTGCTTCACCTCCTCGCACCTCCTTTGTCTATAGCTCGTGTAAATTCTTTCAGAATGGCTACCCTCTTTCTTCCCCCTACTTGAGGTTTGAGAAATGCTCCCCAGCTGCAGGCTGGCAGCCATACTTGCCTTTTCCACCCGGCCCTGCTGCTGCTGGTTGAGACTGCATGCCCCAAGACCTGGTCCTCTTTTTCTTGCACTAAACTTAGAGACTCAGGTATGATAAACCCTTTCTTTTAAAAAAGATTTTGAGCTGTGGAAGTTGAGATTTTTGTTTCACAGTGTCCTTACAAGGAGAGGAAGATATATCAAAGAGTTTTCTCTCTCTCTCTGTCCACACTCAAGAAAGGCCATGTGAGGACACAGCTGGCAGGTGGCTGGTTGTCTGCAAGTCAGGAAAAAAGGCCTCACCAGACACCAACCCTTAAGGCATCTTGACTTATAGCCTCTAGAACTTCGAGAAAATACATTTCTGTTGTTTAATCCACTCTGCAGTGTTTTGTTATAGCTGCATGGACATACAGTATATTCTTCTTTATCACCAGTGCAGTCATAAAATATAATTTAATTAAATTTTTTTTTTTAGCTCTGGCTGATATGGCTCAGTGGATTGAGTGCCAGCCTGTGAACCGAAAGGTCATCAGTTGGTTTCCCAGTCAGGACGCATGCCTGGGTTGCACTCCAGGTCCCCAGTAGGGGGCGCTCTAGAGGCAACGATACATTGATGTTTTCCTCTTCCTCCCTTCTCCACTTCCCCTCTCTCTGAAAATAAAAAAAATCTCTTTAAAAATTGAATGCTTTTATTTTTATGGAGAAAGGGGCCCATGAAGGGGAAAGTGCCTAGGGCCCATCAAAGCCATAACGTGGCCCTGCAGTCAGGCTCTGACATTCTCTGGGCCTGGGCCTTTAGAACAGTGGTAGGGAAAGAAGACTGCTCCAGATGGTTAGATCTGGCAACATGAGGCCTAGAACGGCTGCAGCTACTTTATTCATTGTGAGCAAAGCTGAGAGACACACTGAGAAAACAGAATAAAGACCACAGGAAAATCCAGAGTACTGAACCCTCATGCTTCTACGTTTAAAAATCTTAACAAAGTTTTTTTTAACCAAGTCATGAATGCACGCTGGCTTTGGTGGTAAAAGTGAAACAGTAAATTTATTTTTAAAAGAGTAGTCTTTTATCCCACTCCTTTCCATACACGCCGGGATGTCTTCTGTGGACAAAAAGGGGCCACATACTAACCTGACAAGCTCAGGGGAGGCCTGCGTGGCAGCCATACAAACTCAGAGACTGCAAGTAACCACATAGGATGGTCTGCAATGAAACCTTTCTACCTAAAGGCAGGTCACAGCAGGTAGTCATGTCCTAGGCTGGTATCTTCCCTAACAAAGTTCAATCTTTACCTTAACTCTGCCTGTTCATAGTTTTTTTGCATCTAAAATGACATACCTTTGGGATATCAGGCTAATTCCTCCCCTTCCCCCCTTTAGGGCACAACCACCAGAGCTGAGACAACAAATCCCCTAATTGTTATTGTTATTGGCTATACCTACAAATGTAAAAGAAGTATGTTTTACTGTTTTGGGTTTACTGTTTGTTTTTTTTTTTCACTTTTTATTCAATCCCAGAGATTTCTCCAGGTTGCTTTCTCCTGCCTCCCTAATCTACCATCTATGAAGTTCATGTAACTCCTTTAAGAATAAATATTCCCCTTTTGAGGCCAAATAGTAAGAAGCTAGGGAAATTCCTTGACAAGTGGAGTAAGGGAAACTGAGACAAAAATAATTAAGTGAGGCCAAACGATTTGAGCAATTTACAGCCAGCCAATGAATGACAGGTTTTATCTTCCCTAACCAAGGACACTTAGGAGCAAATGGTTTACACATTCCAGACCACCCATGCACAGAACAGCCTAGGTCCTGGTCCCTCTTCAGTGATGTTCTTTAAAAATAAAACTAACCACAAAACAACCCCTAACCCCATTATATGGCACATTTTGATGAATCAATATATTGAAGGACACACCTGGAAAGCTAATGAATATTCTGTTAAGATCCTCCCCTGAGATTTCCCCTAGGATCCCAGCCAGCCCAAGAAAAAGAAAAAGCTTCGAGAAAAAGGCCAAAGGGTGCTGTGCTCTCACTAGAGCACACCGATGCTGTGCATCTCTGCTGCTTTTCTCCTAAACGCTAAGGGACCCCATGAGACTTGCAACCAGGGGAGCAGTGGGTAGCAGCAGGTTGGCTGGGATTACCCCCAAACCTGTCTCCAAGGACCCCCTTTTCTCTGATTTCCCAGTGAGCTCACTTCTTTTACTGTGACTTCTATTACTTAAGAGAGGCAAAGCAGCTGTGCCTGGTCTCTCTCCTGTTGCTTCTTCTACCTTAAGCCCTCCTTTTGTTTCATTGTCTCCAGCTTTAATAAACACACTTTCAAAATCACTCCGACTCAGGTTGCGAAATCTTTCCTACCTGAAATCAAGTATCCACACACCACCGGCAGGCTCAAGGCAGACCCACTCCAGGCCCAGACTCCATCCGGTAACACTCGAATTCTGATGTGTAAAGTAAGTGGTAAAGCTGCCATTTCCCAGAGCATTTTCTCAATCCTTTGAGATTTTATTTCCTGGCAATTATGCCAGTTTGGCTCAAATAAACTCATAAAAAGTTTTCTACAGGTTGGAACATTTTTTACGTGACACTTCCCATTGGCAACCACCCTCTTCTTGATGCCTCTCCACTGTTTAACTTTTCCATGCCTAGAACATACCTTTATATTTGCTGTGTTCTTTTACTGTACTAGTAATAACAACAGGAACTGACATGTAAAGTGCCTGGTGGCCAGTAAGTGGTAGCCTTAATGTTATAAATCATCACCCTGGCTGGGGAGCTCAGTTGGTGAGAACATCACCCCCATACACCAAGGTTGTGAGTTTGATCCCTGATCAGGGCACATACGAGAATCAACCAATGACTGCATCAATAAGTGGAACAACAAATCGATGTTTCCTTCTCTCTGTCCCTCAAATCGATCAATCAAATTTTTTTTAAAAGCAATCATCAAAACAACTAGTGAGAGAAATATTATATTATTCTTATTCTTCTGATGAGGAAACAGAGGCACCAGGGAGAATGTTACTTTTAGGAGATTTCACACTTCATAAATGGTTGGAACCAGCACTCTGATGTAGAGCCAAGGTCTTCACCACAGTGACCCGTCATCACCTGCAACCACCAGTTTGAAAGCCACTTGCGTGGAATGTGGTGCAACAGAACTCGCTGAGAATAGAGGAGGTGCCGCATATGAGGGTGGAGTCCCGGACTTCCCGGGGAGCCTTGGAATAGGGTTTGGGGATAAATTACAGATACCCAGTTACACTTTAGATAAACTATGAATGATTTTTTTTTAGTATAGTATGTACCAACTAAAAAGTTATTTACCTGAAATTTATATAACATGGAACTGGAGGTTTTGCGTTTTTATTTGCTAAACCAGGTACCCAGGAATCAATGGCGTGATTCCATCAGGTGGTTTAGCTCCAGTGAAGTCAGCGAGGGCCTGTGGTAAATCCAAGCCCTGCTGTCACTAGGCGGCAGTAGAGGACTGAGCAGGGCAAGGGGTGGGGCTGGCGGCGGGTAGAGGAGAGCGGGCCTGGGAAAGGGCCTTGTCAGAGAATGGCAAATCAGCACTAAAGAAAGAACCAGTAGCTCACAGAAAAAGCACAGTTTATACAGGACTAGTAAACACAAAAAGAAGCACAACTGCATTCATAATTAAATGAATAAACTTAAAATTAGATATTTTCCACCTTTCACATTGGTAAAAATAAAAATATTACAAAGATTAATAATATTCATTGTTGGGGTGGAGGTAGGAAAGGGTAAAGGCGGACTAATGGTGAGGGAAGGAGAGTTGGCTAGAGGTTGAGGCAGGCTAGTAAGGCAGGGAAACTGAGACAGATAAACAGCCACACAGTTTATACCTGTCTATCTAGAAAATCGCAAAATCCTATCTTCTCTAGCCAAGGACACTGAAGAGTAAATGGTTTAGCCCTGGCTGGTGTGACTTAGTTGATTGGACATCGCCCCTCAAACTGAAAGGTTGCTGGTTCAATTCCCGGTCAGGGCACATGGCCACGTTGTGGGTTTGGTCTCAGTCAGGGCACGTGCAAGAGGCAACCCATCAATGTTTGTCTCTCAAATCGAGGATTCTCTCCTGCTCTTTCTCCCTCTCTCTAAAATCAATATAAAAAAAGAAAAATAATAAAATGAAAAAGAATTAATGGTTAACGGTTTATACTTCTCCTCGACCAGAGGGGTAAATAGCTTAAATCACCCTACTCAGGGACAGAGATTGCAGAAATCCAATTAGTGCCAGTTATGTCGACCACACCCAAGGATGAATGAAGGGAACAAATCTCATTTTGGTGTGTTAGCATAAGGCTGATGAATTTCGATCCTCCCCTAAGACAACCCCATGTCTAAAACCCTCCTGACGAAAGACCCAGCAAGAACTCCCCCCTGCCCCAGGAACATGCCTGTGCCTTTCCCTTCTCTCTCTTCTTCTCCCCCTTCTTCCCTCCTGCAGACACATTAGCTTTGCCTTCCTCTCTCCTAAACCCCAAGGACCCTTCCTTTCCCTCTGTAGCTTGTTTCCTGAGCCTACGCAGCCCAACTGGTTCACTTCTGCTACCTCTGTAACTTTCGAAATTAACTTTTGTGCTAGTTTGAGTCTGGCTCTGAATTCTTTCCTAGCCAGAACTCAAGAACCGAGGTCTAACCTCGCTGGCAGCTACTGGTGCCATTTCACCGCCAGCATCACTGGTAGAACGGTGGTGAACACAAAATACAATATACAGATGATGTATTATAAAATTGTAAGAACAAACAAACAAAAAACCCCTCCGTGCCACAAAAGTGTGAGGAGACCCTGGCCGGGTACCTCAGGTGTTTAGAGTGTCGTCCCATACGCTAAGGTTGCAGGTTCGATGCCCCCTCAGGGCACATGCAAGAAGCAACCAATGAATGCACAAACAACAAGTGGATAGGTACTTTTTTCTCTCTCTTTGTCCCTTTCTCTCTCTCCGTCTCTCTAAAATAAATCAATAAATAAGTCCTTTAAAAAGTGTGAGGAAATACTATGTGAGTGGAGACGGGTGCCTCAATGTTGGATTAATGTCAAAATGAAAAATCCATGTAACCTTTAACCAGTAATTCAACTCTTAGGGATTTATCAGACTGACTTACCCCCACATATATGTGGAAATATATGAACACATTCGTTGCTATACTAGCCAAAAAACAAACAGTCTAAATGAAGCTGGAAAAGTAGACATTCGTGCTGCCCATCACTATGAGAACCAATAAACAGAGACAAGGACTGAATCTTTATGGATGTCTTATTCAGAGGCCAGGGGTCTGAGAAGACGGTGGGTTATGTTCCCTAAAAAACTCTCTGAACGTCTCATCGCACGCTGACTGTTTTATCAGGAGATGAAAAGGGAAAGGTTAATCAGGTAGGAGTTGCGGTCTGGCGGAGATTTTCCTGGTACTTCTTCATCTACTGATCAACAATTCTTTTCTTCCTTTTTTATTTTTAAGATTTTATTTATTTACTTTTGTAGAGCGAGGGGAAGGGAGAGAGGAAGAAAGGGAGAGAAACATCATTGTGTGAGAGATACATGGTTGCTTCTCACAAGCCCCTTACTGGGGATCTGGCCCATAACCCAGGCATGTACCCTGACTGGGAATCGAACCAGCAACCTTTAGGTTCTCAGGCCAGTGCTCAATCCACTGAGCCACACCAGCCAGGGCTGATCAACAATTCTCTATCTGTGTCATGGACATTCTCTCCCTAGAACACAATGGCTCAGATACTAACTCCATCACTTGCAGACCACCTGGGGTCATATAGGTCCTGTATTCCAGTTCCTGGAACAACAGCTTTCCACATTGATTAATCACTTAAGCCTATCAACTATAACTACAGCTAAAATCTTTAGCTTTTGAGTTCTCCTCTCATAAACATCCATCCAAATGGGAACTGATTAAATAAATAACAAATCCAGAGGATGGAACACTATACAGCCATTTAAAGAATGCTGTAGGAAATGGGGACATCTGTAATAGTTTCAACAATAAAAATAAAGAAAATAAAAGAAGGCTGTAGATCTATATATGTTGATGAGGAAAGAATTCCAGGATATTCTGCCAGGCGAACTAAGCAAGGCGCAGTGTGTAGTGTTTTGTCCAGTTTGTGTGTAACAGAGATAGAGGAGGGATGAGACGTATTTAGACGTTCACAGAACATTTCTGAAAGGATATCCACGAAACCATCCACAATGGTTCTCCTCGGGGAAGGAGGCAGGATAAAAGGAAACACTGAACTGTATCGGTTTTACTCACTAATATTTTTAACCACATGCACATAGTACCTTTAGAAATTTGAAATAAAAAAGAAGTTTGAAAAAGCAAAGAATGTCAAAGTCAGACTGAGAGGTAGAAGGAAATGTGTACAAAAATGAGGCGGGATGAGTGGAAATAGGTCCAACCCTTGAACAATGGGGTAGGTCATCGGGCAACAACAAACTGGTCCGTCCAGAATACATGGAAAAACCTTTGGTTCCCAGGGTGCCTTTCTCTCTTCATTTGGGAAACTATGTGTGGCCCCCATACATTCCACCCATAGATTCGAGGTGGCACTGGATCACAAGCTCTGACGCCACCTTGGATGTCAGTGTTGACTTTACCAGCTGTGATATGTGACTTGACCAGTGGGAGGAGAGAGGGGAAGCTCTGGTTTAGGGAGATGAAAGTAATTTAATGCTGCTTCCCTCAAACTATTCCAACTGTGCTCATCTTCGCCGCTCTGGGAGGCAGCAGGAGAGCAAGTATGGATTTTTAGAACCATCTAGACCTGATAATCAAATCCTGGCTCTGCCACTTACTTTCTGTGTGACTTTGGCCTAGCGACTTTGCTATACTTGAGCTCCTTATTGTCATTCATTCATTCATTCGATCATACATTCATTTGAAAATATTGATTGAGCACTTACTAAGCACTGGAATTCCATGAATAAGACAAAGTCCCTTATCTCTAAGAGCTTTCGTTCTAGCACATGTGAACGTTGTTGAAGAGAGAGAGAATAAACAGGAAAACTAATAAATAACGTTACATGGGGATGGCTATGAAGACAACAAAATAGGGCAAAGTGATAGTGGCCAGGGATGCTGCCTGTCTGTAGAAGGAGATACAATCCCTAAGTCACAGGGTTGATATAAAGATTACATGAGACATGACACATGAAGCACTTAGCACTGTGCCTGGGATAGAGTATTAATAATGCTAACAATTATTGAGTCCTTGTTATATGCTAGACATTGTACCAAGTATTCCAGATATGTGAGCTCATGTAATCGTCTCATTTTCCAGGTGAGCGGAGGCACAGGTAGGCTGAATTATTTGCTTAAGGTCAGGTAGTTATTTGATTTGTAAAATGTTAGTGGCTCTCTCTGTCTTTTCTGTCTTGATTTTTATGGGTGGAAGACCCCAGAGGGGGCATATTCAGTTTTGTTGGAGGTGGGAGGGATATAGGCCAGGTGGAGCCTAGGACAGCCTTCCAGGCCACCTGAAGGTGAATAGCCATGAAATCTGGTGATGTGTTTAGATGACAAAGAGGGGAGAGTTGAAGACAATGGGGTCATGAGATAATGGTATTAAGGGGGTGTCCTAGTCAGCTATGGCTTCTATAACAAAATACCACAGACTGGGTGGCTTAAATCACAGACATTTATTTTTTCAGCATTCTGGAGGCTGGAAGTCCAAGATCAGGGTGTCAGCACGGTCAGGTTCTTGTGAGAACTCTCTTCTTGGCTTGCTGACCTCATTCTTCTAGCTGTTTTCCAATATGGTGGAGGGAGGGAGAAGGAGAGATCTTTTTCTTGTGTCTCTTCTTGTATAGGCACTAATCCCAGTAATCCCATCGTGAGAGCCTCACCCTCGCCACCTCATTCAACCTTAAAAACTTCCGAAAGGCCCCATCTCCAAATATCATCACACTGGTGTGTGTGTGGGGGGGATAGGGCTTTAATATATGAATTTGGGGAGGGACACAGTTCAGCCCATAGCAAAGGGGATGGACATGACCTATGGAACATATTGCCAGAACCTGGATCCCCAAAGCTTTTATGATCATAAGAAAATTGCCAGGTGCTAAATTTAGATCCAAAAAAATTGCTAAGTCAAAGTTTGGAAGAAAATATTTTGGATTTAATTAACTAAAAGTTTGGCCTGAGCTGACAGGGCAATGTAGTCACCCAAACAGCTGACTCTTTTCCTCTGGTCAGATGCAGATATTCTTGAACCAACTTTATATCTGCCTCCCTGGCAATGCTCCCCCCCAAAGTTCTAAAGGGCCTTAGAAAGCTTTAGTGGAGGGTCTCCCAGCCCCTGCCACCCCAAAACAAATCATGCCATCTGCAACCTTCTACCCCAGGTATTTTCAAGCAGGTGATCATATTGTTATGTGTAGACTTTATGATGCATTGATATATTAATTTGAGGAAAGGAGTTTCCTCTTCATTTTTTAAAATTAAATTTATTGGAGTAATGTTGATTAACAACATTATTCAGGTGTAAAACTTTATGACATCTGAATGCTCTATTTTGTGCTCCCCATCCAAAGTCTGGTCTCCTTCCGTCACCTTGTATTTGACCGCCTTACCCCTTTCCCCCACCCAATATATTAACTGTTCATTGACTCTATGTTACATAACCTACCACCATATGCCAGGACTGTGTATAGATAATGGATAGCAGGTGTCAAAGAGTTATGAAAAATACACGAAATAAAAATTTAAGATTGAGATAAAATTGAGAACAGGCCTGTTTTAGTGGTATAAATCTGCTCTTCGGCCAGTCCTAGAACGCTAAGGACCTGCTGAAGTCTTGCAGGAACATGGTTTGAGAACCACTGCTTTACCACACAATCACCTCCATTCTCATCAACCCCTTAACTGCCCCATTACCAGTGGGCTTCTTTCCCTATGGCTTCAACATCCGGGCCTTCCTTTTCTCCCTCTTCATCACTTCTAGCTCTCCTTCCTCAGTAGGATCCCTATAGGGTGTGTGGATGTATAGCAGACACTCATTCTTTTATTCTGCAAGTACACTGAGCATCTACTATGTGCCAGTCTCTGTGTTAGACACTGGTGATACAATGATGACCAGAAACAGGCATGGCCTCCTCTTTTATGGAGCTTTCAAGCTAGTGGGGAAGAAGATAATCAAATAATCTAATTAACTATACTCCTAATTATATGTTGAGATGACTTCTCTAAAAGGAGAAATTGATACAGGCACCATGAGGGCGAATAGCAAAGGCTGTGGTTGTGGTTCTGTTCAACAAACAAGTTAAATCATCTTTCTGAGTCCAGTCACTTAATCAAGTCAGTAAAGTCATAGAGAACTAATTATCACAAGTTGATGAGTTCAATCTCTTATGATAAACATAGTATATAACTCTGAGTAAACAACCTTGTTTCTTACAAATATCTTAACAAGAGTTGTTTCCTATAAAAATACGTATGGCTTTGTAGTAGGCAGCTAGGCATGAGCAGAGTTAAGGCATTGGGCCAGGTGTGGCAGATCACTGGGGCTGAAAGCCGCAGGCACCTAACAAGGGGCAAAACTGGGAAAACAAGGACCTCATCCCCAGGGTAACCTTTCCTCCCCCAGTATATTGCTGATCGTGCAGTTCAGACCCCCTGACCTTTCACATCGCTGGTCATGTGGCTCAGACCCTCCCCGGACATTTCCTCCTCCTGCAGGTTAGATCCCCTTAGAGGGGGAACAAATAAGGGGGCCAAAGGATAGCCCTTAAGCAGTAAGCCCCCAGGACAATGAGGTTCTGATCTGCATCAAATACATTTGAGCCTCAGTTGTATTTCAGCTCCAGGCCCAGAAAAGCAGCAAAACCAGATAAGCCACGCTATGGCTGACATCAGGACCAGCTGCACTGACTAATGACCCCCTGCTCTGGCACCAACCAATCAGTGGAGGCCATGATCCCGAAAAGACACACCTGGAAAGCTGATGAATAATCTATTGAGATCCTCTCCTGGGACCTCCCCTAAAATCCCTGCACCCTGAAAAACCCTCAAGACAGAGGACCCATTGTGACTGTTTCTATGGAGCATGCCCATGCTTTTCCCTCCCCCTCCCCCAGGCACATTTTCTTTGCCTCTCTTTGTAACTTGTTTCCTGAGCCCTTTTCTTCTACGGCTCATTTCTTCTACCTTTGTGGCTTTTAAAAAATATTTTATTTATTTTTAGACAGAGGGTAAGGAAGGGAGAAAGAGCGGGAGAGAAACATCAATGTGTGAAAGACACAGCAATTGGTTGCCTCTCACATACCCCCAGCTAGGGATCTGGCCCGAAACCCACAAGTGAAACCAAAAGGTCTGACTGGGAATCGAACCTGCGACCTTTTGGTTTGCAGGCCAGCACTCAATCCACTGAGCCACATCAGGCAGGGCATACCTCTGTGACTTTTTTTTTTTGTAAAATTTATTTATTGATTTTGAGAGAGAGAGAGAAAGAGAAACATCAATTTGTTGTTCCACTTACTTGTGCATTCATTGGTTGATTCCTGTGTGTGCCTTGACCAGAGATCACACCTGCAACCTTGGTGTGTTGGGATGATGCTCTAACTAACTGAGCTACTTGGTCAGGGCTGTGGCTTTCTAAATAAACTTTCTCTTACAGTTGGAGTCTTGGCTCTGAATTCTTTCTTAGCTAGAACTCTACCCAGGTTGCTGAACCAGGTTGGGTCTGACTCCACCGGTCTAAAACCTGGCCAACAACTCAAGGTTGTTAGTCAGCAATCCTTGGAACCATTAACACCAACCTGTCATATTACAGGGAAGTCCTTTATCATCCTTAGTAAACAAACTTAGAGACTCAACTTTATAATGACAGGATATAAATACATATACATTTAACATAAATTTGATGGTAACTATATGTAAATATTCCTGTTCTTTTCATTGTCCATTGGAGATGTGAGGCCACCTGAGCAATTTACCTCCAAGTGCCTAAACAGTCATCTCATTCTTTTCAAGATTCCTCATTACATGGGCAGTTAAAGCTTGTGGCCTCTGGCTTCAGATGTAATTTCTAGCCAAGGCTTATTAAAGAATGTGGGGGGGTTGTAATTTACTGTTTCCTCACTTGTGACCTAGGTCAAGTCCTTTAGCCTCTCTGAGCCTCGCGTTGCTCATCTGTAAAATGGAGGCAATAATAGTGACTATATTATAATGATTTTGTGAGAATTAAAAATATGTATACAGGATGGGCTAAAGTAGATTTACAGTTGTGAGTATGCAAACCAGAATTTATTCTTTTATTATTCTTTATTAATTTTGTATTATTTTCCATACATAAAACTATAAACCTATTTTTCCCACCCCTGTTTATAGGTAGAGCACCCAGCATGCTGTCCAATTTAGCCAACATTATTATTAATACAGGAAGTAGAGTCATTAGAAAGTTAATTGAAACAGAATTGTGATCTTCACATCACCCTTAAGTAAAGAGTTTCCATGTTTATTTATCAGGTGAACTAAATATTCTTCACAGCTCTCACAAAAACAGAGACTCTTTTCAGAGGGTAATTTGGCAATTTATCTGGAGAGTAATTTTTGAATCAAAAATCTAATAATTCCCTTTGGTTTAATCATCCCACTTCTAAGAGTTTTTCATGAGAAAGTAATCAAAGATGTGGGCAAAGATCTATGTAGAGTATGTTTATGACAGCATTAATTAAAGTAGGAAAGCAATGAACATATTCAACAATATGGGAAACAAATAAATTATGGTGAATGTGTATTTTTTAAAACTTGAAATATGCATGCAAAGCACTTGGGAGGAAATATACCAGAACATGCAACAGTGATTCTCTCTGGGCTATGGCATTATAGGGGATTTCTATGATATTATTTATGCTTTTCCATTTTTTCCAAGTTTTCCATAATAAGTATGTTACTTTCACAGTCAAAAAAGGTCCTTTTTAATAGCCTCACAGACATATTTCCTCCCTAATCTTTGTAAAAGACCGCACACGTCACAGAATCCCCACATGTGAAAAAACTACATGAAAACCCTCCCACCGCCACTGCACTTTGGACACTTTCCAGCCTCCTCGCGGACTGTTGCAACAGCTTCCTGATTGCTCTCCTTGCCTCCAGTGTTGACTTTGCCGTCCCAGGCTCCACACTGGTTGCTGCAATACTGAGCTTTCTACAGTGAAAATCTGTTTGCTCACCCCCTACCTACAAATCTTCATGATTCCCATGGACTTAGTCCTAAAGCTGAAACTGCCTAGCAGAGCAGGTCAGTCACAATCTAGTCCCCAAACACACAGCTCTTTCTGCTTCACTTCCCAGCCGTCTCCCTGGCACCCTAGGCTCTGGACATACCTGGTCACACTGTCACACCTTTACTTCCCTGCACACATTCACTCCTCTGGCTGGAAAGCCCAGCCTGTCCTTAAAGCTGGCAGGTGCCCCCTGCACTAGGAAACTTGTGTGACATCTTCTGTAGGCGCATTGATTAGCCTTTGGCTCCCCTTTCCGTGGTGCTCACTTTCATCAAAAGTCCTTGTGGCTATTGAGTGGTTTATATGTCCATGTACCCAACCGAATGCACGTCCTTGAAAGCTATCACTTGATAACCAGTTAATAAGTACTCTTTATGTGCCAGGCCTTCGGCTAGGCCTTGGTCTTTCAAAAAATATATTGTTTTATTTTTTGCCCGTGCCCAGCACATGCTACAAGCTTATTGAACGAATGGCTGAATGGGTTTATCTAGTACAGAGATCCTCAAACTTCAGCGTGCATGTGAATCATTTGAGGAGCTTGTAAAAATACAGATGCTGGGCTCTCACCCCAAAGCCACTGAAGTGGATCCCCTGGTGGAGTCACCTGCATGTTTAACAAGCTTCCCGAGGGATTCTGATGCACTCCAAAGCTCGTGATTGTTTGGAAGTCCCCTTACCTTCAGAAAAGACTGTGCCTAAGTCATTCGAGGTAGATAAAAGCCCACTCTGAATTTGTTTCCTCAAAGGAAGAAAGACACTATTTACTGAGCATTTATTATCAGGTGCCTTATATTTAGGTGCCTTATATACTTTTCTCATTGAATTAGCACAGAAACTCTCAGTGAACTATTGATTTCCCCACTTGAAAGGAGATTGAAGCTTAGAAAGATTCATTTGCTTTCCGAAGAGAGATGGGTGCTGGGACTCTAGCCAGGAACTGCTGGCTTCCAAAAGGGTTTCCATGACACCCAGCCACCTCCCCAAACCTGCCACAGCCAGTGCCTCTCTCTGGGTGCCACATTTTTCACATTTCCCAAATGCCCACCAGCAAACTGCTGCTGGTCCCTGATGATGGTTTCACCAGACCTAGAGTAAATAAGAAAAAGAAAAGTAATGCCACATTTTTTGCTAAGCTAAAGTCTATTTAAAGTATTGGCCTCAATTTTGAGATTATTTTCTTTTTTTTCTTAGGGTTAAGGTGTCTTTTCTTTCACAAAATGATGGTGGGGGCAGTTGATTGTTTTTCCATTCTTTTGAAATTTAGTTTTTATTTTTCAATCCCAGCTTACATTCAATGTTATCCTCTAGGAGTTTCAGATGTACAGCATAGTGGTTAGAAAATCATGTACTTCACAGAGTGCTTCTTCCCCTTGTTTAAGGTCTTGGCAAAATGAAATATAGGTAACTCTCGTTTGGGCTCCAATTTTTTAAAATTTCAATTTAATTTTTTCATTATTGAAGAAAACATGCTTATTGTGCAGAATTTGAAAAAACATATCTAAGCAAAGAGAACAACTTAGGTATCTTTGTGTCTTTATTCTACTTCACCAAGGGCCCCCTTCCACCCCACCTGCTGTTAACCCCACACGCGCACAAGAGTTGAGAGGCGCAATGACAATACAGGGATTCCGCTTTTCCATTTACTGTTATATCCATGTCATGAAGATTTTGGTGAAATATCATTGTTAGTGGCTATTTGATATTTTATTGTAATTTATCAAATTAGTTTTCTCCTGTTTGATACTGAACCAGGTATGTGAGTCCTGATTTTCTCCATGGACTCCTAAATTCTAGCTACCTTCCAAATGTTGATGTTACTTAAAAATCGATTTTTGGCTCCCTTCTTTACCTTTCTCCTTCATTGACTTTATCCATTCCTATGTTTCAGGTCCTTCTATATGCTGGTGACTCCCTATATGCTCAGACCTCTCTCCCGAGTCTAAAGCCCACGTGAGAGAGTAACGTGAATATAGCGGGGAGAGCCTTGACTGCCATATTGAAGAGTTGTGGTCCAACTTAAAAAAAAATCGGACCTGTTCTGTAAATCCCAAAATGTGGTTCGTGCTGACTCAAATGCAATCCCTCCTCTGCAGTGTGAGGCTATTCCCTCGGCTCTCTCTGCAGGAAGGGGAGGTCACGCCCAGCACTTCCTGTACAGTGAGGGTTTGACACTTGTTGCAGAGTGGTGTGTGTGAGTGGTATGGGCCTGGGAGCAGGGAGAGGAATAGGGTCACAGTTCCAGCTCTTAGGCAGTTTAAAGCCGATTGTAATATAAGAGTATTACACTCTCCCAAAGCCTAAACTTCTCAGGATGGGAGGCAGGAAGCCTAGCTGGAATAGCAAAGGGTTTGGAGAGGGCTGAGATCACACAAATAGCTTTCCTGACACCTGCACAGGGTGCCTCGCCCTCACTGGCTTTGCTCCATTTCCTGTTTGGAGGAAATCTCCTGGAAAGTCCAGCCAGGCTTGGCCAGGCCCAGCCAGCCCTCTCCCTCTCTGCCCTATTTGCTGGTCTTGGGAAATCTGAGGAGAGGGAAGTGGGGTGGAGGAGGGGAGCTGAGGCCGAGGTGATTGTGTTGGACTCTCCCACTGGATCATGAGCTCCACGAGGACAGGGGAGGTCTGTTTTAGTCATGTCTGTGTCCTAGATACAGCCTAGCCCAATGTAAGTGGTTAATAAATACTAGCGCAGGGACAAATAATTGCATTGGCTGAGGTAACGAGAGGAAGGACCTGGGCTGGGGAGATCATCTGTTTTGTCTGGGAAGATGGAGTCTTTGAGAGGAAGAGATAGGAGGGTCTTCTCTGGCCTATTATCCAAAGACTGGCCCTCAGGCATTGATGTTCAGGAGAGAATCTTCTAGATTTTTCTTTCCTCAAAAGTCATTCTCCTGCCCAACATCCAGATACTTCTCCTTTTTATTTCTACTTCCTCATACTAACTTCCCAATACTGAGGAAGGAGCAACCCAAAAAAGCACAACCCAGAGATCTTAGGTTCTGGGTGGAGTGGGGAGTGGCAAGGGGGCTGGTTTTGGTGACACAACTGAACTTGGATGACACCAACACAAGGACTTATTAAAACACTTGGACTTCCCAGAGTCTGAAGTTCTATAAGCTTGAGTGTTGGAGGTCGTGTAATCCCACATACCCCACCAAAATCAGGGATTCCTCCTGGGGCACCCCATATTGAACCCCAGTAGAAGACCCTTGGTTTGGCAGCTTTACAGTTAGAGAAATCCACTTACGCTTCAAGACCCGATGATGCCCCTGTCAACAAAGGAAAGGAAAGAGGAGTAAAAATCCAGGTGTGTCTGGCCTCAGAAGCTAAAGACAGACCCCAGAATGTCAGTGTCCAGAATGACACTGACCCATGTATTATCTCAAGATAGCATTAAAATTTAGCCCTAACTGAGGGTCTAGAAAGAGGAGGTCTGTTAAAATCTTTGTTCTTTTCCTAAAGGCCTCCAGGAGCTGACTCTGTATCTTGGGCTGCGTTGGCCAGTCCAGGGCTCACTTATTTGACCCAAGGCTCCAGCACAACAGAGGCATTCTAGAACAAATGTCTTCAGAAGATGGGTGATATTGGGGTTCTGTGTTCCTAGGTTGACTCCTGTAAGCAGAGAGGGCAGGAGAGACCTGTAGGAATGCCCTGGACTGGGGTTGAGGGGATGGAGCCTCACACCGACCATGAGCTGATGAAGCACGCAGTCAGGAATGAGGATAGGTCACTGTCCCCTGTCTTCACAGCTTCTGACCACAACGGGGGAGTAGAATTACCATCTGTCACCATCCGTCAAACACCTCCACTTGGTTGACACATTCAGCTCAGGTTTATCACCTTATCAACTCACTCCCCATAATGCTATTGGAACGCCTGAACTTGTCATGCCCTCCTTAACATTTCTTCACTGGTGTCTGACTTCCCTCCTCAGATCTATAGATGGGGCTGGAGTGGGATGGGGTGGGGTGACTCTGAGAGTTGGTCAGAAGTGTCCTGGGGGCCTGGAATAAATAGAACTTATCTGAGATCCAGCAGCAAGTCAGGAATAAGGTAAACAGTTTAGAGCTGAATTACAATGCAAGTGGGGCCAACCATGTGAGGAAAAATTATCTCGTTGCAAAACCACAGGGATCAGAGATGGAGGAGGCTGCTGGGTGAGAAGAAGCCCCACAGGAGGAAGCAAGGCAAGCCTAGAATGATGGTTGATGCCCATTTCCATGCATCATTCATGTATCTGGTGTGTGAGAATCAGGAATAATCAGAGAAGCTAAGGAGCAGAAGATAACTAGCATACTGTCATCTACAAGGTCAAGTCCAAACTCCTTAGCAGAATATTCAGATCCTTTCTCACCTGGCTCATGCATACTCCTTTCTCTAGGTTCACTTTTTTCACTCCTCAGCTCTCCCCAGTACTACAGGCATTTCCCTGAATTTGGTGTGTCTCTTGTGCTTCTACGTACTACACAATTCCCTGGGCCTAGAACATCATCTCCATTGGTACATACTAGGTGATGAAAAACTCATCCTAGCAGGTGAGCCCCACATTTTTCAATTCCTTCAGACACAGTGAGTAATTCTAATGTCACCTGAGACATACCTTCTTACCTCAATTATTTCAATTGCCACTTTACATAATAATTGTTTGTGTGCCTTCCTTAACTGAATTGTGTACTCCATGAGGACTGAACTTATATCTTACTGAGGTTTTGGACCCCAGAACCTAACAGAGTGGTTGGCATATACTTGGTGCACCATAGACACTTGTTGGATGAATAAATGAATAGATGAATGGGCTCACATTCCCACATGGGAGACAAGTAAGGAAAAAGGAAATTACAAAGCTATTTGAAAAGGGTCACACCGATAAGTCATTTTGGGTGCAGAGAGGAAGGAATGCCTGATTTCAGGCAGCACGACCTCACTTTCTGTACCTTGCGATATGCAACTTAATATAAAAACAATAAACAGTAAAATCAAAATTTATTTCTGAGACAAGCAAGCCATCTTATCCATAGGAATGACATTAGATAAGCTCTTTCTTTTGGGGAAGGGGGTAGTGCCTTGCTTTGTTGGTGACTTATCAGTCAGGGTGCTGGCACACCTGTGAATGTCACTGAAGAGAATGGAGTGACTTGCTGGCAGAGATGTGGGCAGGGCTGAGGAAACCAGCCAGGGCTGCATGGGCATGTGGAGACTAGAGACAGAAAGAAGCTGTTGCTACACCTCTAAGCCTGAGGTCTATGGTGGGAGCCTGGAGCTAGAGCCCTGGAGGAGCAAAGTCTGCGTCAGAACCTCAGCCTGGCCTGGAGCGCTGGTGATAGGAAAACTGCAACAATGCCATTTTCCCACAATCAGAGCTGCCCCCGGCTCTCAGCTGAACCCAATCTGAAGCCAGAGGGCCAGCTACGGTGAGATAGTGCCTGGAGGTCAGGCTCCAGGGGCTGGGCGGAGAAAGGCTGAGAACAGATTCAGGTGCTGGGAGAGCAGAGAATAATCAGCACTGAGGGAAGATGCCTCTACTCTGCCAGTGATCTGTGTGTACGATTATTGCCTGTTGGGCAATTAAACATTAATTTGAGCCCTGTTGAGGACAATTTTATGTCTCCTGTTTTGTATATTTAGGCATTTGTGTGCCCAAGCGTATTAAAATCTGTACCGCTTTATTAGTAGGCCTGGGTGGGACAAGGGTACCTATGTTTTAAAAAAGCTTTCCAAGTAATTTTGATAGTCTTTGCTTTAAAAAATATTTTTTATTACTTGATTATAGAGAGAGAGAGGAAGGAAGGAAGAGAGAGAGAGACCATAAATAAGTTCATCAATTTGTTGTTCCACTTATTTATGCATTCATTGGTTGTTCCTTGTATGTGTCCTGACCAGGAATTGAACACATGACCTTGGCATATAGGGACAATGCTCTGACCAAATGAGCTACCTGGCCAGGGCAGAGTCTTCACTTTTAGAAAGCCACTTTTATAGTCCCACCCTCTCATTTTTATAGATAGTAAAAATAGGCCTGGAGTAAGGAAAAATGCCGTTTGAGAACTATCCCTTAGGTGACGTTAAAGGGTTTGGCTGGAAAAGTGACATGTTTGCACCTACCACATAGCCCAATGTCTCCACTGATGAGGAAACTGAATCTTCAAAGATGAAGCGGTGTGCCCACTAGGTTGTGCAAATCATGTAGTCAGATAGTGAGTTATGTAGTAAGTCACAGAGAAGGAGGGACTACTACTACGGTCAGTATTTCTAACTCTCAGTCCAGTGTTCTTTCTAGGCAACACACTTTGCAGGAAGGTGTGTGTGTGTGTGTGTGTGTGTGTGTGTGTGTGTGTGTTTGAGACAGAAGCCCGTGGGCAGCAATTGCAGTGTTCTAGTCTCCTAGTCAGGTGGGTCTCCCACAGTCTCTGATTGGAAAGAACACAGAGCAGACTGAGTGCATTGGCCACTGGGGCTCTCGGCAGGAGGGGCCTGGAGGGGCAGGAGGGGCCTGGAGGGCCAGGAGAAGGCTGTGGGCGACCCTCAGTCCCAAGCCCTGATTCTCACCCTTATTGTATTGGGCTCTGAATCTCTGGTTGTCAATTTTGTCACTAGAAGAGGGCTTCTCCCTGCTCTGAGTAGGTGTCAGGTTGAGAGCACGGCTTCAGGGAACGTGGGCAGGGCCCAAAAGAAGGAGAAAGAGGCTCAGGAGAGACCACAGCCTGCGGCTTCTCCCCAGCCAGCACAAGGCAGAGGCCCAGCACTAGGACTGACCTGTCACCATCCCAGGAAGTTTAAAACTCCTTGATGGCTGCTAATTAGGGTTAACTAGGGCTGGCTACCCCCACCCCACCCCTTTTCTCAAAGCCTGACACACAGCTACTTCCCTCCTATTGCAGATCAAAGACCACTAGCCCTTTACCCTGTATCTGAAATCTTCATCTCCCGGAAACTTCTTAGGCTTAAATTTCCTTAAAACCAGCAGCCCTTCCCCTTCCCCACTATGGGGGAGAAAGAAACTTTCTTCTACCCTCAAGGTTCTTTTGGCTGGTCTAATAATTAGACAGGAGACAGATTAACAAGAGAAAACAACATATATATATGCCAACCTACATGAGACGGTCAGGTACCCCTCCTATGAGAGGTTCTGGGACAGGAAGTTAAAATGAGGTATATATGGTTGAGGATGAGGTAAGGTGCCTTAGGGGCTTCAAAGGGTCATTGCAGGATGATAAGCGCAGATATTTAGAAATTAAAAGTTTGCTCTGCCCTATAGATAGGCCACAGAAATTTACTTCTGGTGATAACTCTTGTTATGGGCAAGTCCCCTAATTTAAATTCTTGAAGAGAGAGGTAGACATTTCTCATGAGCCTGAGGGGTATGGATTGCCTTCAGCGCAAAATTGTTTCTGTGCCAACGTGGCACATTCTGGGGAAGCCTGCTCCGGACTTCTAATAGATTCAGTCACTCTTATCCAGCTTGCTCACACATACAATTTCCTCTCTCGGGATTCTTTTTCATAAACTTTCTACAACTTTCTGTGTCTCTTTTAGTTTGTTTCTTGTTCTCTTACCCAGCTCAGAAATAATCAGGACAAAATTACTTTATTTCCCTAATGAAAACACTCCTTTATACCTCATACCTGGTTTTTCCCCAAGCCAAAACATAGCCTATTTTTCTGGTGTATGCAGTTGTTTTCTCTATTATCGATGATTTTTGTAGCTTTAATTACATATATTAGAATTCTTCACTTTTTTTTTTACTACTAGAGCATCACGTAAATTTATTTCAGATGTAACAGCAATGTTAAAATCAATAAGTTTAATTCTTAACTGCACCAAGTAAACTAAGTTATTTAAGTATTTGAAAGCTATTACCTCCAAAAATCTGAGGCAGCTTTTCTTTTTCACCCCACATACCATGGTTTCCCAACAGTTCTGTTTCTGGAGGACCTTCAATTGAAGAGTAACCTGCATTGGTGATATTTTAGAACCTCTTTCCCCAAATAAAAACGAATCTGGACAGATTATATATTGCATAGATTTCTCTGAAGATTCTTGTCTTTAGAATCTGAATGCAATTTCCATACAGTATAATTTTTACCTCCTTGCCCAGAGTAAACACTATCTGTCCTGAAAAATATCATGGACAGATGCTGGGATCATCCAGTTAGTCGAATTGTTTTAGCTTAATATTTTTGTCATATTTCAGAATAACCAACTCAACGTGGATATTTTTTCTGTCTTTACTGACTCGCAGGCGTATGAGTTAGTGAGTGTCCAGGCTCTACCTCTCGTACGTCCTCCTCCATATTGGATGGAATTATTTAATGTAAGTTTCACGTAGCACAATTACCCTTTCCAAACACTTACAATTTAGGTGAAAGTCATTGACAAATGTGGAAAAAGAACACTATAAGGGTAAGGTGCTTACACACTCAACTCAAAATTTAATATTTTTTCCTCCTTAAAATAACATGTACTTAATTGTCACGAGGCAGCTTTTCAGTTTTTAATAAACACATTTAGGGATACAGTCATAGGATGATTAGAAAATTCAGGTAAGATGGTTATAGGAGTAATGGCAGTGTCATCTCAGGAAACTCATTTATATATCAAAATCTATTTTGATATTTGGCCATTTACAAAAAGGCCGAACACCTTCTGTCACTCAAGCACTCTTCTCTTGGCAAGAGCAAGCTAAAAGCTTATCCATGAAGGTAAAGGTGCTTAATGCTAACCTTTTCTTCAACATTTAGATTTAGATGCTGAAGAATGGATACCCGAGAAACCAGCATGGTCTTTCTACATTTTTACTGTCTTAAGGTTAGACAGGAGAACTAAAGTGATCGCTGTAGAGTGATTCAACTATCTTCCTTTCCCATGTTATTCGTGGCACTCAATGAAGACTGCTGAAGTCTATTGCATTTTGTATTTTCACATAGAATTCTTAACTTTTAAAAACCTTAGTTTATAGGGAAAACTAAAAAGTAAGTAACTGTGAAAGGTCTGTTACACAAGTATTCTTTTAGATTGATACATTTATGAACACATTTCATAATTTCTAAAAATATATTTTCTTCATAACACAATTTTTTCCAAATGTAGCACAAGACATGTTTTCTAATAGACCCAAATGTCTGTAGTTTCTCTATAATAAGAAGCAAAAAGTAAGGTGGAATCGGGGGAGAGAGGGGGGTAAATGCAGACAACTGTACTTGAACAACAATAAAATAATTTTTTTAAACAAGAAGCAAAAAGTAGATAAACCTATGTTCAGTAATTAATGGTTCATTATTTTATCTTATTTGGAAATGAGTTAGTCATTCAATGAACTGAACTTGACTTATCATTTAACTTAGCAAAATGCTAAGGTTTCAAATTACCAGACGATTTTAGGAAACCATATTTAAGTACACATACAATATGGGGGAAAGAGGGGGCAAAAGGAGGTATATCGTTGTTCTTATGAAAAATAATACAATAATTAATAAATAATACAAGAATGAACTGTGTTTCATGTACTCACAACTGGACACCTACTTTTGCCACACCCTTTACTTAATGTTGATAACTTTAAAGAAATGCTGAACTCAAACAAGCTTTAATGTCAAATATTTTCACAGATCATGTGATTCTGAAAGTTGGGTTAGTTTGTTATATTTTTGAGAATTCTTATGTAAGTTCTTACTTATTTGCCAATTAAATGGAGGTCTTTTATAAATTAACAATACCATCCCAAGGCAGAAAAGACTACACAACACGTGTGAACATACCGCAGACAGACACCAACAGAGAAGTCTTAGCCTTCATCTCAAAATTTCCGCCACGGTGTGGGTATGGTAATGCAAAAGACAGTGAAAGTTGCATCCTAACTGTGTTTCTGGAATATGGAATAAATTAAGTTCACCTACTTTGATGGTGAAAGCTTTTTCTTATTATTAGCTCCTGTGGAGAAAACAAGATTTATCTGTATTTGTCTTTGTCAAGGGAGACTTGGGAGTCAGAGAACCCACGTGTGCTTACAAAAACCCCCCCAAAAATCTTGTTTCTCTTGTTTTGAATCAGGGATCATAAATGTAGGTGGGCTTTGAACTGCTTCTAGAGCTGCATTCTGGTTTTGCAAAGATTTGTCATATAAGAACAATTGCTCTCAAAATTGTATCTTAAGTGACATCATAAGTTGATCTGTCTAACTACAGCTTTCTAATTTGCATCTTTTCCTTTGGGTACTTAGTTTTATTTTAGCTTGAGGAGGAGCCTCAAAGACTCCACATATATGAGAGGTCCAGGGACAGAAAGTTAAAACGAGGTATATATGACATTCTGAGCTAAAGGGGAGGTAAGGTGTCTTGGGAGCTGTAAGAAGCCATTGCAGGGTGATAAGAACAGCAGAAGTTTAGAAGTTAAAAGATTGCCCTATAGATAGGTCATAAAAAGTTGTTTCTGGTAGTAACTCTTATGTGGGCGAGGCCCCTGATTTAACTTCTTTAAAGGAGAGGTAGAAGTTTCTCATGAGCCTGCATGGTCTTTATTGCCTTCAGCTGAAAATAATTCACATGCCAAAGTGGCACATTTTGGGGAGGCCTATTCTGAATCCTTATACTGTCCTACACATGTTGGACTTGGGAGGAACCTTAGAGATAAATCATCCGCTTACATATGAGGAAATCGAGGCAAGAGTGGGGAAATGATTCACCCAATCACACAGGTGAAGTGACAACACGGAGACTAGATCGCAGTCCATGTGACTGCCTAGCAGTGCACCCATGTAATTACCATGATTCTGAACACACTCAGTTCCAAATGTGCTCGTGTACCTGTAGTCGGTGTAATATCGTCATTAAAATCTGCTTAAGTTGTGTTTTTGGCAGAGTTAGTTCCCACTCCTTTGGGGCCTTAAGTATATGCTCAGGTCCGCCTGTCTGCCCGCCATTCCTGGTGCACTCTTGTGTTTATTAGGCTCGTGTCACAGCTGTGTGCGGCCTATATATGTCTGTTTTAAGTTGAAGGATGTGTGTCAACCTGCAGCTGTTGGTTTTATGTCTATGTATTTGTTTGGTGCCTACGCGTAATTGTGATTCTGTGTGTGCCTGTGTATATGTTAGGATTATGGGTCCAAGGGCTGCTGGATACCTACTTACGTGTCTCTTTTCATGTTAAAAGTCGCGTGTCTGCTGACCATTGTGTGTCCGCCTGGGTGCATGGTTGTACACAGTAAAGGTTGTGGGTTCAACTGTGCCCATGTGGACTGCGTATTTAAAAGCTGAAGGGAGCCTGTCTTTGCTTTTTATAGCCTGGTTGTGACAAAATGTGTGTAGCCGTGAGTTCAGGACAAGAATGATTGTGTCTCACCCAACCTCGGTCATCACCCAGGCACTGGGGTTCCGTTTTGTTCTGAGACGCCTTGGCGTCGCTTTCCCTGGAAGCCCCTTCGCCTTCCCTCCCCTGCGGGCCAACGACCCTGGGGCCCCGCCAGCGTTTCCAGCCTGGCTCCGCCCCCACCCCCTCCAGCCACCTCATTGGCCCGGCCTGCGGTGACGTTGTGGGGATCGCAGACAGAACCCCCAGCGCCCGGCGCGCGGGAGGTACTGTCCGGCACCAGGTTCTTTGTTATCTCGTCGCCTCCTCACCTGGCCACAGGCACGTCCTGGCTGCTGCAGCCCAGAGAGGGGTGCCAGCAGCCGCTGCCGCCGCCATGGTGTCCCCGCTCACCGTGGTGAGTGAACGAGCGAGCGAGCCAGTGTTCTGCTCTGCCGGAGCCCCCCGGCCTGGGGACTGCATGGAGGCAGGCCGAGCCCCGGTGGGCCGAGGACGGGCAGGGGGCCCCCGCAGCGGCCCCGTGCTTTGGCGGGAGGCGGTCGCTGTCAGGGCCTCCGCGCTCCCCAGACCCACGGTGCCCTTCCCCCGCGGACCCCCGCCCGTCCGCGGCGGGGACGGACACAGAGGGCACGTGACTCCGGAGCGTGACTTTGTTGATCTGTGTGTGTCTGGCGCAGGTCGGAGGGATTGCTGGAGAGGACAGGAAGGGCAGAAGATCGTGCTGCCGGGTTCTGCGTGGAGGCGTGGGAGAGGGCGAGGGAGGGTAGGAGGATGACTGGGCCCTCCTGGGAGTCCTGTCCCAGATTTGTTTCTGCCCCTTCCTCATTTTATAAACAAGTCTGGGGCGGTGGTGGACGGGACGCCCATGAGTCTAAGCATCCTTGATAACACGCTGGAGGAAGTGGGATCGTTCTCTATTGACACCTCTTCCTGCTTCGACTTTTTCAGCTCTAACCTTTGTCTCTTTTCCCCACCTTTCCTGTAGTTCTGGGTTCTCTATGACTGTCAAAGTGTCCCCAGATGCTACTGCCTATTTCTTCCAGGAACTATGGGCCTGGGGGAGGGATATGGAGCAGATGTTGATGCTTCGCTTCGGAGGGCTGGCAGGTGGATGCTGAGGAGTCCTGGGGACAGTGCGGGCTGGCATGTCCCTTCAGGCTCCTCCTGTGCCTGTACCCTGCCCTGTCCAGCTTGGATGGGGGGATCTCCAGAGGAGGGACTTAGTCATCTCTTCTCCCAGCTCTCACCCTGGCAGAGCACAGGCAGGCTTAGACCCTGGACACACCCATCTTCCTCTTCCCAGCCTCCATCACAATCTGATCAGTCCCCAGGTAACTGGTGGTCTGGGAATCTGAATGTGTCCCCTGAGCCCTGTGCTGGACAGCTCGCCCAGACAGAGGCACAGTCACTTTGGGCAGAGTGTGGGTATACAGGGCACCTCAGCTTCTCCAAATAAGTCTAAGACACTCTGTACCAGAAGCCCAAGGAAAGAAGTTTCAGGGGATCATATGTTCAGAATATCTGCAACAGCCCAGTCCCTCAACTTGGAGAGAGACTTCAGTGACCTTGGATACAACCTTTCTTTAGCTGCCCTCCCCCCTTAATCCGCCTGAGACCTAGTCAGCTGCTCTAACTTCCCTCTCTTAGTTCCCCATCTCCTCCCAGCCTCTGCTGGCTTCAGATCAAAAGCTGGGAAGCCAACCCCCACCCCTTCCTGCCTCTGATGTGTCTTGAGTTGCTCTTGTCTGGGAAATGAGACTGACACCCACCGCCAACCCTCAGATCTCTGAAATTGCTGGTGTTTTAGGGACAGTTTTCTTGCTCCCAACTTGTGGGGTCCATTTCTCTAGCCAGTATCCCTGTCTACTCTCTTTGCTCATGATGGTTGCCTTTACCCTGGAGCAGCTGGAGTGGAGGGTTAGGAACAGACTGGCTGAGAGAGAGCCTGTGGGGCTAGAGGTGGTTGGCAGTGCACCACCTCACACATTCCTGGCAGTCACCTGGTGTTGCCAGGGCCCTAAGTCTGTGCCCTGGCCCCACTGCTGAAGATCACGAGTTGGCCAGTTGTGGCGTCTCTGTGGTTTCCTGGTGACTACACTCCATTCAGACAGCTGAGAGCTGATGCTGGCAGACAGGGGCTATAGGGGCTTTGGGGAGGGAAAAGAAGTGGGGCAGGAAGGGAGAAGCATTTGGGTTGCAGGAGGGGACATTATCCCAAGGACTGTTTTCTGCCTAGTAAGTGCCCATTCTGGCCCTGCCCCAGGGCCAAGAATGGATATGGCCAGCAGGAATGGTGGAGCCCTTCTCCTTCCTAGTGAACTACGCCTCAGGGTAGTGGTAGGCTTGTTCACATTCTGCTGGTTGATTGGGAAAGGCCAAACTGGTTTCTTTGTGTCAATCCTCCCCATCTGGGAGGTGGGCCTGTCTCTGGGGTGAGTGTCTGGGCTGAAGATGCTGGCTCAGAGCTTTCCTACAGCCTTTTGAACTCCCAAGCTCTGAGTGCTGCCCTTGTCCTGTGTCCTCCAGGTGAAGAGTGAGGGACCCAAGCTGGTGCCCTTCTTCAAGGCCACCTGTGTGTATTTTGTGCTGTGGCTGCCCTCGTCCAGCCCATCTTGGTTCAGCGCCCTCATCAAGTGCCTGCCCATCTTCTGCCTCTGGCTCTTCCTTCTGGCCCATGGCCTAGGATTCCTGCTGGCCCGCCCCAGTGCTGTCCGCATCTTTGTGGGGCTCGTCTTCTCTGCCCTAGGTGATGCCTTCCTCATCTGGCAGGACCAGGGCTACTTTGTGCACGGTCAGTTGCTGCAGTAGCTACCTGGGAGGAATCCTGGGGTTGGGGGCTAGAGAGTCCTAGAGGGCCAGGGAATTGGGAGCTTTTGAATAAGAAGATCGGGAATCTGAGGGCCTCTAAGACCAACAACTGTGGGGCCCCTATTGGAGGATGACTTTGCTGGTGATCTGGTGATCAGATCTGGAGTTCCTCAGGGGAGTTGGGGTGGGGAGGGGCGAATCTTTGTGGATTTCTTCTTACCCCTCTTCTTCCCAAAACACAGCTCCTGGGTTATCCCAAATACTCCCATCCCCAGCCCCTCTTACTCATTGCTCCCCTGAGCCTGCCCTCAGCATCCACCCCATTCTCTCACTCCCAGGTCTACTGATGTTTGCTGTGGCCCACATGCTCTACGCCTCAGCCTTCGGCATGCGGCCATTGGCTCTTCGGACAGGTCTGGTGATGGCAATGCTGGCGGGCCTGTTCTATGGCTTGCTCTACCCATGCCTCTCAGGTGCCTTCGTCTCCTTGGTGGGGGTCTATGTGGCCCTTATCAGTTTCATGGGCTGGCGGGCTATGGCAGGGCTGCGGTGGGGCGAGGCAGCCTGGCGCTGGACTGAGCTGGCAGCGTGCAGTGGCGCAGTGCTCTTTATCATCTCAGACCTGATCATCGCTGTCAACAAATTCTGCTTTCCCGTGCCCTACTCGCAGGCACTCATCATGTCCACCTACTATGCCGCCCAGATGTTCATTGCCCTGTCAGCTGTCGAGAGCCGGGAGCCGGTGGAAGACTACAGACTGAGCAAGGCCAACTGAGGGGCTGGGGTCTGGTCACCCCTCTCCTCCTGGGACTGGGGTCCAGAGCCTGGGAACCTGTAAGAGCTGGTTTAGGATGGCTGCAGTTCCAGCCTGAGGCAGTAGGTCCACCTGGAAAATGTACCAAGTTTGAGGGGGTGAGCAGGAATGGATCTCTCTAGCAAAGCTAGTGGCCCAGGACAATGCTCAGAGCTAAAAAGCTGGACTAATGCTCCTTGCTGGAGCCAGAGGCAGACATCTCCTCAACGCTACCCTGTCGGGATTGTCAAAACCCTTCTGGGGTTGTGATGGTGCTCAGCTTCTTGACCTCCCCGCCCCTTCAACTAGATGGAAGAGTCTGGCTCATCACTCCCACTCTTTCTGATTTGTGTAGAGTTGAAGGGGAGGGAGAAATCTGTGCCAGGGCTTGAAGCCCTCTTTGAAGGCCCCAAGTTGGGAAGATTGGATAGGGGTGGAGTCTCCCTTTCCCTCATCTATTCTTATTACTTGAACAATCTCAGTTTCTATGTGATGGGTGGAAAGGTGTCTGTCCAGGTAGGCAAGAGGGGACTTCTTTAGCCTGGGAGCTTGGGTATTAAGGATTCAGGTTGGTCCCATCTCTCTCAAAGGTCAGCCCAGAGCTCAGGCCCCACATTGTCACCCTCAGACCCTACCCCCAGGGCTAGGGTGAACCATGCCAAAGGAAGGGGCCAGCCTGTGTGTTTGGTGTGTGTGCAATCTGCCTCCCAGCCTGTGTCTTTCTCTGCCATCTGTGTCTGTTCTGCTGTCTGTTAAAATCTTATAGGGAGAGGCCTCAGGGAGCTGTTGAAGGGGTGCTGAGCCTGGCTCGGAGAGCTGGGAACCCCATGCCCACTCCCCTCCCCCACTGCTCTCCTCCCTGCCACTCCTGCACTGGTAGCAAGGGTGGGGTGGCTCCAATGACACTCTAGGGTCATAAGACCCGAGGCACATTCAATGCAAGGTGAGCAAAGATGGGACAGTTCTGTCCTTTACTGTTCATATGAAAAAATAAAAATAAAAGCCAAGGGCTATTGACTCCCCGCTTGTCTGTGTGTGTGGCACATGCCCGTCCTGGAGAGAAGGGTGACAGGGCATGGAGCCAGGGGCCCTGGGCGTCCTCACAGCCTGGGTCACAGTACTGGCCAGTGCCTCTTGGTGCCAGGCTGGCTCCCTGGCTCCGGTAACAGTGCTGGTTGGAATGGGTCTCACTTCCCCGGTCATGTGTGTGGGTGAGGATGTAGTTCAGGAGGATGGGGGATGGGTGGTATTTGTCACTGTCCAAATTTGTCCTCGATGCCCTCACCTGTGCATGGGTACCCAGCACCTTTGGTGTCCCTTAGTTACTCAGGGTCCTCCTGCTGCCCACTTCCTCCCTGCCTCACCCCAGACCTGCTGCCCGCTCCGAAATGATCCAGATTCCCTTCAACCATCTTCTCTCTTCTTAGACTCGGGCTCAGTTGAACAGCTGGGAGGAATGGAATTAGACTGGGTGACTCATGCTTTTGATGTGAAGCCCTGGCAGAATAACTTGTCCCCCACACTCCAGGGACATTTGCATCTTAATGGGCAAAGCTCTGACCCAGAATTCTAAAGGGAAGCCTTGGGTGGCGTTGAATACGCCATTAGTAGAGGGGTTGTACAGTTGTGGGGGTATGATAGAAGCAACTTAAGTCCCTTGTGGGTGTTGCATGAATCAGTGACTTTCAACAAAGGGTTTTTACAGAAGTCTCTGGTGGGAGATAGCAAAAGAATAAGTAGAGGAGGGAGGCTCAAAGCCCGTTATCCTTGTTTCAAGCCCTATAGCTTCCTAAGGTTTTTTAAAGGAAGGGTTCCACTGCCAACACATAAGTTTGAAACCCAGAGCCGGATGAGTAATTCTTTCTAGCTCTGAGATGCTCTCGTTCTCAAAGAGTGGGAACCCTGGACACCAAAGAGGCAAGGTCCTGATCCCTTTAAACCCCAGACCTACCTGGTGTCAAGAACCAGGAGGGAGTGGGTTGAATCAGGCAAGACTTGCCCACCTAAACCTTGAGAGGATGGGAGGGTACAATGTAGCCACAGAGGAGGGGGAGGCAAAGACCCAGTCAAAAGGGGGGCTGGTCACTCCCTAAGTGGGTGGGTTTGGACCAGGCTTTCGGCAGCCTTGGTGCATCCCCATTCCACCTTCCCTTCTACCTCCTTGGTCCCTGCTGTACACCGGCTGTACACCATGCTCAGGAACCGGGAAGGGTGAGTTCGGACAGTTTATTGTCCCATCCCTTTGCTGAATGTTTACATTGACAAGCACCAGAGAGCAAACTGGGCTTCCCTTACTGGGGCCATGCAGAGGACAGGCCAGGAGGCCCCACATCACAACACCCTGGTGCCTGGACTGGGCTGAAGCTCACATAAGGTACTTGGATTTCTTCTGTAGACTCTCGGTGACTGATGCTAAAATTGACTTGTCATCTTTGTCTGAAAGAGCAAAGCAAGTAATTGTTAGTTTAGTGATGTCCCAGGCAAGGGAAACTCCACGTTGCTGGACTTGTAGTTACTGTGTAGGAATCAGGGACTGCACCCTGCCTGGGACCCTCAATTCTTCCCTGGGGTGGGTCCCAGCTCCAGTCTCCCAAGGCCAGCTGAGTGTGTGTAGCCAAGAGCTGCCAGTTATTCAGGATTTAATATTTGCCAGGCACTTCCATGTACTATCTCATGTAAGCCTAAGAAGTAGAGGAGGAAACAGGCTCCGAGTGGCTTGCCAAGGTCACAAGGCTGGTCAGCGGAGAAGCCAGGGCCGTGGGTCCATGGGCTTACCGCCAGAATGGAGTCGTCAGGAGTCTCCAGGTGTGGTGTGAAAGCTAGGTATCTCCCACCGTGCCTTCCCTGGCCTAGTTTTGTCACACAGTTCTAGCAGCCATTCTGAAGGCATCACCTCAGCATGCCAGGCACTTAGCTGACTTGAGAGACAGCAACAGGACATGGTCCTTTCCCCAAGGAAAAGGCATGTATAACAGGATGAAAAAGGTCTGTAACCATGGAGACCATGGACCCCAGCTGGAATGCCATGGAGAGTTCAGGGAGTGGCCGATGAAGCTGGAGAGGTAGTTGAGGTTGGGGGGGAGCCTCAGTTGGTTGGGGTTTTATCAAGAGGATAGTGGGAAAGCCAGGAGGGAATTTAGCCAGAGGGAACCAGGCAGTCAGCTTTGCCAGAGAGTTCCTGCTCCTAGCTGTGTAACTGTGAAGACAGCAGACTGTGTAGGGAGGAATAAGATATGTCCCTACATGTGCACATAGGAGCAGAAATGTGGCACACATGTGCAGAGGGAGGGTCTCCACTAGTTAGTTCCCTTCCGTCCTCCCCTCCTTGGTGCCTCTCATCTGTCCTTATACTAGACCAATGGTTTTCGATCTTGAATCACTTGCAAACATTTGTGACATAAAGATTCCTTCCATGACCCTGCCAGAGAGATGTGATTGGTGGGTCTGTTTTGGGCCTGTTCAATGTCTTTTTCCAGTCAGGTATAATCCTACCAAGGGTTGCAATCCAGTCTGCGAAGTGTTTGCAAGCTCCCATGTCTGCAGCGGCCAGGTAACTAACAAATGACATTGAGGGTGGAGACTGGTACCAACTGTGGCTAATGTTTACACCACCTGATGGCAGGTTAAGTAGAAAACGTTGCCAGCCATAGGAAGAGTGTCAACAACCCACAAGACCTCCACTTAGTGCCTCTGCGCCAGGTGGCACCCCCCATCCCCCACCCCCGGCCTGGGTCCACAGCTTTTGACTCACCATAGACAGTGAGCATGCAGCTGCTGCGGTCCTTGCCCAGCTCATTCTCCACCAACACACTGTACTCGCCACTGTCTTTGAGCGTGCAGGTTGGGATGACAATTGTGCAGACGCCGCTGGTGGAGTTGTACCAGAACTTGGAGTTGGCTGTGATGTTAACATCACCCTTGTAGAGGGTCACTGTGGGCCGCGGATTCCCAAGGAAGGCACAGGTCATGGTGCAGTCTTGGCCGCGCAGCACCGTGTGTGGCTTCAGTGGAGTCAGGAAGTGCGGCGCATGGCGCCAGTCCTTCTCCTCATAGGGCTTCAGCTTGGCGCTCAGGTCCTCGACTGTGTGTGGGATGCAGAGGCTGTGAACACCTACAGGGTTTCACCTACCCACCACTCGCTGCTTCAGAGTGCCGAAGGCGCCCCTGAGACCCGGCTCCTGGAATCCAGCCCCATGGCCTGGGTTAGAGTCCCATACGCCACCAACTCTGGGGACTGGCTTTTTACTCCTTCCTGAAGTTCCCCTTCCCCCACCCTCCCACCCCCTTGCCACTTCAGGGTTGCATGACCTAAGCCAGATCTGCAGGGCTTTCTGCTTTTCCAGGCCCTGGAGTCCTAGACTTCTTTCCCAGACTGGAGCTATTATCTTGCTTTTAATACCTTTCTAAGCTTTCCTCGGTGTCATCCCAGCCCCTATGGGGTCAGCGCTCTCCTATTTAGCCCTGAACTTCACATTTCCTGACACTATCCCTACCCTTAAGCCCTCCTCTCCTCTGTTGCTGGACTTCATGCCCGCTCCCTGCTTTTTGGAGACTCTTCCCGGTGCTCACCCCCTTCAGCCCCTGGGCTCAGAGAGGACTGATGTCAGCATTACACCCCCACCCCTCACTCCGGCCCAACACTGCCCCCATCCCCCAAGGGCACCTCCCCACCTCCACCTTAGTCCCACCTCTCAGTATACCTCAGAGGTGTCTTCTGCCCTAGGCTTCCTGACCTTGACTTCTCCGCTTGGCTTCCCAACATTCACCTCCCACCTCAATGGTTCTCTGATTTTACCTCAAATCCTGGGTACCCCTTTCGATCCCTCTGTCATCTCCAGCATCAGAGATCTTAGATGTAACCTGAACCCCCAAATACCCTGACTCACTCTTGTCCTTGTTGACGAGCCAAGTATCCTTGGAGTCCAGCGGGTCACTGTCACCGATATCATTCCGGGCCAACACTCGGAAGTAGTACTTTCTGCCAGGAAGCAACCCCGTCACTGTGTACTTGTTGCTGAAGACGCTCTCTGCTGCGGTGAACCAGGTGGCAGTGCTGGCATCCCGTTTCAGGATGACATAGTGGGCCTCCCCATCCTCCTGCACGTCGGGGCTGTGGTTCCAGGTCAGAGTCACCGTGTTGGGAACCTCCTCAAACAGCTGTAGGTTTGTGGGAGGCCGTGGAAAATCTGAAATGGTCAGAGCGTCCCTCAGCCACCCTGGTGAGCCTTGAAGACTGTGCCCCCACCCCAGCCACCTGCCAAGGCCTTTGAGTCTTAGGTAGCGGATGGCTTGGAGTCAGAAAGATTTGTTTCTGAAGTGTAGCTCTGCCATTTACTAGCCCCATGAACTTGGCAAATTACTTATTTTTCTGAGATTTAATTCCTCATTTGCAAAGTAAGGCTAACATTAACTATCAGAGAATTGTTGTAAAATGCCTGGAATGTAGTAACTGTTCAGTAGAGGTTCATCCCTTTATCACTTGGGGGTCAAGGGCTTTCTTTAGAGCTCCCAGCCCTCTGTAAGAGGTTGCCCAAATTTTTAATGGATTACCTTACCCTGTCCCTCCTGCCTGTCACCCATTCTCTACTCGGTTTTATTGGACCTACTGTGAATGTGTGCTGAAGCTCACTAGGTAAGACTGCAGGAACTGAAACGAGGGCTTGGTCCTAGTTCAATGCCCCTGGGACTTCAGGACAGTGAGAAAAGGCTGAAACCACTCTCTCCATTAAGGCGAAGGCTGATGAAGTCTTACTTTGTGGTGCCAAAGAAGCCTTCACTTCCTTAAGGCATGACTTATAGTGGTAGAACTCAAGCAGCAGTGGGAACTATATTTTGGAGAGTGTGCAGTGACGTTCCCTGAGGCCTCTGCCCACTGTCATACCTGCCACCCGTACATGGATGTCATAGTGTGCCTCTCCAAACTCATTCTGGAGCAAGATGCGGTACACCCCTGAGTCAGAGCGCTTGGTGCTGTTGATGAGGAACTGGGAGTGGTTTTTGCCCTTGGTGATGGTTTCCCTGCCCTTGGTGGGGATGCCATCTTTCTGCCAGATCACGCTGGGTGGTGGTGAGCCCTAGTAGGGACAGGAAATGGCTTCAGGAGTCATGCAGGTGGTATTCAGGGACAGGCCCTCCCCCAATGTTGAGGAGTCTCCTGCCAGGCTCTAGTGTCAGGCATCTGGCAAGGGACAGAGGCAGAAGCAGAGACTGTGAGAGCTACAGTCACCATCTTGGTTAAATGGTGGGCATTTGGGGCCAGGGGCAGGAATGACTCACAGAAAAGGCAGCATGGATACAGAGAGCTGTCCCCGCACGAACCACCATGTGACTCTTCAGCCGGGCACTGAGGTCAAACTTGGGCGCAGCTGAGATGGAGGAGAGAGAGGCTGGGGCATGAACCTCTGTTTCCAGAAGACTCAGTTTTAAGCCTCCCCTCCAAAGCCTTTCCTAGCCTCTCCTCCTTCGTGGCCCTGTTATCGGCTGTACCGACATCTAACAGCCCTGCATCACCACGACACACTTTTTTCTCATCTGTCTCCCCCTAATAATATGTAAGACCCTTGAGGGCAGGTCCAGTGTCTCCCTTGTTTATGTATCCCTCACACCTCCTTTGGCACACAGAGGATACTATTTGGCACATAATGACTTGGGGGGAGGGGAGGGAAGCCCCTAAGGTCACCCCGGCTCTTTCCAGGCACATTAAGTATGGATGACTTTTTCTTGGTCGCAGCATGGCCCAGTTTTCCCCTGTGGAATGAAGTCCCAGAGAGGAAGGTTGGGAAGCTAGGATATGGGGGCCTGCAGCCCCAGCCCTCTGCATCCTCACCTGGTGGTGGCATGGCTCGGACCCCCTCGTCCAGCTCCACAGGCTCCCCAACCCCAGCCTCATTCACGGCCCGGATGCGGAAGAAGTATTTCTGCCTCTCGGTGAGGCCTCCCACCGTGTAGCAGGTGCCTGAGATGGGGATCTTTGTGCACTTGGACCACTCCTTGGTGTCCTCAGCCCGCATCTCCAGGATGTAGCCAGAGGGTGGGTCGCCCTCTGCAGGCTCCCGCCAGGCCAGGGAGATGCTGGAGTTGGAGGAGTCAGACACGTGCAGGCCCTGCACCAGGCCTGGGGGTTCTAGGGAGCAACACACATCCGGTCAGCCCCCAAACTCTTCTCCGCTCAGCCCTATGCCAGTGCCCACACTCAACAGCCCTGAAACCTAACTTCACAGCTTCTATCGCCAACTCCCCAAGTTAACACCCTCCCCTCAAAACCTGGTCTTGTGCACTCAACAACCTCCAAATTCAATCCTCTCACTGACCAAACACTTTCACCCTTGAAGTCAGTATCCTCAAAATTCAACATATTCTACACATCCAACCCCTCTATATTCAAAACCCCAACCTTTAACCCATCTGTCTCCACCACATCCATTCACATGCAGTATGCCACCTCAACTCCTAAACTCAGCGCCTTCCCAACCATCTACCAAGCGCCCCAACTTCATTCTCAATCACACTTCCACTCCCTCACCTGATACCAGAAATACTCAGAGTTTAATACAAAACTTTTTCCCCCAACCTGCCTCTTAACCTGGTTCTCAATCTGTATTTGCTGGCTTTCTTATGTGTCTGAATTCTGTTCCTCCAGCAGGCTGGCAGCTTCCAGAAAGTGAAGCCTGTTTGATACCACCCCTGCCCCCTGTAGACTTTCCCAGAGAAGAAATCCTCTGTCTCTACCACGAATGGGCTAACTCCACGATGTGTAGTGGCCCGGCTGCCCCACACTCACTGACAGGGTCTTTGGCCACCACTGAGTTAGATGGCATGCTGGGATGTCCGGGGCCTGCCTTGTTCAAAGCTATAACTCGGAATTCATATTCCGTATCCTCCAGGAGACCATCCACTGTGCACTTGGTGCCTGAAATGGGAATTCGAGGGATCATGAGGCCGGGAAGTCCATAGGGTAAGGAGGCATGGAGAGGAAGGCATGGAAAGAGAGGGTCATGGGATGCTGGTAAAATTTCTGAATGAGCTGGGGGAGGCAGTACATTCAAAGCAGCAAGGGTACCAGGTTCATCCAGCAAAATCTCCCTTAGTTCCTCCTGGGCCTCTGTCCTGAGGAACTCACCCTGGATGGGGTCCTTGTTGACTGGCACCCACAGGTTACTGCCTTTCTTCCTCCTTTCCACAATGTAGCCCAGCACCGGGGCTCCCCCATCCTGGGTGGGGGCATTCCATGTGATGGTCACGGCCTCTTTGGTCACATCAGTCACTTGAGGCTGGGAGGCAAGGCCAGGGGGCTCTATAGGGGACGGAGGGAGGGCAGAGGTTAGAAGAGAGGCATATGGACTACTGCCCAACCCCTGCTGACCTTCGGCCCCCTCCTTTAAAAACAAACAAACAAACCTTGAACCCATGATTCTTAACTCTGGCTGCACATTAATATGAAGTGGGAAGTAAAAAAAAGAGGATAAAAAATATGGACAATAAAATGGCAATAAATACATATCTGCCAACGATTGAATCTAAAAAACAAAATAAACAAGTAGAATGGAAACCGACTCAGAGACACAGAGAACATTTTGATGGCTGCCAGATGGGAGGTGGAGCAGGGGACGGTGAAAAAGGTGAAGGGATTCAGAAGCACAAATTGGTTGTTACAGAACAGTCATGGGGATGCAAAGTACAGCACAGGGAATATAGTCAATAATAGTCCAATGGCCACGTATGGTGTCGGATGGGCGGGACACTTTTCTACACGATCACTTACTAAGTTGTGTGATGTCTAGTCACCGGGGTGTACACCCAAAACTAATACAATAAGTGTATGTCAACTGTAATGGAAAATAAAATATATATTTTTTAAAAAGTCATGATTCTTAACTGTGTCTGCACATTAATATGAAGTGGGACGAAAAGAAGAAACAAACCACCACCAATAACTAGTGTCTAGGTCCTACCTCCAGATATTTTAATTTAAGTGGCCTGGGGTGGAGGCCAGGCACCAGCATTTTTAAAAAGACTTCAGGTGATTCTAATGTGTAGCCAAGATTGAGCATCACCGACTGAAGCCTCCCAACCTGTGTCACCCACAACGTCCCAGTTCTTCAGGTGTTGTCTTGACTCATTGGGACATGGAAATCAGCTGAAAGCAGTGCAGTGAGTAATTAATTACTAATCATAATTGAGATGTTGATGTCAAGGATTCTCTTTGGAAAAAGCTTAGCATGGATAAGGTTTTCTCCAGCATGCAAGGTTATCTCTATAGTAACACCCCTCTCGCTCAGCGTCGGGGTGAGGTCTGGAAGGAGAAGCACGTGGAGCCAGGCCCCGGGAACTGTGTGCAGTTTTGGACACGCACACGGAAGTATGCCGTGCATGTGCTCTGGGAACAGCTGAGAATTCCCCCCCACCAGACGATGTTTGGCTCTTACTCTGGAACCCCCCTGTCTCATGGGGTGGCTTGAGAAATGAACCCATGAAATTCCCCACAGAGCAGCATTCCTCTCTGGCTAAAGGGCCCCATCCTGACCCCTGAGCTCTCCACTGAGCACAGGGCTACCTCACTGACCGATGGGATTTCCTGCGAACACTTCATCTGTCTCCAGGGGGTCGCTCACTCCTTCCGAATTGACGGCTAGGATACGAAACTGGTAGGCTTTTCCCTCTTCCACTTTGTCGGTGGAGAACTTGGTAACTTTGCCGTCCACTTCGCCCACTTTGATCCAGGACTTCTTGCCCACTGCCCTCCGCTCCACGATGAACTGCGTCACAGGCCGCCCACCATTGTCCTTCGGGGCCTTCCACTTCATGTGCACACAATTGCCGGACAGCTCCAGGAACTCCACTCGGCCCTGGGGAGGCTTGGGGCGGTCTGAGGACAGAAGATGGAGTCAGGATGGGGCTTCGGAGCCAAGGGTCAGAGGTCCAGCCAGACAGGAACACAGCTAGATTCTGCACTTTCTGGATCCCTCGCCCTTCCCTGTGTCCACTGCCTCTCCTCCTAAGACTTATCCAGAGTTTGATCCTTGTTCCCTGAGACTCCTGCCTGCCTAGGAGTGGGTGGACTAAAGACCTGAGGGACCTTGGCAGATCCCCCTTCATCCCCTTCCAGACAAGATCTCCCCCTCTTCTGAGCTTCCAGAACACCAGCGTTCTCTGGCATCACAGTCTGCCTTCCTTTATAATCACCTGTCTACCAGCTTCTGTTCCTTTGGGGCTGAGGGACTGCTGGGGATACCTCAGCTCTGTGTCCTCAGGACTGAGAACACAGAGGAGGTGCTAAGTCTTCCTGCTAAATTGAACTGAAATCCAAACCTGCCACAGCTGAATGGAGATGCAGGAGGAGGAGGTGTTGATGGTGAGTGTGGGCTGCATGTAGAATATGAGTTCACGGAGGCCAGCTTCTTGCCTCTTTCTTTAACCTTATGTTCAGACCCATCTCAAATCCCATTCCCACCCTTATTCCATCTTTTCCTTCGACCTCATTTTATCCTCAACCCTGTGTCACTTCCCCTCACTCTGTTTCACCTCCAACCCCAGCGCTCTTCCCAACCGACCTCACTTCCATCCCTAAAATCTCACCTCTTTTTCACCTCATTGCCATCATATGTCCAACCATGTCCTCATCTCCCAGTCAAAAACAGACTTAAGTAACATTTGAAGGCCTATTATGTGCTATGCACTCTGCTATGTGCTTTATTCACTTGAAATACATACTTAAAAAAAAAAAATCACCCTCTTCCACAAGGGAAACTGAAGCTTAGGAAGGTTAATTGATTTGCCCAAGGCTACCCAGTTAGGAAGTGGGGCTTCTAGCCACAAAGCTAGCACTCCAATCCCTTTTTGAGCCCACACTCCAACTCTGTCCCCAGTCTGCCTCCTCCCCTGGGCACCGGGCACCGGGCACCAGGCACCGGGCAGTGGGTGCCCTCAGCGCAGCCCGGCCAGGGCCCTGCCCTCACCCAGCACGTTGAGGTGCACAGTGGCTGTGGCTGAGCCATGGTCGTTCTTGAGCTTGAGCAGGATAAGGCCGCTGTCCTCCCGCACGCAGTTGGAAATGGAGAGCAGCGCCTGGTCTTCCTTGCGCTCCATGGACACACGTTCCTCCTCCGTCACCTCCATACCGTCCTTGTACCACGTCACTTTGGGAAGTGGCTTTGCCCGGAAGGGCACCTTAATGTGCGCAGTGTGACCCACCTTTACAGTCATGGGGTGTGCAGCGAGGGCCTCCAGTACAGAGGGGTCGATGGTAGGAGGATCTGCAGGGAGGGGAGGTAGGGAAGGCTGGCCCAGTAGGGATAGGGGAGGTGTCCAGGGGTGGAGGAGGAGCTACGAGCACGTGGGTGGGGCAGGTGTGGTTGGGGCTTGTCTACAGTGGGTGGCAACCTTACCTGCAATGAATACCGAGGCTTCGCTCTCTGCGCCCTTGGCCCGGAATGTGTACTTGCCCTCGTGCTGGGGGCCCATATTGGGGAAGATGAGCTTATGCACTGCACCCTGCTTCACGATCTGCACACCTGGCAGGTCCGTGATCTGGGGGGTGAGGGGTGGGCATGAGTGCAAGTGTATGCCCGCTGAACCCCTCCCTCCTTAGTCCCCTTCCCTAGCTCCTGCTCCAACCTCCTTGCCGTCCTTCAGCCACACACCCTCCACCTTCTCGTCGTTCAGCACTACGCACAGCTCAGCCTGGCTGCCAGTGGCCGCGTGCACGTCAGACAACCCACTCTTCACTGTGGCCAGACGCTCTGGGGAGAAAGGGAGCAGGGGCTCTGGGAAGGGGCCAGTGTGTTGTGTCTGTCAAAATCAGTTATGATGAACAGGAGGTTTGGAAATGGTCAAGGGGCGACTGGGGAATGGTCAGTGTGGGGATGGAAACAAGTAGGTGAAGGGTTCAGGGAAAGTCTGTGGCATTAGGAAATGGGGACCAGGAAGACTGGGATATGACTGACGGGAGGTGGGTGGGTAGCTGATTATCACAGAATGGTCAGCGGGCACTTAGGGTGCTCAAAGAAGGGGACTAGATGGTGGGGATACAGGTGGTTAGTGGAGTCGGGATGTTGAATGGTAGTTTTGTTGGTCTGTGGGATGCCCAGGGTTATTGGAAATTGCGGCTGGTAAGGGTCAGTGAGGAATAGTCAGGGCTAGCGAACAGGGGCTGCTCGGGGTAAGGGGTGAGGGATGATCATGGTTGTGGGGTCAGTCAGAGGCTGGAGGTCAAGGATGAGTGAAGTCAAGGGATTTTGGATAGAGTTCAAGAGATGGGGAGACAGTGACTTTCAACCTTTTTCATCTCATGGCACACACAAACTAATTACTAAAATTTGGCAGCACACCAAAACATATTTTTTGATGATCTGCCAAAAGAAAATATAATTTTGATTCATTCACACTGGGTGGCTATTGTTGTGTTGGCTGTTGTCATTTTTTTGATTTGACAATCTAAGGGAAAAGAGGTCAGTGCCCCTGACTAAATAGTCACGTATCGCATGTTTTAAAAATTCTTCTGGCACACTGGTTGAAAATCGCTAGTCTAGGAGGTAGAGATGTTCAGGGCCTGAGAGGTCAGAGATGGTCAGAATTTGGGAGATTGGGGTGGTCAGAGTGGGGAGGCAGGAACTGATCACAGTCTGGGGGAGGGTTGGAGTCAGAGGGGTGCAGAACAGGGAACTGTTAGGGTCAGGGGGTTGGTCGGTGGGGACCGACAGGGTGGGTGTGTACCCTCCACGGTGACCATGGAAGTACTGTAGTATTCAGTGGGGTCCCCGTCCTGCATGGCCACCACAGTGTACTCGCCACCGTCACTGAGCTGTGCGTCCTCAATGATCAGCTCTGCCCGCTTGCCCTCGTGGTTCATGCTGTACTTGGAGCCACGCGCCAGCAGCTGCCCGTCCTTCTTCCAGCGCAGTGTCACATCCTTGGACGTCAGCTCACACTCAAGGCATGCCCGGCTCCTCTCTTTCACGCGCACATTCTTGAGGGTGCTCACAAACTTGATGGGGATGCCTGTAGACAGAGAAACACTTGGGCCTGCCCCCAACCTCCTACATCCTTTTCTGCAGCTCCATGCTGCTCTGCTCCTCTTATTGGCCCTAGAAAACACAGGGACTCGTGACGTCAAGTGCGTTTGCGTGCAACACGTGACCCATAGAGGCACATGGCAGGGAGAGTCCCAGCTCTGCCCTTTAGTTCTGGCTGACTGTAGGCAATGCATTCATTCTCCAAAGTCTCACTTTCCTCTTTTGTGAAGTGGGATAAATGCCCCCTTGTAACTCCAGCCATAATTGCATTGTCTCTCTGGTGTCTGAGTCTTTACACATGCCATTCTCTCTGCTGAGAATGTCCTCTCTTCTCCCCCCTTCTCCGAAGGCTGAACTACTTTTTGTTCTTGGTAAAGCTTGGCCATCACCTCATCATATTTCTGACATTGCCAGGTGGTGACTCTTCTTTGGGCTCCTACAGCTTCTGTGTCTCCCTCCATCGCAGTAATGATTAATTCCATGTCACATGTATCAAGTGTGGTTCACGTGCGAGACATGCTTCTTGGTGTACCCACCATCACGTGTAGTTCTCCAAATGACTTATAAGAATGTGAGTAGTCAAGAGTGATGTGTTGTAACATATGATATTAGGGCCATAAACGCTAATAATTTCTTGGCCCATGATTTCCCAGCTGACAATAAGACCCCAGTGTATCTTGACTCCTTGCTTAAGAACTTCTGTTCAAATTCCATTTCTACATGAGCCTTTCCAACCAGACTGGGAGTTAGTGGAGAGGCAAACCCTTTCTCTTTCTAGTACCCATCACAGGGCCTTGCAAAGAGGAGATGGATGGATGGATGGGTGGATGAATGGATGGATGGATGGCTGCCCATATGGAGGTTGCTGTGGCATAAATCCCACCCCTCAAGAACTGGCTCAACCACTCACGGTCAATATTGAGCTGGGCCTTCTGTACCAGGTCCCCTGCCTCCACAGAGAACTCGCCGCTGTCACTGAGTCTGGCATCCTTAATCTTAAGTGTGTGTGTCAGACCATCCTCAGACACTGTGATTTCATACTTTTCATCCCGCTTCAGCTCCTTCCCATTGAACTTCCATGTAAAATTAGGTACTTTCTTGGAGAGGCGGACCTCAAATACTGCTGTCTGGCGCTCTGTCACCTTCACCGGCTTCATCTCTCCCAAGAACTTCAGTGGCTCATCTGCAGCAAAAAGTAGGAGGGGCCGTCATTGGACTGCAGCCCTGTCTCTCCTGAGGAGTGGGATGGAGAAGGGGACACAGAGAGCCAGATGCCATTGGCTCTCCTATAGCCCACAGTTGGGGAAAGTATCCTTCCTTTCATTCTGCTTGTGAATTCTGGAGTCCCCTCTTATGGTGTTTATATGGTCTCCTCTGTATTGGTTTCAATAGCAATTTTAAAAAGCACTTGTGTAGTTTTGGATATTTGCCAGGCAGTCTTTTGGCCAATGTGTACATATGAAGGCATCCAATTCCCACACAGGTAGATTCTGCAATTACTCCCCATCTTACAGTTGGGGAAACTGAGGCAAAGGAACATTAAATAACTTGCCCCAAATCACATAGCTCATTCGTGACAGAAGCTGAGATCTGAGTCCCAGTAGTCTCATTCCAGAGACGGTGCCCTTCACCACTCTATTACACTGGCCCGTGGCACTTGTCTCTCTGCGCTGTGAACTCCCATCCCCATGCAGGCCTTTCCTACAGAGTCCCGCAGTCCTCTATTCCATTTCCCCATGGACCCCTTCCTTGGCTATTCCTCCCCCTTGACCCTGACCTTGTCCTCCTGGTGCCCCCTGATGCCCACGTTCATACCCAGCACTTTGAGCTCTGCAGTCATCTGCTTGTTGCCCACATTCAGGGTGTAGATGCCTGCATCATTCATGTTCACGTTGGTAATAACCAGCATGTACTTGGTGCCCACCTGCTTCACATCATACTTGCCCAGGGAGTATTGGATCCTCAATGGTTCAGTATCCTGTCTCATGTAAGAGATAGAAAAGTTGATGAAGTGGTTCAGGAGACTTTCAAACTAGTCCCCAAGACTAGTCTGAGCTGAAAGGTGCCATGCCTACCTCTCTAAGGTCCTAAAACACACCTGGAGGCCCCTAAGATCTCTGTGGCCTCATCATCTGGCTCAGCGGGATCCAGGGTCCTGGCTTTCCCTAAGGTCTGAACTCTTAATATGCATGAGGCCATTAGATGCTCTCTCTTAGGGGCACAGATCTTCAATGACTTTGAGGGTGGGTGTGTACCCTCCACGGTGACCATGGAAGTGAGGAAAGTAATGCCTCAAATTAAACAGCCAAGTGGTAGAACAGCTAAGAATAGAGCCCAGCTTCCAGGCAGATTCAACCATACCAGCAGGCATCCCCTCAATGGGATGTCAGAGAGGACACGGGATGGATCATGAGAGCATCTGCAAAGGGACGGGGTACAGAGAGGAAATGATATTGCTGGGGTGGACCCTGACCAGGTGCTCCCCCACCTTGACCCAAGTCATCTTGGTATTGGGATCCTTCAGCTCCATGATGCAGTCGAAGATCACTGTGGTGTCAATCTTGGTCTCTATGTCTTCCAGGGGCTTCAGAATCCGGATGTTCTGAGAGATTGTGATAATAAGATGGCAGTGTCAGGGGCACCTGAAGCCCGCCCAGTCTGTGTCCCCAATGCTGGAGGAGCCCCCCGAGGGTCTGGGGAGAAATAACTGGACTGATTAGACAGCTGTGCTTCCCCCTACTTCCTGCCACTGATCAGCTGGAAGATTTAGGGGGAGACAGATACACTAGGCGGGGTTGGGGTTGGGTGGGGGGGTGGTGAGAAAAGCACCATCATTCACAGGACAGTCACTATGGACCTGGGCCCATTACACAGATTTTCTAATTCCAATGTAGATGCTTAATAATGACAAGCTGGTTGAGTAAATGAATGACAATACCAACAGAAAAACAAATGAAAGAGGAAAGTATAATTTTCATTTGGAAGATGAGGAAACTGAGGTTCAGAGAGATGCCCAAATTCACACAGTTAATAAGGCACTAGAACTGGGATTTGAACCCAGGCCTGTCTGACTCCAGGTCCATGCACGTATATTAGGGAGTGGTGAGGAGAGGAAAGGTAAAAGGTAAATTGAGTTCCTTTCCTGCTTTCGCTGTAGAGAGTGTATGCCGTTGGGTTTGTGTGTGCAGGCCAGGAGACACGCAGGCGCTAACACAGGCCCATCCTGCAGACCCCTGCCCCCTGATGGGTACTGACCTCCACCTCTACTTTTTTCATCCCTTTCAGCTTCTTGAGCAGCCCCCGGAAGTCAGTGAAACCGTACTCCATGCAGACCTTCTCAAAGTCCTTCCTGGGCACCTTGGACAAAATCTCCAGCATCTCCTTCTCATCTGTCACCTTCTTCTGCTTTTTCTTGGGAGCAGGGGGAGCCCTGGGAGGAGGTGGGTACCAAGCTTTGACTCAGCAACTCCTTCTGAAGACAGAGGAAGGCTCTCCTAACCTTCAGATACCACGCCCCACTCCCTGGTTTCTTGGAGCCTGGGCCATTAAATCAGAGCCCTGTCGAGATGCCTTCAGGAAGCTCTAGCCTGGAGGGTGGGGGTACAGCCCTTGGGCAGAGGAGCCTCCTTCCAGCCTCACCTCTTCTTCAACATCTTTTTGAAATCCATTTTATCTTGACCTGAGGACAGAGAGAGGGACAGGATCGGAGAAGGGGAGTTTGGTCCTTAAGAAGAAGGGCCAGGAGAAGGGGGCCGGCCTACCCTCTGTCACCAGCAGAGACACGGTGTAGATGGCATCTGCGTGCTCATTGCTTGCAATGCACTTATAGTTGTCAGAGTCATCCGCGGTCAGTGGCTCCAGCTGGATCAGAGTCAGGCCATTAGTAAGGACAGGGGAGGGGACCACAGGGAGACTTTCTGTGGGAAAGGAGGGCCTATTTGGGGAGAGGAGGGAGGAGCTGAGTGATGAGTGCACGTGTGGAGGATTGAACAGCCCCTAATTTTGGTCCCCTGCTCATTCTAGGAAAGACCCAGCTCCTGAATGGACTCTCATCCTGCCCCGCCTCTGGGGCAATGACGGCCTCTTTTCCCATCTCCCAGTCTGGGGTCTCGCTGTGACTCATGTGGGTGAGAAGACTCTCGGCTTGCCCGGTGGAGAGAGGGGCCTCCCCACTTCTGCCCTCATGGGTAACCGGATCACAGGCTCAGGCCCCGCACCTTCAGCACGTGCTCCTTGTTAATGCTGTCATAGAACACCTTGGCAGACTCCTTCATGGGGATGCCGCTTTCCCTCTTCCAGGAGATGTTGGGTTTGGGGTTTCCCTGCACCTGGGCTCGGAACACAGCTTTATCCCCTGCCGTGGGCACAGGATGCAGGCTCACCTCTTAGCCTCCAGGCTGCACCTTCTGGCTGCTCTCTGCCTCCTCCCAGGGATCTTGCCCAGCCCAGGCAGGACAGGGACCCCAGGCCTGGCTCTGTCTGTGTTTGTGCATTAAGGGACAGTGGGGATGGTGGGGATGGTCGTGGGGTGGCTGGGGCACGGGGGAAGACAGGGAAGCACCCAGGGGCCTGGGGAGACAGGAGGTGTGGATGACGCACCCTCAGGTGCGGTGACTGGATGAGGCTTTTCCACGAACTCTGGGACGCTCTCGCCTTCAGGGATGTTGGAACTTCGAGTCACCAAACTGAAGAACTCTGCAGTGCTCGATGACTTCCTCGTCACCACTTCCTCTGCAGCGGGTGGTGAGAGGTCAGAATGAGCTCCAGGCGGAGCTCAGGCTGGGACTAGAGTGCTGGCCTTTTCTTGAGGCAATGGTGGGGCACTTTAGGCCAGCGTGGGCAGGACTGGCTTTGGCTGAGTAAGGAGGCCCTGGGAGTCCGTGGGTCATTGTATTCTAGTATGGCAACCTTCAACCACCAGGGGGAGCCAACGTCTCTCCCACCCCTCAATAGTCCAGCACTGTTTTGGAGCCAAAGACCTTTTTTTTTTCTCTTTGGGGAATTTTATTTACTTTTAGAGAGAGGGGAAGGAAGGTAGGGAGAAAGAGAGGGAGAGAACCATTGATATGTGAGAGAAACACTGATTGGTTGCCTCTCACATGCCCTCAACCGGGGACCTGGCCTGCAACCCAGGTGTGTGCCCTGACTGGGAATCGAACTGATGACCTGGCAGTTTGTGGGTAGACACCCAACCCACTGAGCCACACCAGTCAGGTCTCTTTGGGAATTTCCTGATTTTTTTTGTGTTAGTCTCCTGGAAGTCCCCTAGTAGCATTAGGAAGGGCTGGCCTGCTCCTGCTTACGAGGCCTGGTAGCTAGCTAAGCTCTGCTGTGGGTCTTTTCCCTGCCCTTCTGTGGGCTCAGAATTCAGTGACACGGAGAAGTGATGCCTGAGTGAGGGACAGGAAGCAATCCCAGTCCAGTGGGACTCTATCTGGGAATCTCGTTATTGAAAGAGCATATTCAGTGCGGTAATATAATTTTATATTTGGGAAACAAAAAGTTCTTTTTTCAATATAAACTATACCACACAAAATCTTGTCGGCTGGTGAGTTAAAAGGACTCTGAATTATAGAGTCCTTTCCTTATGCCCGGAACTGTGCTGAGCACATTTCAGAGAGCATTTATTTTATTGAATTCTCACAACAACCAAGTGAAGGAGGTGCCTTCATTATCCCACCAATCTGAGCGACTGAGAAGAGAAAATGGGTTGAGGAGCCCTGCTGTTAAATAGTGATCAGAGGCCTCAAACATGCAGCAGGCAGGCTGCACTGGGCCTGCGCCTGTGTTTTGTTTGACCTCTGCAATGTTTAAACAAAAAGTAGCCCTATATCTAAAAATTGTGAGATTTCAGGAAAAAAATCAGATTTCTGGATTCTCGTATTTCCACATGGTAACAACCAGCGGGAGGCGAATATGGCTGCTCTTTAGATGGGGTATGTCCTCTATGACTCACCTCAGTCTTTTTCACACATCTCTGTTCCCTGCCTGGACCCTCCTGGTCAGTGGTGTTAAACGGTGGCTGCATATTAGAACCTCTGGAGAGTTTTAAAAACACACACCTGGTTTAACAGTTGGGTGAGACTCAGGTATTGTTATTCTTTTCATTCCTTTCTCTCTTACCGCCATCCTAAGGTGATTGTAACAAGCAGCCAGTGCTAAGAATTACTGCATAATCACTTGAATTCGCAACTTCTGGTCTCAAGTTCCCACCGCCTATTTGCTCTGCCTCACTGACGAGCGGGGGTTGGTATATAGCGTGTTTCTCTGGCTTTGACCTCTGTGCACAGAGGACTTTGAAGGACAGTCTCTAGAGGACTTTGAGGGAGGGGCAATGGCTGGGAGGACGGAGGGATATTCAATATCCTGGCCCTTGGCTATCTTTTAATCACTTTTCCCTACAGACATGTCTAAAACAATCTGTTCTGCTCGGAGACCATTTCTCAGCTTTCTTTCTCCCAGGTTTGGTCCCCAAGGGCTGAGAGCCTGGAAGCTTAGGTCACTTGTTTATCTGTTCATCCTCTCTCCACTGGCCGTTCAAAGTCTTCTAACTCTTAAGTGGAGCAGGGTCAGCATTACTCCTGTGTAGGCAAGGTAGCTACCTCCCTAACTTCCTCAATGCTGAAATCCTACCACTGGAGATACACTTGTTTACCTATGGCTCTGAGTTCCTCAAGCATTTAAGGGTTCATCACTCACACACAGCCATGTGATGGGTTTTTCCTAAGCTGTTTTTCTGGAGAGCTGATCTATGGGTGAACATCGAGCCAGCTGAAGCTTTATCAATGCACAAATTAGAAGCACAGGATGGGAGAGAATGGCTCTTGGTGTCTTGGGCTCTCGAGGGGCCCAGCAGGCACAAAGACTGAGGCCACCCAGGGGGAGGATGTGGAAGAAGCAAGACTGCCCCCTGCTGACCCCTCCTCCCCATTCCACTTGCCTCCCACGATCTTGGTGGTCTGTGAGAAGGTCTGCACGTGGGTGGTGGAGCTGGAGAACTCCATGGACACATGCTCCTGCAGCACCTGCTTGTGGTGAACGGTTGTCATGGCGACAGCAGACGTGGGCCCTCACCTGGGAGGACAGGGAGAGGATGAGGCCAGGAAGGACAAGGAAGGGAGTAGGAGGGAGATTCAGAGATGTTCACGTGTGTGTGTGTGCGCGCGTGTGTAGGGGATGAGGCAGGTGGACATAAGGGACGATGACAGTGCACTAGGGAGGGCGAGAAGTCGGGCAGCAAGCCTCTTCTCCCTGGCCCCTCTCATCCCTTTATATCCCACTTTCCCTGCCTGGTTACAAGGACCAATGGGCTCGTCCCCCACTGAACAGTCCCAAACCATTCTGGATTCTGGGAGAGAGGATGCAGGGCTTAGGTTTATCTGGCGAACCAAGTGAGCTGTGGATAGCTATTGATGGCTACGTGGAACTAGGGAGGCAGTGCTGGCGGTTTCATCAGAAGGAAATGAAGTCAGACCTAAGAAGGAGCCTGCTGACTAAGCCATACTGCAGCAGGCCTCGGGAGGAAGCTGTGCACGTTCCCCCTGGGCCCTGGGGGCCCCTGGCACTGGTGGAATGCTGAGACAGATGACAGCTCACTTCTACGGCTCTTCCGTTTGTGACAAAGTAAAGGCAGAGGTTGAGTTTTATTTCTTATACTTTTGAATTGGTGATTCAGTCACATAGTTAAACAGTAACAGAGTATGAACTTCTTTATGCAGAGGCTCCCGTCCACTCTCGAGACCCCCACTTCCCACCCCTCCCCCAGTAGGTGAGCACTGGCAGCCCCCAGGCTCCTTCATGAAAATGCAAATGGCTTTGTCCTGTCCCCCTTTTCCACGTGCAAGGTGGCTATTATATACACTGTTCAGCCCCCTTTTCACCCGTACATCTTGGCGGTCTCTCCACACCAGTTCATAAAGTTCCCCCATTCTTGTTAACAGCTACACAGCATCTCAACGGACGCAGGCACCTACCGTCTTTGATCTGACCAGTGTGGCAGCTCTTCAACCTCTGCTTTGCACAGGAGGAACCGATGTCTGAGAGGCAGAACCTGCCCAAGGTCACTCTGGCTGGAGTCCTGGCCTCCTGATGCTGCAGTTCTGCGCCCTTCCAGGGACCCCAAAGCCCTGTTTTGAGCTAGGCAGTTCGAGGCTAAACCCTATCCTCCGCCCCACCTTGATGTAGCTCCGCCCGTCCTGTTTCTCCCTCTGGGTTCTGACACCATCTCTGTCCCAGCTCCTGCCGTCCTTCTCCGGGCTCAGAAGGTAGCAGGCTCTGCCCCTTCTTGAGGGACAAGAGAAGTCTTACCTTCGTGTGACCAGTCTCCCAACACTCAAAATGCTGTGTCCACAGCTTTGGAGGCGAGGCTAGCGCCTGGGCTGTAGACTGGCCAGTCTTCTTCCTTTGCCTTAACGGTGGTGAGGCTGCTGGTTCCTTAAATGTCTGGCCCCTGGGGGCAATGCCCTAATCAGGTCCTACAGCTGCCCCAGCTAGATGACACACTGCTTTGGGGTAGGGGTGGGGGTGGGGGTGAGGGGACGTGAGGCTGGCGCTAAGGCTGGAGGAAGTGCTGGGCAAGGGCACATGGGGAGCCTCCAGGGGTGCTTTATCCGCTCCCTTGTGGCAGAGGTTTTGTTCCCACTGCTGCTGGGTGGGGACCATGTGAGCTGAAGGGCTCAGGGCAGTGTGTGTGTGAGCACATGCACACAGTCCACTGGGAAGGTCACGGGCTCCGCCATTCTGCACAAATCCAGGGGAGCGCCACTTATCCCTGTGGAGCCTGCGCAGCCGGAGTGGCCTCACAGGACCACCCTGGGGCAGGACAGGGAAATGCTAGCCCTCCTCACCCTGCCCACTCCTACAGCCTAATCCCCCAGTCTGGGGGGAAGGGCAGCAGGCCCAGCCTGCTGTTGGAGGGTGGCTGGACAGCATCGCACCTACTATGACCTCCATCCAGGCTGTTCAAGCTGCTCCCTATTGTTCCATGTGGTGTACCTGTGTGGCTAGACCCTCGACCAGCCCATGCAGGGTTCTGGTACCTGTAAGGACATGCCAGCTGATCAGCAGCCCTGCCCTGGGTCCCCTCCTGCCCCAAAATGACCTCTGCCTGCCAGCCTTGGTATCACAGTTACTTTTGCTGCATCCCTGGGGGCAGGGGCAAGAATAGAGCAGGAGTGTCCAGAATCTGAGCCCATGGGCAGAGTTCCCCAGGCCCCTTGGGAAGGGCTACTCTCAGCCCAGACCTTAAAAGGGAAATCACCAGGTTGCAGCTGCTGTTGGGAGCTGTAGGGCTAACACGGGTAAGAGTGCTGGCCATCAGGGAGGGGCCTGGCAGGGTGACCTGAATGTTCCCAACCTCCCTGCCCCAGCCTTGGCGTCTCTGGCCCATCTGTCAGAACCGGTGCCCTGCCAGCCACTCTGCCTCCTGTAGAAGCCTCCCACACCTGTTCTTGAGGCTCCCTACGTCCCAGGGCTCTGTCTGGATTGGGTGAGTGGGGTGAGAATCCTGTCTAATGACGTCTTTGGCTTTGTAGACCTGGATTCGCTTCATACTCCCAATCTCCACAAGGGGGTGTTAGGGAGATCGAGGGCCAGGCTGTGTGGTGTGCACACTGGGAGGAGAAGATGACACTACAGGGAGGCAGGCAGTGGCGGGAAGAGGCAATCACACAGACCCAGGAGGCTAGTTTTGCTCAAAATGCTGTTTATTGCTCTATTCAATGACCACGAGCAAATTATAAAAAGACACCAAATGTCTCTGTCTGCCGTGGAATAAATATTTAAAGTCAGCAATAAAAACACGTGGCTCCAAGATAACACATGTTGCCAAAGAGTCATGCATGCCCTGCTGATGGGCTCTCAACACACGTGTGGACACAGGAACACACACAGAGCTACACACAGCAGGACTTCTGGGAAGGCTTCCCACAGTGACAGAGAAACGTTTCACTCAGGTCTGGGACTGGGCCCTCACCCCATCCCTAGAGCTCCCCTCCCCCTACCACCCCTACCGGGGCCCAGGTCCTCTGGGTTCACAGCCCCCCATCTGCCCCCTTCCTCCCCATGCCTCCCCGGCTGGTCACTGCCTCCTGAGGGCACCTGACACCCAGGGGCCATCCGGGCTGTGATATTCCCCTGCCCCAACCCAGAGACCTCTCCCCTGGCTGAGAGCTCTCCCCCAACTCGAGAGATCCCCATGCCTGACTTCCAGGTCCTCAGGCCCTCTCCCCACCCTGTCCCAATAACTGGGGGCAAAATGCCATCTGTCTGTTGGAAGAAGTGGGGTAGGGGCCCGTGCTGGGCACCTCTGGCTGGGCCACTTAGGGGCTGGAGCTCGTTACCCCTTTCCCAGGCTGAGGAGACACAGTGTCCGGTGCAGACAGCAGAGATGGACGGACAGACGGAACACGCTGGGGCAGGACACTTGGAGTGCGGCACAGAAACATTTTGAATCAAGTAGCAATGGAACCGTCGTTAAAAACTGAGGCCCCAGGTCTGCGTGGCATGGGTCAGGCCCTGGGGCCCCAGGCCTGGCCTGGCACGTCCCTCCCCCGCCCCGCCCCACCCCCAGTATATACAGTAGGAAGAGCTATGTCTGGGAGCAGGGGCCAGGCTGGAGAGAAGGAAGCGGGGGTGGGGCGGGGCAGGGAGCAGCCAGGACCTGAGGCTGGGCCCTGGGGGTGCGACTGGGGTGAGGGCCCAGACTGGGGCTGGGTGGTGCCCGAAGGACCTCGGGGGGACAGGGAGGTCACTCGGGGGGCTGGCGGGACAGCTGCTTCTCATAGAGGCTCATGACATGGTGCACAAACTGGTACTGCTCGCAGGTCTGGATCATGCCGCCCCTGCCCGGCAGAGATGCACAGCGGGGGTGGGTTGTTGGGGGCGGGCTGCGGGGGTGCCCCCGAGCCCACGGAGTGCCAACCACTTGTGAGGGCCTTGTCTTTGCACAGCTCGGAGAGGCCACCCCTAGCCAGCCATTCCCTCTGCTCCTCCTTGAGCCCCCCGCTCTGGCACAGACGGCAGGCACAGAGATGGAATGCCTTGCCACTCAGCCCTGCCCTTCAGGTCAGCAGCTGGTTCTCGCTCTCCATCCAGCCACCGGCCATTCAGATCCACACCCTCCACCTACCTGTATTCCCTACCCCATCAGCCAGGTCCGTACCCAGAGTGCTCCTGCCCCTCGCCCCAAGCACGTGTTGGTTTCTCCCTTCGACCCCTACGGCTCAAGCTCTCCACGTGCCCCTGCCCTGCCCGTGGGCTGACCTGTCCTGACGGAGCTGGCACGTGGTCTTCAGGATGTCCACCATGCCCTCCTGCCGCAGCTGCTGGCAGCAGATGCTGGTGGCAATGAAGCAGCCAGTCCTCCCAATCCCTGCGCTGAGGGCCGAGGGATGGGTGGGGTGAGGGGGCGGGGCAGCAGGGGTGGGGCTGCCCTGCCCTGGTGGTGGGTGGCTGGGAGGACCCACCTGCAGTGGACGATGATGGGGGCGCAGTGGGGCCCCTCCTGCTGGGCAGCCTCCTCCACTTCCTGCACCAGGTGCAGGAGTGGGGGGGCCCGGTCTGGGGTCTTCTGGTCGGGCCAGGATGTAAACCAGTAATGCTTCAGGCCTCGCTCTTCCGTCCCGCTCTGTCCAGGAGACAGAGGCCCGCCCCAGAGACATGTGAGCTCTCTGAGCCCACCAAGCAGCCCAGAGATGGGGAAGGGATGGGAGGAGGAAGAACACAGGAGGGAGGACACAGGGAGTGGGACCTCTGGCCTCTGCCATGTACGCCGCATTGTGGAGTGGCACCAGAGACCCAAAGCCAGTCTGGCAGTGGCGGCTGGTCAGCCGGGTCCGCATTGGTCTTCACTTTAGTTCTGGCCCAGCTACCCCGCATCATCCAAGAGAGGTGCGTCTCCCAGCTCCTTATCTTAACAGGCAGCCTAGTCGCCCCTCAGTCACAGAACCAGAGCTCTTCCTCTTGCCTCACAGCTTGGCCTGCCCACCCGGACCCCCACCCCCAGCAAGTGTTGTTTCCCTCCTCTCCCTGCCCCAATCCACGCCCCCACCCTTCTTCCACTTTGGCTTTCGTCATCTCTTCCCTGGGCAGGCCTCTCACCCCACCCCATGACTCTCCCGTCTCCACACCAGTCAAAAAGCTCTGTCTGCAGCCCAGATCTGGACCCGCTGCTCAGAACCCTTCCATGGTTCTCCCTGCTCCCTCGGCCTTCAGCCTGGCAAACACAACATGTGCAGGGCTGACCCTTCCAGGCCTGTTCCTGCCCCATGTGCTGGTCCTCGATGCTCCCGCATTGCAAGTGGTGCGTAGCTACACACACACTGAGATGTTCTAACTTCCATGGCCTTACTTTCTTCTCTGCCAGGAATGCAGAGAAAAAAACACCATTTGTTTGCCCCTTGGTCAACTCCTACTCATCCTTCAAAACGCCATTCAGCATTACCACTTCCAGGAAGCCGTCAGGAAGAACACAGGGGTGAGGACATAGCGAGCACCACAGCTGGCAGAGTGTCCTCCTGTGCCCTCCCTCACCTGTCTCTAGCTCAGTGCTTGCCATTTTACGGGTGCTCCTTGAGGAGAGTACAGGCTTCAGTCAGCTCTCTTCCCAGTACCTCCCCCAGAACCAGGCTAGTGCTGGTGCTTACGATCATTTATGGACCGAAGTAAATGCCTCCAAACCCCGAGCTGCCCTGGTTCTTCCCTAACCAGTCCTGTGGCACCGAGAAGATGAGGCAGCCCTACCTCCCTCCAACCTCTCTTCCTGGGGAAACAGGAAGCCGGTTCCTTGGTCCCCTGAGTTACCGGGCTCTGACTGCTACCACAGCCTCCGCCCCCACCTCTGGGGCCTTTCTGCCCTTCAGCCAGGCCTGTATCTCAGAGCTGTTCAGGTAGACACTGCCCTCTGGGGGCTGAGTGCTCCCTGACATCCTACCTCGCATCCCCTTCAGTGGGAGAGGACACAGCTCGGAGGGACAGGGCTCAGGCCTTGGACTGGGCCCTGTGGCCACCAGCACCACCAGACTTCCCGAGCTTTTTCTGGACAGGGCGTCATTTTCCTGCCCAGCTCACCTCTTCCAGCCCTTGGGGTTATTGGAGTGGTCCTGCCTTCCCCAAATGTGGCTCTTATCATTTCTCAGAAAGATAACGCACTGATCCTCCTGATTCCAAAGGAACAGTCTCCTCTATTATGCTGCTCTTGGAAGAAGCACAACTTCAGGGTGGGAGGATGCCTTCCCCCACTCTTCTGGGCTGTTTTGTATTGCTCATATTTTGTCTCTCCCTTTTTTCCCCCTTTTTCTGTGGTCACAGCTTCCTTGTGCAACCCCAATGCAACAAGGCGTGCCTGCCCTCTGGTGGACAGATTGGGCTCCACAGGCCAGAAGGCCAGTAGCCCAGGTGAAAGGGATATGTCTAGCCCGGATCTCAAAGTCACCGTGGTCTTATAAGGACAGTCCTGGAGGCAGCTGGAGACCCCTTATCCAGACAGTCCTGGATTTGGGTGCTGGAATGCATTTATGAATGGCAGTGCAGACACACAGAGAACCCAACAGCATGAAATACAACTGAGGTTTGGTCCTGCTTTGCGCCCCATGTCCATTCACCCCTCCCTCATCCCTGCTCATCAGTAAATCCTGGAAGACACAGGGCTTGACTTCAGCTACAGTGGACTCTGGAACGCTGTTCTCTGTGATGTCCTCAACAGTGCCCTTGCCCCCATCCTCCCAGCCCCGCCCCGCCCCAGGCCTCACCCTGAGCGAGATGAGTCGCAGCCGGTAATCCTCAGTGTGAATGACTTTGCGCACGGTGATCTCCACACCGTCGTGTACCACCTGCTCCTCCGGCCAGTACTCGGTGCACTTCTGCAGGGGGCCGAGATTGGGCTGCGGTTCACCCCGGCCCCCCAGCCATACTCTCCCCAGTGCCTCTCCAGGGCCAGCGGGGAGAGACATACGACGGCAACAGGTTTGCAGTTAAGAGTACTGGGTTCACATCTCAGCTTCCTAACCTTCAAGTTACTTCCCTTTCCTGAGCCTCCATTTCTGCATCTGGGCAATGGGAGTAATGCCCGTTTTTTAAAATCATATTTTATCGATTATGCTATTACAGTGGTCCCAATTAAGTAATACCCATCTTGAAGGACTTTTCTGGGGGTTCCATAAATGGATTGTCATGGGTAAGGAAGTAGCCAGCGTCAGCCCTGGCAGCCTAGGAGGCTGCAGGGAATCCTGGTGGAGGTCATGGGCACTGGAGGTGGAGAGGCCAGCTCCAGGCTCCGCCCCGGACTAGTGGTGTGGCCCTGAGTGAATGACTCCACCTTGCTGAGCCTCCTGCTCCTTCACCTTGACAGTGGAGTGGACACTGCCGACTCACAAGCTTGTTGTGAGAACACAGGAGCAAGTGGCACTGGGAGGGCTCAAAGCAGTGACACCTAGAAGCAGCATGGGGTGCTCACCTCGTTCATCTCCTCGATGTTGGTGATCATGACGACGATGGGCGTGTGCTCCTGCCACACCATGCGCCAGAAGTCGCCGACCGTGCTGACGATGGGTCCCTGTGTGGCGATGTACACCTTCTCCTCCCCACCGTAGCCCTGTGGCCAACCAAGTCCAGGCTGTCAGGGTCAGGTGCCATGTTCCCGGGGCCCAGTCCCCACCCTCAGGCTCTTCCTGGGGGGCTGGCAGCAGGTGCACTGGCTTAGGAACAAGCCCAGAGGATGGAGCCCACCAGCGTGGACGTCCTTTTCAGGGAGAGGCTGGCGGGATGGGATTACATACCCGGATGTAGTTGGCGTTGATGTAGGAACTCAGAGGGTCGTCAGGGTCTGGTGAGGTCAGACACACTCTGCTGTGAGGGTCTGGGGTGGGAGAGACAGGTGGGGCTGGGGTCGGACAGGTGCAACCCCCCTGGGGCAGCACCCACCTTGTCTGGCCCACTCAGGGCACCCACATTTCTTCTGAGACTCAAAGTTTCTCCTTCCCCAGCTCGGTAGCAAAACGCTGACCCTCCCCATGGCCCGCTGAGGAGGCAAGGGCCCAGGCTGAAGAGGAGGGTGGAAGGCAAGGCCCTAGGCCCCTGCCTCTGTAGCATCAATGCCGGCCCCTTGTCCAAGGCTCTTGAACGGCCCTCATTGTGCCTCACGTTCTGGAGAGAAGCAAGCTTGGGGCACACATCCCAGACAGCAGGGGCAGCGAGAGTCTGAGTATGTACTCTCGCCAGCGTGCTGTGTACGTTTGTAAAGCACGTGGCCTTTCTAAGTCTCAGTGTCCCTGTCTGTAATATGGGATAAAGATACCTACTTCTTAGGATTGCTGGGAAGATAATTGAGAAAACAGCTGTGAAAGTGCTATGTAAACCGTAAAGCACTTTCCCACTAGAATGGGCTGTAAGACGTGGGGGAGGGGAGCTGAGGAAGAACATCGGGATAAGTGGGGTAAAGCCCTCCTCATCTGAGACGACACTTGGGTTTCAGCAGCAGACACACGTGCACACAGAGGTTTTCCCTCCTCCGTTGCTATCCATTCACATGTCAAATCTCATAGTAACAGATTCTCATAACATCCTGCTCTTCTTCCCAGAGTGGAGTCTGTTTTGTCCCAGCTCCGGCCTCCCTGTACTGACTGCTCTATTAGCCGGCAGGGGCTGGGACTGAGATGGAGACGGTGTGGGGCTGGGCAGGGGGCTGGCTGGGGCCTGGGGACCTGGCTGTGGTCCGGCTTTGTCACCAGCTCACTGTCTTACTCCTTCTCTGGGCCTCTGCTTTCCTCCTGTACGGGGAGGGCTGGGCGAACGGTACTTCGGGTGTGCATAGCACATGCTCTCAAAGTGTAGAGGAGGGGTGAAGAGCCTACACCACTGAGCCAGACAGCCTGGGTTCACGTCCTGGCTGCGATGTACTGTCTGTGTCCATGGGGGTGGCTTCCTTACACTCCCTGGTGCCTATCTGTAGCCTGGGGACATCCCTTCCACCATCACCTGACTAATTTGTAAAGGTCAAAGGAGTGAATGGTACTGAGTCCTCAGACCTGTAACTTGGCCCAGCATGCAGAATACACTGTACAGAAAGCTGCTGCTGCTGTTACTGCCGTCGTTACAAGTGTTATCGTAAGTTAAAGGTAAAAAAGTAGGATGCCAAACCCAGCAGGAGAAAAGGTACTCACCTCTGCTCTCTGGCCCTAGTGTGCCCCGCCCCAGTGTCTGAGGTTTTGGAAGGTGATTTGGGAATGGGAGCAGGTGGGGGAGGGCAACTCTGCAGATAGGGGCGTGGAAGGGCATCAGAAGTGGAGCACAGGGTAAGCAGAGGGGTGTTTTGGGGACCAGCAGCAGAGAGCGGCAGGGCTTGCCGCATGGGCCATCTGCCTTCTCCTTGTCAGTGCCTGCCCAGGTTAGGTGCCAGAAGTGAGCACTGGCCACCAGAGTGGTCAAGCACCACTGCGGGGATGGGACTGGTCCTGTGGACCCTCTGATGACACTGCTTCTGCGCTGGCACTGTGCTCGAGAGCGGAAACTCCTACATAAACCGAGATGTTGGCCCTGCCCCTGAGTGCTGGCAGGGAGACGAGCAGTGTGCAGCCTGTGAGCACTGGAACCCAGGGACCCAGGGGGGACCTCGGACTTGGCAGACTATGTGGTAATCCTGGCTTCCGGAAGAGGTGGTACCTGGGCCAGGTTTGAGGGTGCTTGGGCAGGGCGGGGCTGGTGAGGGACGAACTGGAGAGGAACCTGCTGACAGAGAGCCATGCTCACCGGGCTGGAACTGAACTCGAGGATTCCAGGGTGGCAGTACAGTGTTTGAGGAGGAGAAAGGCAGGATTAGATTTGGCTTTGCGTCACCTGGGTGACAGTGGTGGAGGGTGGAGGGGGCTGGGGCTGCAGGAGTCAGGCGGGCGGACTGCTGCGGTGATCCCCGTGCGAAGTGTCAGGCCGGCTCAGTGGGCTGCCTGCTCACCCAGCTCCAGGGGCATCGGCTGTCCATGCGGCCCATGTAAATCGCGCCCCTGAAACAGGTCAACTGCTCCCTGCCCCTAAAAAGTCACTGGCAGTGAGGACGGAGGGAGAGAGCCAGATCTGAGAGACATCCATTCCCGCAGATGGGGGAGTGTCTGTGACGTGCCAGGCACGACTGGTGTTTGGGACACGGGGGCGAAATGGGCAGAAACTGCCCCCCTGCATCTTGTTCTCAGTGCTGACTGCTGGGCTGCGGGTCACTCTGTGACTGTCCACGGAGCCATCTCTCCCACTAGCCTGTGAGCTCCCTGTGCACAGTCTGTGCCTCATTCATGTCTGAATTCTCAGCTCTGGGGGTAGGGGCTCAGGAAGCAGGAGCAGAATGAACGCAGAACAACCCTCAGGGTGACCTGGGGCTGAGAGGGGCCCTCTGCCAAGCCTGGCCTGCCTTCTGCCATTGCTCCCTATCCCAGTCTCTGAGGGCACAGGGTCCATTCTTGCTGGTCACAGAGGACTTCTGCTGTTGGGCTCAGAGGCCTGGGGGCTCAGGGTGGCTCAACACCTCTCAGTAATCCAGGGCTGGGATGGCCTGGGGCCCGTCCTCTCTCAGTGGCCACGCTGAGCAGCCAGCAAAGGCCTGGGTTCTGAGGTGCCCACGCCCCTCCCCCAGGTTGGGCTAGAAGGGTGTGGGGGAGCAAGACGAGGGAAGAGGTGAGCAGCCTGAACAGAGTATCTCGGCCTTACATGGTGCTTTGTTGAACTGGAACTACCTACAGACTGTGTAACCATAGCAACCACAAGTTGCTGTTTTAAAAGTTAAAAATAAGTCATGACATCTTACATATTGTTGAAGATGCTGATGGCAAAACTGCTTTTTAAAGCCTCGTCACTCCATAGACTGAGTGGAGTAGGTTTGTGGGGATTCACTTTCAACAAGTCACCCCCCCAAGCTAGCCCTGGGGCCTGGGGCCTGGGGCCAGAACTCCGCAGGGTGACAGACAGGGGATTGATTAAAGTTATTGCAATACTTGAAAATGACACTCCAGGGCTGAAGGAGAAACATTAGGTCACCTGGTCCAACCGCCCCCAAGGAGGGAAAATCCCTTTGCAGCAATCCCTACGCACCTGCCAGGCGGCTCCTCCCCTCGTGGGGCCGCTCTGCCCATGAGGATTCACAGTCTGCTCAGACTGAGCTCCAGGCAGGCACAAGGGCCCAGTTCTGGGGTCACAGAAGCCTGGTCTGAAACTCAGCACTGTGCTTCCTAGCTGTGTGAGTATGGATGAGCCGACGACCTCCCTGAGCCTTATTCACATCTCCTTAAAGCCTGCCCACTCTGAAGAGGCACAGCACGCGAAAGCACTCTTCGTCACCACGCACTGTGTAGGAGCTGCTGCTATCGGCACCCTTTCTCTCTGGGCTTCCAGAGCCCAGCGCTACGCCAGGGCAGGGTCTGAGAGTGCTGTGTGAGGGAATAGCTAGCCACTGCCCTCAGGGGTGGGGCGTTCCCTTCACTGGGCATCCCACCCTCCATCCTTTCTCATCACCTCGGAGGCCCAGCTGTTGGGTTACGGTCTTCTTTCAGGGTGAGGGCGCTCCCGGGGAGGCGCCCCCGTCCCACCCTCTGCCCCGGGGCAGTGAGCACTTACTGGGAAGGATGGTTTTGTACCGGTTTTTCCGCACCAGCCCAGGGATGTCATACTCTTTCGGGTCCACGAAGTTCATGGGGATCTCCTGCGGGAGGACACAGCGGTGTGAGCGGCGGGGGGCTGGCCCTCACAGACGTTTGACTCCAGGGGCTGCTGGGCCCCCAACTTCCTGTCCAGGGGCTGGCAGGAGTGCGTGCGTTCATTCACCATTTACTAAATGAGTTGATGCACATATAAACAGCGTTTAGAACAGGGTCTGGCACACGTCAAGTGCGTAACAAATGTTATTACCACTACTGTCTGTTGAGGGCCAGTCTGGCATATAGCAGCCACTCAATAAATGGCTGATGAACAAGAAGAACAAGAGTTAGAAAAGTGACCTGGTCAATCACCAACATCTTCCACACTCCCTGTGCTGCAGCCAAACTGAGTGGCTTTCTTGGTCTGTATTCTCACCCTAGACATCCCCAAGTCAGGACCCTGGGTTGTACTGCTCGATCTATGCTGCACTCCATTCTCATCTTCTGTGTCCTGTCTATCTTAAATGTCACCTCCTCCAGGAAGCCTTCCCTGACTCTCTCTCAGGTAAGGGAACTCCTAAGCTCCCAAGGCTGTCTTTGCACCTCCCACTCTCTGTGTCAAGAGCTCCAAGTCTGGACTTCTCTGCTGGGAATGTGAAGCCTTCTGGGTCTTTCTTTACCACTAGTGGCTCTCAAGAGACCTGCCTTCCAGTTATGCCCATCTCTTCCTGTTGCTAATACGCCCTTCTCCATCTGGCCTCCAGGTCTGAGCTCGTGGCATTCCACTTGCAGGAAGCACCCCTCTTCAATTCTCCATATCTTTCTCACCCTTTAGGGATGCCCCTAGCCTTTGGGATGACTCCCCAGTGCCTCTCGCCTCTTCACTCCCTTTTTATCTGTCCACACAGTTTAGCATCTGACCACGTACAGTTCTACCGCATTCACACTTAGTGGGTCCACTGTGTTTGGACCCACTAAGTATGTGTGGATCATAGCTCTGAAGTTCTAGGACTGTTGTGAGACTCAAGAGAGTAAAAACGTGCAAAAGTGCCTGTGGAAAGGGCGTGCAGGCCGTGTTGCTTTCTCTCTGGGCAAAATCCTCAAAGACCTACTGGATAGGAAATGACAGAGGGAGCGAGTCCTTTCTTCAAGGGATGGTGGTGGGAACTCGGAGCAGCAGCCGGGGCTGGGGTGGTCCAGGAAGGCTTTCAGAGCATTGAGGGTGGGGGATGATGTGTAAAAAGGCCTGGGAGGAGGAAGGTGGGGGTGGGGGGAGCTGCCCTAGTTTGAAGTGGCAGTCCCTACAGGGGCTGAGGGGGCCTAAGGCTAGAAAAGGGGGCTGGAGCTGGCCCAGCTCGGGTAATGCAGGCCATGCTAAGCTCTGCGGAATGGGGAGCCGTGAGTCACAGGGTGACGGAGGTCTTCTCAGAGAGCCATCAGGGCAGCCTGGGGTGAAGGGGGTTGTGAGGGTGGCACTTTGGTTCCTGTCCCTCTTGCTTCTTCCAGGAGAGACTCTCCTCAAATACTCCTGGCCCCTCTCCCACCCTGTCCACAGAGGTAGATAACCTGATGGGCCTTCTTGTCAAGAATTACAGGGGCGCCCCATGGGGCCCAGGATATGCCAGCACCTCCTGGGGCAGGTAGCAAGTTTAATTCTGGGAATTGGTATTGGGAAGCTCACTATTGCTGCACACCTAAGCCTCACTTTAAACCTGGTCCTTATCAACAAAAATAAAGGCGATATTGTGATCTCCTAGGTCTTAGCTTTTAACTGGTAGAGCGTGCAGGCAGGTAAAAGAGGGGTGTCATTTATTGGGTCCCTCGAAGTCCAACAGGTAGCTGGAGGCTGTCGCAGAAGTCTAGAGAGGAGATATTTAGGGCCACCCTAAGCTACAGTCACACTTGGTGATGTTGGGCGGGAGGGTGGGAAAGCAGCAGCTAGATGACAAGGCTTTCCTATGGCTTTCCAAGTGCAGGACTGAGCACTGAAGACTTGGGAACGCCACTGAACACCGACCACCGGATGGGCGCTCTGTACACCTTAGTGTTCTCTTTAATCCTTGCAACATCCCCATTGTTTTTACCCCCATTTTCCAGATGAGGAAACTGAGGCCCAGGGGGGAAGCAGCTTGCCCAAGGCAGCAGGAAATGTGATAATGAAATGATGTTCATCTATCAGAGGCTGAATTCTGGGCACCCGACTCCATGGCCCTGCGAGGTAGGTGAGGTGAACAGAGAGGCCTGCCCACTGTGGGGCAGCCAGCTTAGGGGACTCACAAAGAATTCTGCCTGCAGCAGGAAGGGGTCCAGGGCCTTTTCGTGGAGCTCCTTGGCCTGAAGGACGCGGGAGGCACTGAGCAGGTACTCCCGGGCTGACTCCTCGCGGGGGGACATCAAGTAGCCGAAGCCCTCCTCATTGCAGCCAGGCGTGCACATGTCCAGGGTCAGGGAGACGTTGGAGCCTCTCCTGGAAGGACCGGGAAAGGGGCGTGAGTCTCAGCGGCAGGAAGGGGCATCGTCTGGGGCCTTGGAGTGGGAAGATGAAGGACAGAGAGATCAGCAGCAGGAATAGAGTGGGCTCCAAGTGGAGCAGAGGGGCTGTGATCACACCCCAGACATAAGCAGCACAGGTCTCAGCCCCGGGCTTAGGCCTGATTCCCCGCCTCCTATGGTGGAGTAGCTGACTGAGTGGGGGGCGTGGGGTGGGGCCCCAGTTCCAAAGGTTCCATCTGAGGCACCTTAACACAGCCCTTCCTTGGAGTCTCCCCTGTCAGTACTGGAGGCGGTGCCCAGCCCTGTGGCCCCCAGGAAGCTCCCAGAGAGTGGGGACCTGCCTACATCAGCGAAGCAGGGCTTGGCCCTCTGTATCACGGTCCCAGGCCCGGCAGTCTGGGATGAGGCTGCCAATGAGTCAAGGACATCTCATCCAGTAGAGGCCGGGACTCGCAGCTGGCGGAAAGAGAGGGAGTTCCAAGGATGGCACAGCGGGGCAAGGGTGTCTACCCTGGGCAATCTCTACTGTGTTCAGTGTCTAAAGGCCCAGAACACGGAGGGCCCTCATCATACAGAAAGGGAAACCGAGTCCCAGAGAGGCGACAAGAATTGCCCAAGCTCGTGCAGTAAGGGGGCAGCAGAGCTGAAACAAAAGCTAGGTTTACCGATTCCTCATTCAGTGCTCTGCCCGTGACATGGCGTGGGGAACTCTGAGCTGCAGTGACCTGTCTTACCCAGCTAGGCTCTGAAAAGAGTGTTGACACCTCCCAAAGCATGACCTGTGGTTAAGTGGCTTTGGGGAATGCCACCCACTGCCCCCTTGTGACTTACACTGAGCACAAGCACATTAAAAGCCCTGACAAGCCCTGCAGCGAAGAAACCCACCCAGACTTCCTTGAGTACGGGAGTGTATGTGTGGGTGTGCTCACATATACACTTGTGTGTGCCTGTTTGCTGGTGAGCAGTAACAGTGTCTGTGAGCACTCCCCGCGGGGCATTCTGATCTACGTGCATCAGACCTAGAGAGCACGCATGCGCCCTGGCTAGCCGACGAGGTCAGCTAGGTCCAGGGCACTGGGGGCAGAGTCAGGCATCTGCCCTTCTGCCTGGGGGCTGAGCACTCAGGGCCCACAGAGTCCACCCCTCCTCCACCCCTCCCACCTCTCCTGCAGACCCATGGACTTGACGGTCAGCGAGGCGGGGTCGGCCTCGGGCTTGATGTCCATCGTGCAGTCAAACACAGGAGTCTCAGGGACGGGGTCCAGGTCCAGGAAGTCGTCCTCAATCTTCTCTTCCATCCACTCTGAGTAGGTGAAGGAGGGCTGGCGGCTCACCGATTGGCGCCGGTCCTCAGGGGGCTCTGGGGTGGGTGGCTCTGGGGGAGCCCTCAGGAGGTGCCACACCTAGTTGGAGACATACGGCATCAAGGACCCTGGATGATGCTGCTGCCCCTCGCTGATGGGCTGCCCACGGGACTAGCCCCTTGGCCCTCAGTGTCTAGAGCAGCCCTGCTCTCCTGGGAGCTATCTGCATGGCCATGCCCCTCACACAGCTGGGAGGCCCCACCCCTGCCCTGTCCTCCCTGACCCCTCCCACCCCTGACCCCTCAGTTCCTTGTGGATTGAGTGCTTCTTGGTGGGGTGTGGGGGTTCCTACTTCAGTCTTCTCCCTGCCTCGAACACTGCAATCAGTTTTGAAGGTGCTCCCACCCCATGCTGGGCACGTTGGTGGAAGGAGACATATTCCCTGTCCTGGGCCCTACCCAGAATGTCTGATGGGAGCTGGTGGGGATCCAGACTCAGGGCCAGAGGAAGGGACTGCGGAGGACAGGTTGGGAGGCGCCTTACCAGGGTGGTAACGAGGAACACAGACACGGAGACCAGCAGCAGACTGGGGACTTCCCAGGCCCCCACGCCCAGCCAGGCCTGGGGAACATCAGACAAACATGTCAGGGTGGGGAGCAGGAAGAAGAGCTTCAGGCAGGTGGAAGTATCTGCAGGGAACCCCCACTCATGCAGGGGCTGGTGGGGTGGGAGGCCCCCAACTGTTCCCTCCGCCCCTGGAGGTCCCGGAGCTTACTCACCGTGGGTCCCAGCTGTTCCAGGAGGGTGGCATTCTGCAACCAGACGGGGCCATAGCCGCTGAGCCAGAGCATCCCGCAGGCAAGCTGCGACAGGGGATTGAGTTCGGAGCCTGGGCTCCTCACCCCTATCTCCCTCCCTGGAGAGCTCACCTCGACCTGGGCCCCCGAGGTCCGGACTGCGCGGCCCAGGGAGGGGCCCAGGTACTGTGTGCCCAAAGGGGGCCTGAGGGCTGTCTCTGGAGGAAGGCTGACTACAGGGAGTCAAGAGAAAGCCCTTCTCAGGGATCCCCCACCTACATACATAAAAAGGGAAGTCTCCCAGAGATACCTCCATGGACAGGAAGTCCTCAGAGAGACCCCTGCAGGGCCAGAGGTTGGGGTAGGGGGGCTGTGTCCCTGCTTCTGGGGTTACAGAGGGCAGGGTGGGAGGGGCTTAGCTATCAAGGCTGTGGCTCTGAACTCCAGCCCTCTCCTCACGCCAGCCTGAGGGCTGGGAGTCACTGAGGGACACCAAGAAGGCCCCTCATGTCTCCGCATCCCCAGGTGCCCAGCTTGGGGAGAAAGAGGAGGGCTGACCCTCAACCCTCACTCTGTCCAGCCCCTTGTGAGGCCTGCAAGGTCCTTACCAGGAACTGGGAGGCAGCTAACAGGCACAGGCTGCTCTTGACAGTGAGGGAGTGGCTCCCGGTGCCTTGAGGTGGCGGCTTCTGAGCTGGCTCTGAGGGCGGTGAAGGAGGGGGTGGTGGTGGCATTTCTCTCTGAGAGGCCTTGAGTCCTTCGGCCTGGTCCAGGGCCTCCATCACTACCGGCTGGGGGAGACCTGTGGAAGGCGGACAGCGGCCGCTGACTCAGAGCCTGGCGACCCACGGCGGGCCGCTTCTTCTGGGGCTGCCGTGGCTTCCTCTCAAGCCAGGATCAGCCAGCGTGGCTCCACTTCCAACAGTCACCCTCGATTAGCAAAGCAATATTCACCTACCTTCGTCAGAAACAGCTAAGTGTGGGTGGACAAATTATTTCTCTTTTATTTCTCCAGTAACAGAGTTAAAATGGCAGGAGGTTTTTCAGGGAGTTAACATCGTTGTGTTTACGCAGCTTCATTCTTTTCCATTTCTTAAGGAAACAAAAAACAACCACCTCAAACTCAATTAAAAGAGAGAGAGAAAGAGAAGGCACGGCACAACCAGGTTGCGAACGTGAACCTCCTGCCCACGCCTGCCCTCGCGTTGGTGACTTTTGCGCTCTGGGCCCTGGCTGGGGCTGGAGGCTGGCCATGTGACGAGGTCAGAGTCACAAGCCCCTCCCCAACCTTGAGACCCCAGACTGAGGAGGAGCCGGGGTGGTCAGGGTGGCATGGAGAAAAATCTGGACATTGTAAAAGCGGTCTCAAATGTCTGGAATTCAGCTCTGGGTCTGCACCTGGCTGTGTGATGTTGGGAGAGAAGCCTACTCTCTGGACCTCAGCTTCCAAACCTGGAAAATGAGAGGCGGGCTCACCTCCTGGTTTTCTAACTGTGCTGTATGGAGCCCTCGTATTTCCTCAGGTGCACGAGGTATTACCAAGTGCTCTGCATCCCTGTGGCTGTGGCTGAACCGTGGAAGCTCTGCTTGTCCCTGTTCCACATAGTAGATTTCCTTTAAGATCCTTTCAACACGGGGTCCCACGATTCCAATAGTCTGAACAGCACTGGCTTAGATGTGAGGCCCTGACTGTAGTGCAGGGGTTCCACCAGCAGCCACCTTGGTGAGTCCCGGATGCTGTAGGTCCCCATCCAAACCTGCATGTTTCAGTTTGCTGCCAAAAAGACAGGGACCAGCAACAGGGATGTGAACCGCTGGACAGCAGGGGTGGAGCCGTCCACACATAACTGCGTATATGGGACAACGGATTCCTTTTCTGGTTGGGCAACAACAGAAGAGCCACAGCCAAGACCACGTGAGGCCGATGTCGTGGTTTGTCCACGTGCTCGCTAGTTCATGCAACACTGGCCAAGCGTCTCCCAGGGGCTGGATCAACAGGGTGGTGCAGAGCCCAGCCACCGCAAACAGCTGCATTTCCATCATAGGCTCCTCCTCTCGAGAGGCGGACCCCGTGTGGCTCCCTGACTGCTGCGTTCCAGCCACACACCGTGCATGTCCTCAGGTGAGCCCATCCTCTGTACTTTGCACATGCTGTTTCCTCTGCCTGGAACACCCTTCAACACTCTGCTCCCCCGCCGCCTGTCATGCTCCACACTCTGACAAGTTAACTTCTATTCATCTTACAGAACTCAATCAGAGGTCGCCAGACGGAGGTCCTGCCCTGTCAAACGCACCTGGCACTCCATGCTTCTCCTTCATTCCACCAGCAGCAACACACCTGGAATGTGCAAGGCTCTGCTTTGAGTGCTTTACGTTTGCTAATTTACTCACTCACGGTACCCCTATGAGTAAGTATTACGATTATTCTCTTTTTACAGAAGACCAAGATGAGGTGCAGAGAGGTTAATACATTTGCACAAGGTCAGCCAGCTAATAATGGCCAAGGTGGGTTTAAACCAAGGCAGTTGGACGGGCTCCGGGCTACATTACAGTCATTACAGTTTGTCAAATTACTGGTTGAATCTCATCTCCCCCACTTGTCTGTAAGTCCATATAGGCAGGAGTGGTATCAGTTTGGTTCATCACGACTGTCTACAGCATCTAACTCAAGTGCTGGCATCTAAGCCTGAAGGAAATACTTACTAAATGAGTGAATGATGAGGGGTAGGTGATCATCTTTCACTCAGTTTTCTTACTAATATATGGGTATAATCATACACACTTTGAAAAGCTGTTATGAAGACTGTAGATAAAACGTCCAGCATGGCACCTGGCATCTAGAGGGGTGCCTGATAAATGTCAGAGTATAATAATGATGACACATGATTCCCACCCAGTCTCCTGGGTAAAACAGACCAGTGGATACATGCTTACAGTACAGCGCACTAGTGCAACATCTAAGTGCCGCTGGAGTCTATGGGGGCTGGGGGAGAGCATCCACCTTTTGCACATAAAGGCCACAGTTACTAACCACAAGAGCGCACAGCTCAGATACTGGCCAGCAAGGTAAAAAAAAAAAAAAAAAAAAAAAAAGCTGCTGTTACGAGATGGATCATGCTGGAAGCTGAGAGTTTCCACTGTTGATAAGCAGAGGGTTAATTACTCAGGTAGCAAGGTCTCCACCCACATCTTCGGAAAAAGCAGGGGAGGGATGCTGCCAAATACGGAAGGCTGGGAGGGGTTCGGGCCAGGGGTCACGTGGTTGGCTCTGGTGCACACCCGCTGCGGACTTTGGACAATCCCTTCTCCCTGGGTCTCAGGTGCCTCATCTGTAAAAAACAGGCCCTGAGCTAGAACTCAGTGCTGCTCAGATGCTCCTGCCATCCTGGAAGGGTGGGACTTGCGTCTTTGGGAAATAACAACAAGCTCACACAATTCTGAACTTGGGTGCTTTGTTTTAAAATTCATGGGTGCTCTTTGTTTTATACTATGGTATATATGCACTGGTTTTGACATTATACTAATGTGTTTTTTTTCCTCCCAAAGCTTCGAATCAAATTTATGCTTCAGGAGAATATGCTACATTTATCCTGTGGCTTTGCCCTCAGGGGTACACGCACCCCAGTCTGAGAAGCACAGAACCTGCCTGCAATAAAACATCACGTTGCTGTTACAAATGACTCTGTAGATGAATATTTAATAACATGGAAAGAAATTGCAATGCTATGGAGAAAGACAAGGTTACAAAACAGTATGATCCCCTTGGCCTTGAAAACTAAGAAAGTACAAGTGTGTATGTCAAAAGGTGGAGCAGGCCCGATGTAAGACAGGAGGTTAACGTGTGATGGTACTTGCAGAGTGTGTGGTGGTGAGGGCCTCGCACGCAGGGAGCGCTCCACTAATGCCGCACACGGTGAGCAGGAAGAAGGGAAGCCAGGTATTAACAATAGTTCTTTGGAGGAGGGTGGAATTAGAGGCGATTTTTTCACTGTTTATATATTCTAGAGCTCTTTCAATAAACAACGTGTATACATACACACATACGTGTGTGAATATATATGTGCATATATATGTATATACTCAAACACATGTATTTGTTTTTAGTGAGAAACAATATTTTTTAAAAAAGATCACCCTTCTGAGTTTAGATACCATGAGGCCTAGTGAATAACCCCCGGTTCTGGGCCCTGACCCCCACCTGCCACAAGGAAATGGATAGAAACAAACCAAAGGGCTGGTCACCAGAAGGGAGGGGCTGGGGGGTAGGTGCAAAGGGGAAGGGGAATACAGTCAATAATATTGTGATAAGTACGCGTGGTGACAGTTAATTACTAGGTTAAGTGGAGCGATCGCAGTGTAAGGTATAAAAATGTTGAATTGCTATATTATATACCTGAAGCTAATATAACCAATATAAGATTGTACACCAATTACTTAAGTTAAAAAAATCTCAAAAGAATAAACGCACTTGGTAGGACATAAGAGAGAGAGTGTGCGTGGCTGTCTCAGACCCGCCCTGCTGCAGGACAGCCACTCAGAAGACAGGCCCCTGATGATGTGCGATCATGAGTTTTGCATATGGAAGACGGCAGGTAACTAACTTGCAGGGAAGAAAAACTGAAGGCCTGGGGCCTGTACGCATATCTCAGAGACAAAGGTGGAGGCTGTTTGTTGCTGTTTGTCTGTTGTCTTTGAATCCACAGGGTATGGCAGTCTTAGGATCCAAATGAGTCCAACTGGGTATTCACTGAGCACGTGGTAGACGCCCACCTTGCAAAGCGGCGTTGTTTTTTGTTCCTTACCCGAGGCTATGTTTATTGATTTTTAGAGAGAGAGAGGAAAGGGAAGAGAGAGAAACATTGATCAGTTGCCTCCTGGACATGCCGTGACTAGGGATTGAACCTGAAACCTAGGTATGTGGCCTGACTGGAGATCAAACCCGCAACCTTTTGGTGCATGCGATGATGTTCTAACCAATTGAGCTGCCCGGCCAGGGCCAAGCAGGGTATATTTAAAAGCTTTTCTGGGTAGAACTCTAACACTCCTTTACTTAGGAAGATAATATTTTCAAACACACACTATATTCTGCGTACAATTTTGGAGAGAATTCACAGACCCCAGGTCAAGAACCCCTAATCTCAGCAGTGGGGACTGGAGGTCTGTGATAGAAAGTTACGCAAGTGGGTGGGGTGGAGAACTGGGCTGATTCCCGCCTCTGCTCATTCACATGTGTGTCCACACACAGTCACTGAGGACCAATGGTGTGCTTAGCCAAGGACTGGAATAGGCTCAGAACAGTCCTGCCTGCACGGACCACTGTGGTCCTGGGCCACCTGTGCTGCTGGCCTCCGGTCCCACTCCCAGAGATGACGTCAGTGCTTCTGCTTGCCCTGCTCACCGTGCCCCTCACTACGGTGTTTTGGGAACGACAATGCCACCGTGCTGGGCAGGCTCGGTGCAGATCCCAAGGCGCTTCTGCACACGCAGTTGCATTTGCTTCTCTCAGCAGCCCTGTGAGGTAGATATTATCATCATCAGCCCCGTTTTGTCAGTGAGAGGCGGCTGCTTGTGTCAAGGGCTGGCTTTTCAACCGTGCACAGCGAGGAAGCTGCTCTGCCACGCATGAAACCCTGACTCAGAGGCAGCTTGCTGACAGAGGCTGCACAGCGCGCCAGCTCCTCCAGCGCTTGCCTCTTGCGCACGGTGAAGGGGATTTCCAGGCCTGGGCACTGAGGCTTAGCGAGGTTAAGTGTCTTGCTCAATTAAGTGCAGACCTGACATTCGAACCCAGGGCTTCCTGACACCAAGTGATCTTTCCATTTTGCCACACTGCTTCTCAGGAAGGGGTCACTGCAGCAAAGGCAGGGAGATGGTGAGAGCCTGGGAGGGAGAAGGGGAGGGAGTCCTGTATCTGGGGGAACCTTGAACCTTGTAGCTGGGTGGGGATGGGGCAGCTCTTGTGCCTGATCCCCAGCTGATGGCTCCTCAAAGGCCACATGGTATGGCGGGAAGAGGCCCTAGAAGGCAGGAGCTCCAGACCCCAGGTCAAAGCTCTTGGAGATGCTGCGTGGGGCCTGCAGGCGAGCAGCCTTCAGATTTCCTGAGGCATGTGGAAATACCATGCTGTCTCTGTCACCTAGCACCTGAACCCACCATTAAACTCTGCAGCTACTGTGTGCTCAGGGCTGCCGCTCCCTGAGCTGGAGAAACAGTGGCTGCTCCCGTCAATGACTCATCGCCAGAGCTGCCCGCTGCCAGCCCACCGGCACACCGGAACTGGAGCGGAAGGCGGCTCAGCCTGCTCCCGTTTATATGAACAGGGGGGTTGGTTCTGTCTCACTTAGCTTTTCTTCCCTCCGCCAACATGGCCAGGGGGACCTCCCAGCTATGCCCACATAGTCACGGGGGGCCTGGACCAAAAGAACCTCACACTCGGTCCGCCTGGGCTTCTAGAAACAATGACATCATAGCCTGACAGGCGCCCTGTGGGCCATCTGCGCAAGTCTGCTCATTTCGTAGGTGGGGAAACTGGTACTCAAAGATGGGAAGTGGCTTGCTCAAGGTCAACAGCCAACCGATGGCAGAGCTAGGATGTTGGCCAGTGCCCTGACCGCTATTAGCTGACACATAATGAGTGGTTACCGTGGGCTGGGCACTGCTCTAAGTGCATGTATTAACACATTCAGTCTTCACAACAATCGTAAAGTTAGGTGCTACTCTTACTCCCATTTTACAGATGAAGAAACTGAGGCCAAAGAAGTCAAGTCACTTGGCCAAAGTCAGCTAATAAATGGGTAAACTAAGACTAGAACTCAGGCAGCCTGTCTCCAGAGCCCATGCCGTTAACCAACACACAAGGTGATCAACTCAGGTGCCCTGCTCTCTGCTCCACGTCACCTTTAAGAAATCTCCACCCCTCCACCCCTCCACATTTCAGAAGTACGGCCTCATCTGCCTGGGAGACGGTGCTGGGCTCCGCAGCCTATTACAGCGTCTGAAGTCCCACCATTGGACACGGACACTTGTCTACAGGATTACTGCTCCGATCTCATGGCGGGATGAAGGGAGTGTGGAAGGCCCAAGTGGTTTTCTGATGGTTCCCACCTTTGTGAGAGGGAATAACCAACAGGGAAGACTCACCTTCCTTTATGCTCCCCCTCTGCCAGCTCTGAGCCAGGCATATGCTGAGCCTCATGCTATTCAATACCCAGAACACGTGGTGGGTTGACATTATTGTCCCATCTCACATGTGGAGCCACAGAAGTACAGAGAGGTTAAGTTATTTGCCCAGGGTCACAGAGCCAGGAAATGGCAGAACTGGGATTTGAACCTGGGTCTGTGGGTCTCCACAGTCTGTGATCTTCCTGCTGTTCCACAGAAAGATGAGGTAAGCCACAAGGGATGGGGTGGAGCAGGCTTATTTTGAACTTCTGCTTGGGTAGGCCCCGAAGGCAGAACCAAAGGAGGTGCTACTAGAGGAACGGAGAAGGGTGGAAGAGTCTAGAAGGAAGAGTCCCAATTAGCCATTTCTGCCATTGCAATCACTACCTGGTCAGCACTGCCATGGGCTCTGAGAGGCCAGCCTGGCCTCGCAAAGCCCCGCGCTGCTGTGGACCCTGTCCTCACTGGGAGAGGCTGCAGGGGTGGCCCCCTTTTCTGCCGTCTTCTGGGGGTACAGAGCAGGCAAACGAGGAGTCAGAGTGGATATGCTGGGGTGACAGAAGATTCCCCAGAACAACAGTTTCGTTTGGTGAATGTTTACGGAGCCCCTGCTCTGTGCCCTCGGGGATGTTTTGTGTCTCACCACTAATGCTGACCAGCAGGACTCCTAGGAGAGAGGATGGCCCTGCCCCCCCCCCGCCCCCCAAATTCTAGCTCCTCTGGGCAGAGGCAAACTGATGGGGGGCGCTGGGTTCTGAGAATCTGCACCAACTTCCCATAGCCCCTCCAGCGCCTCAGTCCTGCTGACCAGTGAGCAACACAGCTGGCAAATGCCCAGGAGGAGGCAGCCCAATGACCAGAGCTGGGCTGGAGGTGAGCATGGGTTTGGTGCCTTTGGACAGTAAGCTGACTGAGGGCAGGGCCCCAGTCTTGTTCACCTCTGCATTCCCCAGGCAGGCCGGGAGGCATGGGCAAAGGAAGCTGACTCTGGCATACGAGATTCTGGACTAGAACATGGGAGCTGACCATTTATAAACTACATGACTTGGGCCAGCTGTTTAACCTCTCTGTGACTTGATTCCAGTGGTGGTCTTTAAACCTATCCATGAATCTCAACAGTCTTCCCACCAGTAGGTGGGGTCTGAGTCCCTTACCCCCTGAACTGAGCGACTGCCTTGAAGATGGGGCTGTGGCAGGGGATGCTGCATGGCTAGGTCAGACATGTCCACATGGTGTCTGCTGGCTCTCAGGACGCTTGCTCTAGAAACCATCAGCAGCTGCGTAAGAAATCTGGGTACCCTGAGGCTGTCTTATGGAGAGAGAAAGAGGAGAAAAGAAGAGAGGAGAGAAGAGAGAGAGGAAATGAGACAGTGAGTGCCCAGGAAAGTTTGAACCCTGAATCGAAGTGATCAGTCCCAACACTGAGCTGACAGGCAATGAAGCAGGAGGGTGCCTGAACAGGCCCAAGTGGACAGTTAAAACATCATCTGCATGGGACATCTGTGTGTTGTGCTTAACCTCGCCGTTCTGGGGACCCACCTCAAGCGAGGGGAGAAAGCTGGGCAACAAAGGAGAGAGAGGCAAGCGGGCAGCTATACTGTTCTCCCTCCTGTCCCACGCAGAACTCTCCTCAGAGACTGTCTTCAGGCTAGAGACCCTGGTTCTCAGACTGACACAAGGTGCAGGCCTGTGGGTCTGAGGTCTGTGCTAAGCAAGCTCTGTCTCCTCCAAACCACAGAATCGTATACTGTCCTTCCCCCTAACGAGCCTAGCAAGGCAGAGTGCTAAGGGCCCCAGTGACTTTCCCAATGTTGACTCATTCAGTCCTTATATCCATCACATAAAACAGGCAAGAGGACCATCCTCATTTTACAGATAGGAAAACAAAGCCCAAGAGGTTAAATGTCTTGCCCAAGGCCACCATGGCTTGTAGACAGAAGATCATGGACTCAGACCCAGGCAGCTGGATCTGACCTCTTAGCCAGGCTCTGTGCTGTGCACCTCAGGCTGGGCCTCCGCTGCTTCTTCCTCCTCCTTGTTGGGGGAAGCCAGCCTGAGAAGGAGCTTCAGCCCACTTCAGGATGGGGGGCCAGGCCTTCTCCCCATGGCACAATCTATCACAGCCTGGCACGCCGGGGGCAGAGAAAGGCAAGACTGGGACCACGACGATGGGAAGGTCTAGGAACCAAGTGTGTCAGCTGCTTAGTCTGGAGAAGGGGAGGCTCGGGTTGGAGGGGGCGGGAGGGTGATGGGTGCTGCTTGCAGATTCCTGAGAGGCTGTGCTAGAGAAGGGGGCAGGTCAAAAGGCAAGAATGGGACCCATTTGTGGATGCCCTCAGTAGGAAGATTCCCAAGTCACAAGAAGCATTTCTAGGACCGGACCCTGCAAGGCTGTACTGCAGCTCCTCCTGTCCCCACTAGTGGCTTTGCTTCCAGGGAGGCGACTTTGCGTAGTGGCTCAAGAAAAAGCTTTGGAGTCACAAAGCTTAGGCTTGAGGCCTGCCTTTGCCATTTACTACCTATGTGACCTTGGGTGAGTGACTTAATCTCTCCTCTGGAAAATAAATATGACTTTCCTCTTGGATTCTGAAGATAACATAAGGTAAAACAGGCAATGAGCTTAGCCTGGTGCTCAGCACATGTGAATACACAATAAATTGTAGCCAGAATTTACAGAGGAGGGGGACAACAGGAAGGGAAAGGGAGCTGAGGCAAGAGGCAGCTGTAAGGACTTCCCTTTCATCTGCCAGGTGGGCCCCCAGGAGGACGATGGGTCCCCACCCCCACACGGGTAGAGGCTTTGAGGCTGCTGGCAGCAACTGGAGTGGGCATGTACTGGGGGTGGCAGAAGTGGGGCAGCCTTGTCTCTGCCAGTTATTTAAAACCGGAATGCTAACAAGCTTTCAAAACAAAACGCAACTCAAGTTCTCTTTGGATGGGATATAATACAATGGTTCTATCTGATGTAGAACCAAACAGCTTTGTTGCTGTGAACAAAGGCCCAGTTCTCTGTGCCTCTCTGGAGTGGAGGCCCAGAAGGGCCAGGGTGACAGGGTCAATGAAACTCTGAGTGTAGCACCCCCGCCCCCCACGCTGAGAACCAAAAGAGCCCACAGTGAGGCCCTGGTGCAATGAGGTACCAGACCCCCCAAGTGCTTGAGACTTAAATGCAAAGCATGGGGAGGAAGGGACAGACTTGAGAGAGCATCTTGTTCCATCCTCCCATCTCACGCACAAGGAAACTGAGGTCTAGAGAGTAAGAACTGGGACTGGCACTCAGTCTCTCACCCTCTGCGTCAGTCTTACCCATGCGGGCAACACGGGAAGCTTCAGAGTGGAGTCTGAGGCAGCTGGGTCCTGGCTTGTGGTTCTTTGTGGGCCCTGTAAGTGCCCTTAGAGGTCTAGGAGATTCCAGGTGATGGGAGGTGAGCAAGAATGACTTGAGACGCCCCAGAGGAGTAGTGCCAACAAATCCCAAAGCTCCATGGGCTGTCACCCTCAGATGGCCCTCTACAACCTGGAGCCTCACGACATGGGCAAAGTGGTGGCTCAGCTCTGCCTCCGGGGGGGCTGAGTGACCCTGGGCCTCTCACTGCCTTCGTGGACTTCAGAGACCCCATGTCTTAAGGGGCCCTTCCAGGACTAAACGCCCACTCAAAAAATAAGAGCCCAGCTTTAGTTCCCCTTGTCCTTAGGATAAAGACCAAAATTCTTGCCATGGGCACCAAGGAAGGCCCAACATGCTTTGGCCCCTGCTTATCTCCCCAGGCTCCACCCACACCACCTTCTTTCTGGTTTTCTGTTTCAGCTCTTTCCAGATCCTTTCCTCAAACTAGTGTGGGAAGTAGAAAAGTCTGGAAACTGGGTTTTCCAAGTCAAAATGGAGGCGTAAACACGCTTCGCCTCCTTGCACAACTATAGCAAAAATTACAACTAAACTATGAAACAAATGCCACAGAGATTCATCAGAAAATCAGGCTATATGGAAGTTCAACAACCAAGGATTTAAAGAAGCCACATTCATCCAAACGGGTAGGAGAGGCAGAGGCACAGAGACACACGGAGAGGTGGAGAGGTGCAGAGAAGCATGGAGACGCAGAATGGGTGGTCCCACATCCATGTGTGGTAGATAAAAATTGGGAGGGATATCTCAGAAGTAAGGGTTCCCTGTCTCAGACCACCCAGTCCAGGGTTCCAGTGCCAGGAAGATAAGTCCCCATAACTTTTGCCTATAAAAACCAGTGGGGGCTGGGGTGGCAGAAGGAACTAAAGAGACTCCTCTTAAAAGGCTCACAACAGACCTAGGACTTATGCAGAATCACCCCCTCTGGGATTCAGCACCAGGGCTATAGCTAAAAGGGCACCCATGGCATATGGGGAGAAATGGAAGTGACCAGCAACAGGTGAGTGCCAGGAGACAGCTTCCTTCTGGGAAAAACTCCAGAGGCCAGGCAGTGACATTGTCCCCTCTCTGAGCCCTTCCCCACCCAGAGCCACAGAGAAGCAATATGGGTTGCCCCACCCTGGTGGTTACCTAAGGCTTCGCCCCATACAACTTACAGGTAGGTGTGCTTTTCTATAATAGGCCATGCCACTAAGACAGGGAGTCAGAGCAGCTCTACCTAACACACAGAAGCACACACAGGGAGGCTGACAAACTGAGGGGACAAAGAAATATGGCCCAAATGAAAGAACAGAACAGAACTCCAGAAGAACAATGAAATGAAATGGAAATAAGCAACCTATCAGATGCAGAGTTCAAAACACTGGTTACAAGGATGCTCAAGGAACTCATTGGGTACTTCAACAGCATAAAAAAGAGCCAGGCAGAAATGAAGGTTACATTAAGTGAAATAAAGAAAAATCTACAGGGAACCAACAGTGGAGGGTATGAAGCTGAGAATCAAATCAATGATTTGGAACGTAAGAAAGAAAAAAGCATCCAATCAGAACAGCAAGAAGCAAAAAGAATTCAAAGAAAGAAAGAAAGAAAGGAAAAAAAAAAACGAGGATAGGCTAAGGAGCCTCTGGGACATCTCCAAACGTTCCAACATCCGAATCACAGGGGTGTCAGAAGGAGAAGAGGAAGAGCAAGAAATTGAAAACTTACTTGAAAAAATAATGGAAGAAAATGTCCCTAATTTGGTGAAGGAAATAGACTTGCAAGTGCCGGACTTGTGAGGATACCTGGCACTATGGAAGGGGCTCAGTGACAGAGTGCTGAGGGAAAGGAATGCGATCTAATGGAACCCAATATTTACAACTTAAAAATATACACACATGTGTTTCCTGCGTTACAGAAGTATCTACTCACTATCTTGTCCACCTGAGACTAATATAAAACTCTATGCTAGCTGCAACTGAAAAACAAAAAATATTATTATTATTTTAAAAATATTTTATTTATTTATTTTCAGAAAGGGGAAGGGAGGGAGAAAGCGAGGGAGAGGAACATCAATGTGTGGTTGCCTCTCACGCACCCCCTACTGGGGACCTGGCCTGCACCCCAGGCATGTGCCCTGACTGGGAATTGAACCGGCGACCCTTTGGTTTGCAGGCTGGCACTCAATCCACTGAGCCACAGCAGCCAGGGCTAAAAACAAAAAATATTATTTAAAAAATAATGGAAAAAATATACGAACACAAAAACTGTGACAAAGTATAAGCTATACAAACGGTTTCATCCATTCCTCAGGTAATGAGGGCTTTCACAACAGACCAAGATTCCCACTGGGGGGAGGCAGGCCTGAGAGGCCGGGCGTGGCTGAGGGGAGACCTTGGTGTGGATGCAGGAACAACTGGGTGGGCGGCTGCAGCTGGCAGAGGGCGAGCCTGGGCTGGGTGGAGGAGAGAAGCACGCTCCAGATGATCTTCTTCGTGACGGAGAAATGGTCTGTCTTAAGCTAAGTGATGTTCAGCAGGGATGCGGGCAAAAAGATGACTGAAAAGGGCGTAATGGTCATACTTAGCACACGCCGAACGGGCCAGGGATGGCTTTTGGAACCACCGGGCTTTAGTGCTTGTAGCAGAGCAAAGCCAGGCTGAGAGGTGGGGCTGAGGCGGGGGGAGGCTGATGCTTGGTCTGTAGACGAAGGCTGCCAGTATTCAAAGCCTTGTCTTTGTTTAAGAAGATTACATGGAGGGCAATTTGGGGCAGGAATCTCATTTTTTATTTGAAAAGGTAGTGGGGCCCCAGATGATGTCTGGTATGCTTGGTCAAGCAGCCCAGTTCCTCCTGTAATGAGGGCTTTCCCTGGTCCCTGGGATCCTCCAGGTTTTAATCACCGAGGACTAAACAAGAAACAGCATTGGGGTCCTAATAAGCAGCTCCACCTGCCCCATGGCATCAGTGTGTGTGTGTGTGTGTGTGAAGTTCCAATGTTTAGGGATGCAAAGTGGTTCATGCAAGATCTCAAGCTCCAAATTCACTCACATCCAGGGCTTCTCAACCCAACACCCAGAAACCATAAAAAATGACATGTGAGTGAGACAGTATGGTGTACGAACCCTCACTGACATCCTTCATCGCACTGCATCCTCACCACTGCCATGAGAAGACTGTGTTCCCCATTTTACAGGGGAGGTGTAAAGGGGGCCATTGGCGGGGAGCTGGAGCACGCCAAGGGTTTGTCCAAGCCCATCTGTGAAGGGCGAGGCCAGTGCAGGGGCGGACACACTCAGTGCTGTCCTCACACCCAGGAGGAGATCCCTCACGCTGGCCTCGCACTGAAGGGGTCCCTGTTTCAACCCTTCACAGGCACACTCCGCTTCATGGTGAGGAGCCCATGGAGCCAGAGCCAAAGGAACACTCCCCCCTTTAGACCAGGTACCAGGCAACACAAACCCCAGATGTCCCTGCCCACAGAGTGCTGAGCCTGATTCCTGGGCCTGTGGGACCCTGTTACCTGACTGGGGCTGGCCAAGAAGCGACTGTTTGCAGAAGGTGTGTTTGAAGCTTGGATCTGTGGGCTGGGGCACCCATCCACAAAAAACGTGCACAAGGGCCCTTGTGGGGGTGGACAGAGCTGGGGAGGCGGGGGACTGCCTCTCCTTGGGTCCAGCAGATTCTGAGGAGTCAGAATTCTAAATCTGAACCTGGCTTTCAAGCTCCTTACAAAGGAATATTTGCCGGGAGAGAAGGATAGAATATATTTCATTTAAAAGTTTGTTAGCTTGACTTCTAGAGACAGACCAGGTATAATACATGTTTAGACACAGATATAGTACATGTAGGCCCTACAAACGTCAGGGGTGGGCCTGCATATGGCTGTGCATGCTGAAGATTGAAACCACTGTACAAAAAGGGCGAGCGGCTTAAGTAATGGAAGGCTGGGGAGGAGGGAAGAGTGGGACAGGAGACAGAGTTGGGAAGAAGGAAGGTTTAGGGGAGGAAGAAGCTGGGATTAGGAGGAGTGTGACAGCTTCTGAAGAGGAAGCGCTGCTGGATTAAAGGTGACCACCAATGCTCAGCACTGCTCCTGTCAGAAGCTGAAACTGGTTTCCCTCCCTTGAATCTGGGCTGGTCCTGTGACGGGCTCTGGTCAGTAAGTATGGTGAAGTGACACCATGTCACTTCTGGGCCTTCTGAGGCTTCTGTCTTTGCCCCTTTTGGAACACTGCTTGGGAGTCGGCTGCCGTAGGAGAAGTCTGTCTACCTTGAGACCACCAGGCCATGAGGAAGTCCCAAGCTTGCTGCATGGAGAGAAAGGCCAAATGAAGCAGCACTGAGGTGCCAGTCAGGCCAGAAAAGCATTTTTGGACCTTTTATCCCAGCCCTGCGCCAGGTGCATACAGCTGAGTGAATTGGCCTCAGCTAACTCCACACGGAACACAAGAACCACCCAGCTGGGCTTTGCATGACCTTCCAAATCGTGTGCAAATAAAATGATGGTTTTAAGCCACTAAGTTTTCAGACAGTTTGTTAGATAGCCATAGAGAGCCAAAACAGGAGACCCGGAAAGGAGAAATAAGTTTAAATGGAAGGCTGAGGGTTTTTTTTTAAGGAATAAACAACTTCCTGAGGGCTGGGGGCATTAGTCCCTGGCCGGGACAAAGACAGGGGTGCCAGCACCTGTCCCTGCCTGACCCAGGAATACGATGGATGCTCCTCTGTCTCGCGGAGCTTTAGCATCGGCCTGTGTGGAGGCAGGGGACTGGACCAGAAGGCCTTTCTCCCAGGTGCGAAGACTCGTTTCCTCACACGTCCAGCTCTCTCCCTAGAATAGCAGGCCTGTTTCTACCCTGGTGAAGACGGATGAATGACTGTCCTGTCCCACAACTCCAGCTGCTCTTCCCGTCCGCCTTTGCAAGCAGACAACACTCCTGCGTGTGTCTGTGCTGGTTCTGTGAGGCCCCAGGGCTGCGGTGGGGGGTCAGGAAAGCACCACAGAGCTATGCTGTGCACTCCACTGCTGAGGGAATGGCCCGGGCCTTGGTAACTGGGCTCTGGGCACTCTCAAGGGCTTTTGTGTTCACACTCCATGTGCTCACCTCCATATCATCACCATCATTAGGACCTACCCTGTATACAGCACGGGGTAGTGAGTACTTTAATGCATCAACTCATTTAATCCTCACAAAATCTCTCTGAAGATCTTATCGTGTTATCACCCTCATTTTAGAGTGAAGAGTTTGGAACTGAAACCAGTCAGATAGTGTACCTGAGATCAAGCTGCTGGTCCATGGCAGAGCTGGGATTTGAACCCAGGTCTGTCTGCCTCCGTAACTGTCCTGCTGTCTGAGAACAGTTACGCTCCACCCTCGCTGACCAGTGAGTACCTGGCTTGGTACTTCTCTCTCTGAACGGTGATGTCATTACAGAATGCTTTCCAACTAGGGTTCTTAGCACATCCAAATGGTGTATAGATTTTCTCTAATTTCCACTCCAAAGACTCAAGTCAAAGACAATTCAGTGTCCTATCAGGATGCTGATATCACAATAAACACCCCTAAATGCATTAAAAGTCCTGAGTGAAAACAAAACCATCCATTAAAACAGAGGAATAAAAGTCAGCAGAACCCAAGCTGCTGAGCGTTGACACACACAAGGGCAGCTCCGCAATGACACCACACCCAGGTCTGTCTTCTCCACACTTGTCCTCCTGCTCCTGCACCTGCCTGTGACTCTCCCGACCGGCACTGGGCACCGACTGGGGGGCTTTGTGAGAACAGGGGTTGGCAGAGGGGCAAGGCCCATTTCAAGGTTAACTTGTTCCTTAAACTGCTTTGACAGCCGGTTCCCAAAACCATGAACCAGACCCTACTCATCCCTCAGTCACAGTTGAAAGGCCGTTTCTTCCAGGAGGACCTCCATGTCCCCCCAGTGTAGCGTTCCATCACCGCTGCACCCTTCCACGGAGCCCTGACCTCACTGAGAGCAGGGACCGGGTCTGTCTCACTCTTGGCTGTACCACCAGTGCTTGGCATCACATTGGGCACAGAGTAGATGCTCAATAAAAAGCTGTCAAATCAACAAAAGGGTCAGGCTGCTTTTTCAATGGGCCCTTATTGGCTTCTGGACTAAGACCTTCTCCATGTGGCCATGGTACTGCCACGAAAGCCATACCTCCCCTTCCTGATGGCCGGGGCAGGGGCTGCAGGGCTAGGAGACCAAAGGTTTCCCCAACACGGGGCCCCTCTCCACTTTATAAAAGGATCCCCGTGCTGGGCAGCGGCATCCTGCTGAGACCTAGCCCCATCCCCCGCAGAGGAGGGTCCACTGGATACCCGTGATGATATAGCGCCTAAGGCTGGGTGGAGGGTAGACTTCAAGGCATGGGGACTTAGGTAGGGAGGGTGTAGCAGGGCCACTGGCCCAAGAGGCCAGCTGCTCCTACCAAATGGGCAACGGCCTACGCAGGCCTCAGTGTCTGCTCACCAGCTAATCATGACATGCTAAACTCTCAGGGTGGCAGAGGCATCATGGCTCCGGCCAGCTGCCAGCCACAAGGGGGCTATGGGAACACCCTGTTCCCAGGAGCAGTGTTGTCTTTAGACCTGGGTCCCTCTTCTCTGGCTGTGCGACTCACTGAGGGCGCAGGAGGTGTGCCTAGGCCCCCTTCCAGGCCATGCTCTGCTACCAGGACTCCAGAGCTGCCTGCCCAAGTGGCCTGAAGCCTGAATGGGTGCAGGTGCACCCTTCTGAGGGTGGACACGGCCTCCTGCTTGGGGCTGTTTTGGGTGGAGGGGTGGCCAAGGAACAGCCATTGGGGCGGGGTGTGGATCACGCTTAGACACACAGACTGACACGCCCACGAGCACACACAGAAGGCCCCTTGCAGTGCAGGACCGAGCTGCAGAGTGATGCACCTCCCAGGGCCCCATCTGCAGGCTGGCTGCAGTCCCATGAGCCTGCCCGCTGGAGACACAGAACAACACTTGGTGAAGTCGTGACATCACTAGTACCTACTGTTTACCTCCCCCCTTCCTCTGCCCTGTACCCCTGAAGAAGCTGCTGGTCCCTAGCTAGGCCCACAATGGTGCTGGCTGGGGAAGGAGCGGAGGCCCCAGCATCAGCAGGGTTGCCTGGTTTCTTGCGAATGTGAACACCTACGCGCAGAAGAGGGGGAGTGTGAGTTGGAATGTATAAATGTGTTTGGGTGACAGTGAGCAAGTAAGTGAGCAAGCAAGGGAGAGTGAAAAAGAAGAAAAGGAGGGTGACCATGTGAAAAAGAATATGTGCATGACAGGGGAAGAAAAATAAATGTGCGCACGTGGATGGAGTGGAGGGTGTACCTGGGTACATGCCCCTTCTGCGACAGTACCTGAGAACTGTGTGTAACTGAGGGTCTGCAAACAGGGCAGAGAATGGTAGGGAAGGTGCGTGCCTGCTTGTCTGCATGTGTGCATGAGAAGGAGTGTAGTGTGGGAGAGAAAGAGACCTAAAGAGGGAAGCAGAAAGCAAGCAAGTCTGTCCATCTCTAAAAGCATGTCCACTGGAAGGTGGTGCATGATGGAGCCATGGAGCTAAGGCAGCCTGAGTGTGCAAGAGGAAGAGCACTGGCAGGCACGTGAGCTTGAGGGTGGGTGTGTGCCTCCACAGGGCTCTGTGAGACGGAGAGGCAGGGCGCGTGCCTGGGTGACAGTGCATGGGTATGTGCACGTGATTGCGTGAGCACGAGGCTGGGACAAGTGAGAACACAGCTGAGAGTGCGAGCACACGCGTGGAGTGCCCCAGCACTGTGAGCAAGCGTGCCCGACCCGGGGGCAGCTGTGGGCTGCCTGAGGTGTTGGAGATGACCAAGGATGTTTTCACCTGGAGATCTCAATCCGGAAGGGCTGCTGACCTGCTCGGCGATGGCTCCGGTTCAGGTGACTGTGGCCAGGAATGCTGGCCATGTTGCCCCAGCCTGGCAGTGTGGTGTGTGTGGGAATAAGTGAGTCACCAGGCATGACAGGCCCCCTCTCTGTCTCGCCTCTGGTCTTGCCCAGCAGGGGAGACAGCTGGGAGGGTGAGAGATTACTTGAGGGCTGTATTTTTACACCATCATTATGCAATTGCTTGCAGTGCCCATAGGCTCATTCTAAAGGGCCAGCACCCCCATTCTCTTGGCCTTTATACTGCCATCTCCTTTTATGTCCAAGTTGAAAAGTTCAGGTCAGTGGTTTCAGCTAACGAACACTTGTGGAAATGTACTCCTAACCAGGTTCCAGAACCACCCTCCATTGCTTTCCCATCCCCTGCCTCTTGGCCTTAATTTTCTCCAGAGCACTTATCACTACCTACCACGTTATATACGCTACTTACTTTATTTGTCTGTCTTTCCCTTAATTGCAAATGCCTGTGCAGCTATGTACCGAATGCTGTTCTAATTTCTCTATTAATTCACTGAATTCTTCCACAACTGCACACGGCAGTGCCTATTACTCTGGCCATATTGTAAATGGGACGCACAGAAAGGTTAAATAGCTTGCCCACGATCACCGCACGGCAAGTGGTGGAACCAAGCCTGGCCAAGAGTGCTGGCTGTTACCAGTACACAGCCCTGTTCTGTGAGGGTGGAAATTTGACTCTCCAGGGCTTACAATAACGCTCAGCACACGCAGGTGCTCAGTGGATAGCCCGTGAAGGAATGAAGAAAGGAGTGGAGGAATGTTGGACACGGAGGATGAGATAGCGAGGTACTTGCCTTCCAGGAGCTCGTGCTCCACGGAGGAAACACACAAAAAGTTACTTCAATAAACACACCGAGATGGCATCGTGGGGCCTGCAGGGGGCACACAATTTGCCTGGCCTCTGGAAGGCAGGGCTTTCCAGAGGAAGGACACAGATGGGGACACACACAGTGACATCACCTACCTCCTCCAAACTCCTCCCTGGGGACAGACAGCCCTTAGCTCTTCTGACCTCCATCGCCAGGGTTGCAGAAGGTGATGGAGGCTCCACGGTGACAATGGAAGCACAGTGGAGTGGTGGCCAGCAGCATGAGCTCTGAAGAGACTGTCTGGAGTCCATTCTCACTCTACCAAATACTAGCTAACTGAGCTGGACAGGCTCCCTAACCTCCCTGGGCCTTGGTCCTCCCACCTGGAAGGTGGGGACAGCAAATGATGTGGACTTCCTAGGCTAGCGGACAGGACTCCATGACCCAAACTGCAACAGAATTTGGAACAGTGCACACAGCACAAGGCAGGCCACGTGCCAGCTCCGGGGGGCAACCAGCGCCCCTCCTGCATTTTGCGCTGGTTGCTGCCTTCCAGGGAGGATCGGGAGCGAAGGGTGGAATTAAACATCCCCATTACTATAGCTTCTCTGCTGTGGCTTCAATCCATTTTCCAGAAGCAACTCAAAGCAGGGCAAGAGCTGTCTGCTTTATTCACCACTATTATCCCTAGCACCTAGTACAGTACCTGACACATAGTAGGAGCTCAATAAATGTTTGTTAAATAAGTGCTTGTGTGATTATATTTACTTAATCTTTGTGAGGATAAATATTCATTTTGTTGTTTCCACTTACAAAGGAGGTACTACAAGGTTAAGTGACTTGCCCATTAACACACAGCCTGTGAACAGAACAGCCAGACTCCAAGGCCAACCCCATGCTCTTTCCTCCTCACCATGCTACTCTTCGGACTCCTGCACGTCGAGTCCTTTTTTCCACGGGTTCTTTCCTAGCCAGTGGGGCCATCCCTGGTTGTAGAGTCATCTCCGAATTCTATGACTCATATCTGAGTCACAGAATGGTTTAGTAGTTGAAAGGGACTTTTGATGTCATCTCAACCTCCCACCCTTGTGGAAATTTCCTCTCCAATGTCTATCCAGAACATAGTTGAATGCCTCCAGTGACGAAGCATTCATTTTCTTCCTCTTGAGTTATCAAGTTCTATGACTGGACACCTGCTACGGTCAGAAGGGAGGCTCTGCCTCTCGTGGGCCAGCAGGCCTCTCTGCAGTTTCTGTGTGTTGGGTTTATGCCGTCTTCCTAAGATGCATGCAGAATGAATCGGCTGCCCCCTTTGCACAGTCTTTCAGATAGTCACAGACAGCTCTCACATCCCTTTGAAGAATTCTCTTCTCCAAGCTGGATGGTTCAGGTTCCCATGAACTTGAACCACTGGTGCAGTTCCCACTGGTGGGGGCCACTGTGCAGTGGCCCCCATCCTAGACCATCTCAATAGGCTGTCCAATGTTTTAAGCAATGGCACCCCTACCGGATAAAGTGTGAATTGCACCATGGGGCTCAATGCCCACCTGAGGAACTTCAAGAGTAGCCGGGGCACTGGCTCAGGGTGTGAATAAAATAACTGCTTACTTAATTTTTTTATCCTCACCTGAGGCCATTTTTTCATTGCTTTTTAGAGAGAGACAAAGGGGCAGGGAGGAGAGAGGGGAGAGACAGAAACATCCATGTGACAGAGAAGAATCCATCAGTTGCCTCTCGTATGAGCTCAACATTAACTCATACTGGGGATGGAACCCACAACGAAGGTATGTACCTGCAACTTTTGAACCTGCAACTTTTTGGTTATGGGACGAAGCTCCAACCAACTGAGACAGACTGGCCAGTGCTAAAATAACTCTTATTTTAAAGAGTCACCACTTTAGAAGCATATGTAGTTGTTTAAATGTCTATCTTAAAGAGTGTCACTGAAGACTCCATTATAACATTCCTTGCCAATTGTGAGGTTTTTGACAAGCTACAGGTTTAGAACGTCAGTATTAGAATTCAAATGGCTGTTTTTTAAACAAAAAGGTTTGGAAGGAAAGAAATGAAAAAGTATGCTGTTATAGGATTATGGTAATTTTTCTTTTTTTTCACTTGTCTTTTTTTTTTTTAAAGATAGTTATTTATTTTCAGAGAAGGGGAGGGAGAAAGAGAGGGCGAGAAACACCAATATGTGGTCGATATGTGGTCATGCACCCCCAACCGGGGACCTGGCCAACAACCCAGGCATGTGCCCTGAATGGGAACTGAACCGGTGACCCTTTGGTTCTCAGGCCGGCACTCAATCCATTGAGCCACACCAGCCAGGCCACTTGTCTTTATTTTTTTAATATTTCTACAATGGGTATGTTATAAGAAGAAAAAACCAAAAATTTTCTAAAAAGAAAAAACCCACTAAAATCTTCCTCCGCCTTCCTTCTCTTTATTCCTTCCAAGGCTGTTTGTCACGACGTGGTATCTGGTCTACAGCTGAGACATCTGCCCCCACAGGTAGGAGTGCCTTGTAGTATCTCTGTGGTGACATGGCCCATGGTTCAGACAGCCAGGCACCCCCCAGGAGTGGTCAGCCAGACACAGGCAACACAATTTCACACCCACAACCAGGCTTCTCAACAGGTAGTTTCTCCACACTCTCTACCCTACTTGGGTTCGCACCTCAGTCAGGTGTTGTTTTCTGATCTTACCTCTTGAAATCAGCCCGGCACACTACTGGTCAGTGGTCATGTCCCGATCAGCCCTGGACTCCCCACTTCTTCATCCTTCTGTCCACCCTCCCAGCACACCCTCAGCTACCCGCTCTTCCCTCCCTGGGAGCCTAGAGCAGCTCCAAACGATAACTGGCCAGAGAGACATCAGGGATTAGAAAAACAAATCCCCATTTCAATGAAGATCTATGGACCAGCTGAGTCACTCCTCTCACGCAAGTTCACAGCTAACCAGGCTCTGCTCCAGCCCCAGTGTCATCTGGGGCTCTCTCCCTCCATCTGGAACTCTGGCGGGGGGAGGTTGGCGCCTGGGTACTGGGAAGACTCACCCGACAGCCTCTCACTGCAGCACATGTCCAGGGCCCCTGCCTCGGAGTCATCAGCGGCGCGGTTCTCTCTCCCCCTCCTGCAGCAGGATGAAAAACCAGGGAGGATGCTGTTGAGCTGGGATCAAGACAAAACCCTGAGCAAAGATGAAAAGCCTTCCTTTCTCCCACTGCGTCCCTCTGAATAACGCCCCCCGCCCCGCCCCCTCAGAAGGACCTTAGGAAAAGACCTGCAGAAGGGTCAGGCTGCGGAGACAGGAGAATTCTGCAGACACCTTCCAGGTGAAAGCAGCAACAGCAGCGTCACGGTGCCCATCATCATCATCACCTCTGCCATTTAAGGAGGGCTTACCATGTGCAAAGCACTTCACAAGCCTTATCGCACTGAGTCTTCATTGTGGCCCCATGAATGAGGAATCATTAAAGAGGCTCAGAGAAGTTAAACCACCTGCCCAAGGTCACTTGGCTCATTAGGGCGGAGTGGGGTATGAAATTAGTCTAAGGCTCCAGGCTCATACTCACTGCTGCGCGGTCCTGCCTCTTAGTTCCTCTGCATTTAAAAAATCGAAAGCATGGGGGAGCAAGGAGAGGGGTCTGGGTAGCACATTCTCTGTGCAGCTCCCTGAGGACTGCAAATGCCCTGTGCCTCAGGCAGTGGTCAGTGGCACGCAAGGCTCATCTCCAGAAACAGTTAGAAGTAGCTGTAAGTATTTTGTGCATGTTCTAAATGTTCTATTTCCTTCTGAAATCAGAAAACCCTCTTTCTAGACCATCACGGCACCTTCTGAGCTTTTCTCCTCCGCCCAGTAAGCTCGAAAAAGGTCACTGCGGATCAGGCAGACACCTTGAAGGGTCTGCAGATAGACACACCCTAAGGGCAACTGCGGAGCTAGCTCACAGGGGCTCCTGATTATGGGAGTAGCCCGAAATGCGCGGGCTCCAATGGCCCCGTGTGCTCTTCAAGTCCTTGACCCCTGTGGTGGATGGCTGGACACACCAACCAGGCTGGGTCGATCAGATGCACTCTGGAGGGCCTGCAGTTGCTAGGGCCGAATCACGGTGGCCACAGCGCCTGCTGCTGGGGGCCTCAAAGCTGCTGCACTCCTGCCCATCCCGGGTCTTGATTGGGCAGCACGTCCATCAAGGTCACATGATGTCCAGGAATCCTTCTGACAAATCCTGACATTTTAGCTTAAGCTAGTGGGATTTGATTTTGGAGACTGGCAACCAAAAGAAACTTCAATACAGCCTCACTAGCACACTTTTGGGTTGGCCAAAAAGTTCGTTCGTTTTTTCCGTACCATGGCTCGAGTAGCATTTAGCTGTCTTTAACTTCTTTTGAAACAATTCTGTTAGATCGTATTGTGACAGCTGTCACATCAGCGTGCATTTAAAAAACAACATAACAAAACTGGTGAATTTTGGTGTAGCCATTTTAATATTAAAGATGGAAGAAAATAAGCAACATTTTGACATACTATACTTTATTACTTCAAGAAAGGTAAAAACGCAACTGAAATGCAAAATGTGTAGTTTCATGCTGGAGGTTTCTCACTGGACGATGCTTCACGGTCGGGTAGACCAGCTGAAGTTGATAGAGATCCCATTGAGACATTGATTGAGAACAATCAATGTTATACCATGCGGGAGACAGCCGACATACTCAAAACATCCAAGTCAATAAAGTTATTAGTGAACATGAAAAATGTGTCTTTTATTTTACAGAGAAAACCACGTGGACTTTTTGGCCAACCTAATACTTTCAAGAAGTCCAACAGGTCAGTTGCCTCTCCGCCCACCAGTCCTGCAATCCTGCCTCTCAGGCTGGTCCTGAGGCTGAGTTCAGGCCAGGCTGCAGATCTGAAAGAATTAAGGGCAGACAAGCTGGGTTAAGGTGCTCACAACCGGTGTTGCATTATTTCATTTTCTCCTCATTGTGATGTTTCCCCCTGAGTCCCAGATCTCAGAGCCGAGCTCCCCTGCAGAGAGGGCCTTTGAATGTCTCCTGATTCCCTGCACTTTTTTCCCTCTCCACCGCCTCCACCGTGGTCCATGCCCAGCACCCTCCCTAGATTACCAAGTCAGTCTTTTAACTGGTCTCTGGCATCCACTCAGGCTGGGCTCAAAGCCGCCTCCATATGCCCCGATACACACACAGGGCTGTACAGGCCGGCAGTTTACAGCCTGCGCAACCGAATGCGGCAGGTTTGGCTAGAGCCAGCTCTTACCAAACTCAACACTGAGCATGGAATCTTCCTTAAAAACCTGCCTTCATGGCCTCATACCGCCCTCAGAACAAAGACAAAACTCCTTCACCAAAGTTGACTAGATCTAGTGTGGCTGACCCGTTTAGCCTTCCAACCTCACTGACACCCCCTTTCCTCTGGACGTCTGCACTCTCACAGGCTGTTTTTTTCATGAGGAATTTGCACACGCTTTCCCCTCTACCTGGGGAGCACCCCCAGCTCTGCTTCTCAGTGGGTGTTCCTCATAGCACTTGACACAGTGTGAAATTTCGTTTTGATTTATGCTGCTAGGTGATGAACATCTGCCTCAGCCGTTAGGCCAGGAGTTACATGAGGGCAGACACCGCCACTTCTGCTTCATTTTTGAAGTTCACAGTGCGTGGCTCCCAGCAGCTGCTCATTAAACACGGGCTTGTTGAGTAAATGAATGTTGCCCTGACCATGTTAGAAAAAACACCAGGAACTGCAACCCAGGCTATGATTGGAGCTGCCTGGTGGCTATGCCTTTTTTATTTTTTTAAATTTCTTTACTTTTTATTTATTGATTTGAGAGAGAGAGAGAGAGAGAGAGAGCGCAGGAGAGAGAAACATTGATTTGTTGTTCCGCCTAGTTATGCATTCATTGGTTGACTCTTGCATGTGCCCTAACTAGAGATTGAACCCGCAACCTTGGTGTGTTGGGACGCCGCTCTAGCCAACAGAGCTATTGGGCCAGGGCCCGGTGGGCAGAGCCTTGTTAAGTCACCTGGAGCCCTCCTCCAGGGCTGATGTCGAGAGCAGTCACAGAATCACATAACTGGAGGAGTGATTTTGCAGACGAGGATACTGAGGCACAAAAGGGGGGTCTGACTTGCCCCAGGTTGTACATCGTGGCCACGGAAGTTGGGATCAAGAACGCCTATCCCTAATCTCCCAATCCTAAGAGCGAGCTTTTTCTTTTTCCTAAAGAGCACCCCAGCCTGAGGGCAATCCGTGAGGGCTGGCCTCTGGCTGGGTGCAGAAAGGTAACCAAAGTACTCAGAGACCTCTGGAAGGGGCCCCAGGAGTGACTCACAGATGCTTTTACACCTTAAGGCTCCCTGGCCCCCAGCCGTGTTCAGAATAGCTTGGTGCTGCATGTGTGCAGAGGACTCTATAAATAAGCTTCCTAGAAAATGACTAATTTCATAATCAGAAAAGCAGAAAGAGTAGCACCTCTCTTTTGTAGAGAAAAATGGAGCAAGAACCTGCTGCTTGGTCCTGCAGTCAAAGGACCCCAGGGACCCCCGTCCAGGCCCACACCCCCAGGCTGTTCAGGGGAGGGCTGCAGTTAGATTCCCAAAGAGATGCTCCATTGGCTACATGGAGAAGCCCAAGTCTCTGGGCATTGCCCTTCTTCCCCCTCACCAAGAGCAGAAGTAGCTGCTTGCAGTGGATTGCTACAGGCCCCTTCCACCTTCTTGTCCACTTCTATCAGTGGGCAAAGGAGCAGAAAACTGGCCAAGATACAGGTAGCAGCTTGCTGGAGTGGCCGCTCACCATTGCTCTTCGAACCAGAAAACTCTGGAGATGCAGGGACATCACCTGGCCTGTCCCTCCCTCCATGATGGTGAATCCTGGGAGGAAAGGGAACCTTCCCAAGGCCATCGCCTCATTCAACAAGCATCTGCTGAGCACTTCCTACAAACAAGGCACCAGGACTGCCTTAGAATACAGTGACAAGCAAGCCAGGCCCCTCCCTCCACAGCTCCCAATCCTCCTGGGGAGACACAGGTGCAAACATGGCACACCCACATCTGCTTTAATTGACACATGTGTGGACACCTTGGGAAGGGCTCAGCTCTGCTTGTGCTGAGGGGCCAGGAGAGGAGGAAGTCTTCTGCAAGGGGAAGACAGGAGCTGGCTCCTAAAGGATGTTTCTAGGTGGATGAGGGGTCACAAGGGAAAGACCTTTCTGCACAGTGCAAATAGCAAGGGCCAGGCACGGAGGCCCGAGATGTACGGAGCATTTGGCAGTAACTGGAAGCAGGCTGGTTAGTGGGATGGGGAAGCGACGGGTGCTAGGCCTCAGCAGAGGAACACAGCAAGAGGCAGGCCTGGCTGCTGGGAATCCTGCCTCCTTGGGGAGTAGGCAGCCCTTTTCTACTTGACCACGGGTTCCCCTACAGTGACAGGTGCCACAGGCTTCTCCCCTCACAGCCTGGCCAGGGGAGGTCTGTAACAGGAAGCGAGGCCGGCAACTATGTTTGAGGAATAGACGGTAGGCCCAGCTTACGGCATCGGCTCTGGTCCCAAACCACCCACCCCCCAACTTTTTATAGTGGCAAAATGCACATAACACAAAATTCATCATTTTAACCATTTTAAAGTTTGCACTTCAGTGGCATTTGCTACGTTCACAGTGCTGTGCAGCCACCACTATGCAGTTCCAGACATTTTCATCACCCCGAAAGGAAACCCCATGCCTCCTAAGTTATTGCTCACTCTCCCCTCCCCCAGTCCCTGGAAATCACCTATCTGCTTCGCATCCCTCTCTATTTGCCTATTTTAGACACTTCATATAAATGGAATCATAAACAGTGTGTGGCCTTTTGTGTCTGGGTTCTTTTGCTCGGCATAACGTTTTCAAGGTTCATTCACTTGTAACGCACTTTATTCCTTTTATGGATGAATATTTGATGGTAAGAATATACTACATTTTATTCTCCATTCACCGGGCGACGGACACTTGCGTTGTTCCCACCTTTTGGCTATTGTGAACAGTGCTGCTATGCACCAACGTCTCTTTCAAATTCTGCGCTCCACGCGCTTCTGCCTTTGGGCGATACTCTCCCACCCTAGACCCCTGAGGTCTCGTCTATAAAATAAACGGTCAGACTCTAAGTCCCTTCCAGCTCGAGTGTCATCACCATCATCTGTCCATTCGCACGTGTGAAGGTAACACGTGCCACTTGGCTGCTCCACCGCGCTGGGTGCTGGAGGCGGCCCGAACTAGCCCGCCCCAGCTTCTTGGAGCTGTGGCTGGTGGGGGAGACACAGCAGGTAACTGCTGTGGGCTGAGTGACGTGTTCTATCCGATGTCTGTCCAAGACGGGCTGGGGGCACCTCACCTCTACCTGGGGGGTGCAAGGGGGTGAGTGGGTGCTGTGGGGAGGCACCCTGGAGTGGGTGCCAGCTGTGCCCAGGACTTACGCAGAGTAATGGCTGACAGGTTTGGGGACAGAGGCAGGGGAGGGGCTGGGGCTCTGACACCAGGATTCCTGAGTGGGAGGCTGAGTCCACAGGAACCTCCTGATGCAACCGCAGGCTGACGTGCTTTCTACCTTGCGCTTCACACTCTCGAGGCAGCTGGGGCCATCCAGACGTCCCTCACTGTCAGTATGGAGTTCCTGCCACCTTCCTAAAGCTCTGACCCCAGCACACTCCTCTAGCCCTTGAATAACAATCTTATTTGTTCTCAATATTACCCCTTCCACGGAGCATTCCCTGATCTCCCAGGAAGAAGCAAGCTCTCCCATCTCTGGACGCCCCCACACCCCTACCTCACACTTCTGTCTCTTACTTTGTTCCTCTGCTATTGTTAGCTGTTTATGCACCCGCCTCCTCCACTGGGCTTCCAGTGGCTGGGAGCCTCCCACCCCCTCAGCTACCTTTGCGGCCCAGGTGTTTGGCACAGGGCTTGAGTCTGGAAAGAGATGTGTTAAACGGAAGGCATGGTCAAGTCTTGGGGTTGGCGGCTCTGGGGGCTCTGGAAGGGTGCTCTAGCGAGGAGCTTCGCAACCTGGAGAAGGCAGCCAGACCACAGGCAGGAAGCGCCCATATGCCACCCAGAGTTTCATCGCGGCATGGTCAGTGGGCAGGGGCGGAGGACAGGCCGGTTTCATGCTGACCACCTCATGCAAATGGGTCACAGGTCCCAGAGCACGCACAGGGAGAGGGCTTGCCCCCCTTAATGGGGTGAGCGGCAGGGAAATACACAGCCCCTCGTTCACCTCTCTCCCTCATAATTCACTCTCAAGATGGGGAAAGGTGCCATCTGGGACTGGGGCAGGAAGCTTTCTTAGCAAATAGCACACTAGGCACATGAATGGAGGAGAGAGGCCAGCTTTGGAACATCCAGGTAAGGAAACTGAGGCAAGGGAGGTTAAGTGACTTTCCTCAGGTCACACAGCAGGTGAACAGTTATTTTCAGGTAGTTAAAATCCAGATTTTGTTTTAAGGGTTATCTCTCTCTTCCTCTGGCGCCCTGCCTGTCCCTTGCCAGAAGAACAACCCAAGACCAGAGGTCAGTTGCTTGCCATTCTGTGTCATACCCCAAAGCTTTCTGATAAGTAGCTTTTCTGCCTGTTACTAAGAGTCCATTTCTGTTACTGGCAACCAAAGGACACAGACTGATACGTGCGGCAAACTTGTGGAACAGATAGGCTCTGAGCCCAGGACTCCCAATACTTAGTTCACTGCTATTTCTATCCTGCCAAGCTGCCTACCCTCCCTGCCCAGCTGTCCGCTGTCCAGCCATCTGTCCCCACGTCTGAGCAGACTGCAAACTTGGAGTGTTCTGCATCCCAAACACAGGGTCTGAGTGTTCTCTGCTTGGGATGTGCCCAGATAAATGATGACTTCTCCTCTATCCTGCTCTGTTGGTGGGAGACGGGGGCGTCAGTGCGGCAGAGACCCAAGGGAAGGGAAGATGGAACTGTGCCGGAGACCCCCAGCCTACAGAGGGGCTAAGGGCTGACCTTTCCTTAAGGTTGAACTTCAATTTGGGGGGCTGTCAAGGTTTAATGAAGCAGATGGTGGTGGAGCAGCAGGAAGCCAGCAGAGGGCGCTCCCAGCACCTAGGAAACCAGGTCTCGGGCCAGGGGGCCAGGGAGCCAGGGAGCCAGGGCGCCAGGGCGCCAGGGCAACTGCAGCCCAACTTTCAAGGGTGGAAGGAAGACTCCATCCCAGCCAGTTATTGACAGAGGCCTGTTCAGCTATAAGAATGAGTACCGGCTGTGGAGAGTCCTACCGATGTGGTGGACAGCAGCCCATAATAAGATCAAGTGAAGAGCAGGATTTCGGAGTCCAAAGGTCATCTGGTTTAATTCTCTGTTCTCCACGACTCTGAATCAAACACTCCACTCTGCTCCCTCTCTCTACACCCAAGGTATACAGTTTAATTTACGAGGAGAAAACAGGCAATCGGAAACTCGAAGGCGAGATCACACCTCTTGTGGGGGTGCTCCGGTATTTCCGCTTAGTGAGATGCCCACTCTTACCTCTATGCCTTGGAATGCACTTTCTCTTCACTGAAAAAGCCCGCTCTTCCCCCCTCTTTCCCCCCCTTCCAAGTCACTGTTGAAATGTTACCTTCTCAGTGGAACCCTCCCTGCCTCTCTTGGGAAGACCTAGGTGCTCCCCTTTTCTGTTCTCACCTCTCCATTCAGTAGTCATTTATCGATACCTGTACCCCCACCTCACGCTGTGGTTTATAATCCCTGTGGCCTCTTTTTACTGAGTGCTTACTGTGTGCTGGGTACCGTGCCAAGCCCTGTGCATGACATCATTCATTTCTCACTATACCCTGTGAGCTAAACCCAGTCATCACCCCTCCTGCCCACGGGAAGAGCGGGACCTGGAGAGACTGAGTCACTTGTTCAAGGTCACACAGTTGGTAAGTGGCAGAAGCAGGCTTCAAACTGAGTTTGTCTCAAGTCCAGGACCAGCTTTTATTTAAACCATTAGGTGTACAACCTCTTATATGGACTTTCCTGTTTCCCGTGCTTAATACTCTATCTGGCACCAGGCAGATATTCAAGACATATTTCTTGGAAAAATAAATGAAAAGTCAGCTAGAGTTTGAGTATGTGTAAATAGCTCATTAAAAATCACCACAAAGCACCGGCTTTGGGATTGGGCTGCCTGGGCATGCCCCCCCCCCGACCCCCCCGCACTGGCTGCGTGATCTTGAGGAAGATACTTGGCTTCTCCATGCTTCGGTTTTCTCATCTGTAAAATGCACCAGCAACAGAACCCAACTCATAATATTGTTGTGATGGGTAAACAGGGCGTTCTTAGAAGAATACCTCGCACCCAGTGCACTGTGTTAGCTAGTATTATTATTATTGTTGTTGTTGTTGCTGCTGAGAATTTTAACAACCCGCAGTCTCACTGTTGCTTGTCTGGCCCTGACACCAGCCTGGTCCTAGCACCTGGCCTTCTGCCTTCTGCCCTGGCAGGCACTGTCTCTGTCGTGGTCATCTGCCTTCTAGGACAGAGGCCTGTCCACTCTTACAGCTCTCCCCGCTCCACCTGGAACTAGAATTCCAACCGAGCCTGTGCTGGCTACACACCCACCCCGATCACAAATGATTCTGTGCTTGGGTCTCTACCTGCATCTGCTTTCACTCTGAGATGTCCCTGATGCTGAGCCTTGGCCTGGGCTGCCAGGGCCACCTGTGCCTTGCTCCAGATCCCCCAGGATGATCCCTTTGGATGTCTGCTCTGAGCTTCACTGTTTAAAAAACCACTTCTCATGGGGCTTGCAGCACCCACAGAGGGGAAAGCAGGAGTGCGGAGCTTGGTTTGCTCCCACCTGCAGCTCAGGAGGCCCCTAGCTCCTGCCATACCCCACTGACAGAGGGAGCTAGTGCACTGTCAGGGCGCCTGCCTCAGCCTCTGATTTAACCCTTCTGTGCTTGGGCCCAGCTGAGCTGTGGCAGCACCAGCTGGGAAGATCCTGGCCCTTTAAGGTTTGGTGTAAGAGTCAGGCAAACCGATTCAGAAGCAGGGCCCGGCACAGGCTCTTTTGCCAGGAGAAAGAAGAAAGCGATCCAGGAAGTTAAATAAAATGGGAAAGCAAAAACAAACAAACAAACAAACAAACAAAAACAGACGGGAGCAGGAGTCAAGGCTGAAAAGGGTTTGAATTTGGAGAAAATCAATCTTGGCTGCATGTACTCGCCAGTCCCTTGGTTCATCAGACACTCGTGGCAACCTTGTGGAGAAGGTAGTCTCACTCCACTCTGTACAGGAGCTAACAGGCACTTGGAAGGGCCAAGGGCTGGTGTGAGGGCGGGTAAGTGGTCACTCTGGTCCTGCTCAGGTGCCCAAAGGAGAAGACAGGATGGAGCCTGGTCCTGGGCCTAGAAGAATGGACTCTCTCACTGCCCTGTGCCAGGGGACAGTTGGAAACCTGGGGCCCAGGGCGGGCTGTCCCCAGGGGTCCTCAGTCCAGGGTAGAATCCCTCAAAACGCTACTGGCTGGCCAGTTTGAGGTCACACACCGTAAGGCAACCATGGTCCTCTGGGAAAAGGGTGGATTTGGAGGCAGAGAGAACTGGTTGAAAGCTAAGTTCTGCCACCTTCTCCCCCCCAGGGCCGCGGGCCGGTGTCTGAACCTCTTGGAGCCTCAGTGTCTTCCTCTGGGACATGGGGTAACGACAGCTGCCTGCTGGAGGATGGTGGTAACGACCACTTTTGTGCTCTCTTCTTAGAATGCTTTTATTCCCTACGGTCTTCTCCTTACTTCATTCAGGTCTTTGTCCAAATATGTCCTCCTTAAAGACAATTCTATTTAAAGGCAAATCCCTTCGTCCACTCTTGTCCTCCAGTCACTCCCGACCCTGCTTAATTTTCCTCCCAAGCACTGCTCACCCCCTTGAAATGCTCTACCTTTGCTTATATTTTATTTTCTGTCTACCTTGGTAGAGCTTGCGCAGGAAGTTCGTCTTTTGCAGCAATGTGTCCCTAGAGCCTAGAACAACCTGGCATGTAACAGATGTTTATATGCATTTGGAGAATGAAAGAATGAATGAACGAACCAGCCCTTAACAGTCTGGGGTGCTCGGTGAGCCAGCTTTGCAGGAGTTTTTACGGTTCCCTGTCAGATCCGTGGCCTCCCCTCCTAAGCCTCCCGACTCTTCCCCGTTGGGCTCTTTCTGTGAACGGCCTCCTTAGCCACGCGGGATCCAAACCTTGTCATCACTTCTCATTCCTTCCTCCCACTAGCATACACATCCAACTAGCTGCCGATTTTGGTGACACTTAGCCTCCTGCATCAGCTCCTTTTCCTCTTCACTCTCACAACCACCCTCTGTCCAGACCGTCTTTGCCTCTCACCTAGACCACTGCCATTGCTTCCTACCTGGGCTGCCTGCAAGCAGGTTCTCTCCCACCAATCTGTCTCCACTGGGGGGGGGGCAGGGGGGCGGCACTCAGAGTGAGTTTCCTAATGGCCAGGTTTGATCATGTCTCTCCCATACTCAAAAACGAAAGACCAATCCCTTAGCTCAGCACCCAGTGCCCCCAGCAACTGTCTCTACCTTCCTACCCAGTTTTTTTTTTTGCAGCAGTGGGTATGGACTGCTTTCCGGTTTCTGCGCCTGGCCCCGGGACCCCCCACTGCCTAGTCTCTGCTCATGCTGTTTCTACTACTTGTAACATTTCCCCTCCTTTCTTCTACGGTACAAATCATTTAGACCCAGCTCAAACACGACCTGGCTTCTCCAAAGAAGCCATTCCTGATTTTGCAGAAGAATAAACTCTTTCTTCTCAACTCTTTCCAAGGGGCTATCAATCTCTCTTTCAGGGCAGGTCTTGGAAGAGGACAGGCAACGTGACAGAGAAGTGGGTGCAGAAGCTGGAGTCAGACGGTCTGAGCAGGGGCACAGCTCTCTGCTCTGAGACTTCTACAGTATGCCCCTGCGGGAAGTTAAACCCAGCCTTCACTTCCCCACCTATCAAATGGCAACAAACGGACAACTGACCTCCTGTGTGTGATGAGGATTAACTGACAGCATGTTAGAAATTCATAAATTGGATCACACTTAGGTGTGAAATACCTGATAAACAAAAGTTCGACTTCTCCCAGGGAGGCTGCATGAATGACTAAATCCAGGAACCCCTCAGTGGGGGAGGGATTTTGAGGAAGAGGGACTTTGAGACCCTAAAATCTCATGTCCTTGGGCAATCTGAAAAAGGGAGGAAGTGGAGGCTATAGCCATAAAACCGGGGCCCTAACTCTACCAATTCCCGAGCTTTTCCTACGCCCCAGGCACTGTGCTCAGCACCCTACATAAATGACCTCATCTCATTTTATTCCCTCACAGAGTAAGAGAAGAAAACCAGGCCCATGGCAGTTATATAAATAAGTGCCCCCCCTTCCCAAACAGTTCAGACTTGAAGGATATCCTGAAACTCTTCAATCCAATGATCTGACTTTTTTGGGTGGAGGAATCGAGACTCAGAGACGTCATGAGCATTTGCTGACACTGTCCAGTCAGTGAGGAGGAGACGGCCTGGAACCCAGACCCGTCACTCTTAGGCTGGGAGCCACTGCACTGCAAAAACCCTGGGGCCACCACGGAGATTCTGGACCACAGTGCCATGGAGGTGGGCCACTGCAGTTACCCGCCTGGCCGCCCTGGCTCTGACCCATGCATGCCGGGCTGCTCATCCCACTCAAGAAGGAAGCTCTTGAGACAAGAGCCTCAGGTCTCTAGAGAATGAACATTGTCCTCCTTGCCATCCCATGGAGTCTCCTCAAAGGTGACCGACTTAGTCCAGTCACCATCCAGCTTGCACTCCTTCACCTCATCTCTTGGGGCACCCTCTGTGGGCCAGTTCCGGGGACACCCAGCTGCCCTTGAGGGAGCCTTGCCCTGAGCTGTGTCACCAGAACCTGGGAAGGCTGCAACTCAGGCTTCCCCGGCAGCTTTGTCAGCAACACTCAACAGACAGGAAGGACCTGAGGACCTCCACAAAGGGGTGACGAAAGGGTCCTGGTTGGATTGAAGACCTAGGCCTTCACAGAGGAGGGAAGAGGGACTGGAAAGGCACACAGTCAGGTCCAGGTGGTGGGAGGGGATGACTCCTTGGATGCTGTATCACCTGGTCCAACTGAGGACACAGGCTCAGTGACTCCTGGGAGAACCAGGAGGAACATCCTGGTATCTGATCTCCCGTCCAGGACTGATTCATTCTTCCAAACTAAATCCCAAACCTGGAGAGCTTGCATAAGACAGCTCTCCTCGGAGGCCAAATGAGGCAAATGAAAGGCCAACCTTTCTTTCTTTCTTTTTTTTTCAGTAAGGATGGTAACAAATGAATGGTACTTGGAGCTCCAGGTCGGGGCGGGGCAGGAATTTCAAAGACTTTGCTGGTACACTCAGATGAATTTGGGGGTTCTGGAGCTTCAATGGGAATAGGATCAAACTGTATAGGGGGAAATGAGTTCAAAAGCCGGGGACCCTAGATTCTAATGCAGGCTTTGCCACTAACTCTCCCGTGACCTTGCTCAAACCATCTCACTGGGCCTCAGTTTCCCCATCTGTAATATGAGGGGGTTAAATGAGTTCCAAAGGTTCCTCTGGTCCTGACCCTCTAAGCCACATGATCCTTGGTGAGGTAGGTTCTCAGGACTCTGACCCAGGCAATCTGCAGGTTTTGCGGAAGCTTGGGCCTCATCTAGGAAAAAGGGGCATGCTGGGGGAGGGGAACGCACTGGGCTTTTATTTCGGTGGTGGTGGGAAGCGGGTGGTTAAGCTACTCGGTCCGGGGGTGGTGAAGCGAGGGGAAGGCTGGGAGTCTGGAGCTGCAGTTTACAAGCCAACAGGCTAGCGGCGTTTTCCAGTCTCCCCTTGGAGCTGCAGACCCTGGAGAGGCGATGCGGCCAACAGCCGCGCGCCAGCCTCGGCCGCAGAGGCTCGGACCCGGGACCACTATGCCGATCCCTCCCCGAAACCACGGCCGAGCTCCGTAGGGAGTGGTTGCTGCTCTTAGCCGGCTCCCCAGCGCCCGGCCTACCCCCTGGGTGGGGACCCCTCCCCCAGTCCGGGGGCGCCGGGAGCCCCATGGGGGCGTGGTGGGGGCGGGCGCCGGCTTTGCTGCCCTAGGGGCTAGAGGAGGTTTCAGTTGCGAGGCCGCCCGGGAAGGACCCCACGCCCTCCGCCTTCCGGCTCCCCACACAAAGGCGCCGAGGGAAACGGCACACTTACCGGCCAGAGCGGGCTCCGGGCGCCGGCGAGCGGGCGGGCAGGCTGGCTGGCGGGAGGATATGCGCGCGCGAGTGTGCGTGTATCTGCGTGTGTCCCTGTAAGTGTCTGCGCGAGTGTGTATGTGTGTGACGGGGGCCGTGCCGAGCTCTGTGCGTCTGCGTGTGCGGGGGCGTCCATCCGTCGGTCTGTCCGCCCGACGCTTCGTCCCCTGCTCCGTGCGAGCTCCTTCGCCGGACCGCCGCACCAAATGCACCCAAGCTGCGGAGTCGCGGGCGCTGCCGCCGGGTGGGTTCGGCACCCCCAACCCAGCCCCGGCTCCGCCCCGCCTCCGGGCGGGCTTGCGGCGCTCCCAAGAATTGCGCAGGGCTAGCGGGGCTGGCAGGCGGGGAGCTCCATCGGCGTCCAGGGCCCGAGTGGGGCCGGATCTCAGACCCTTAATCCCTGACCCAGATCTCGGGAGCCCCCTCTCCCGGATTCAGCTCTCGGAGTCCTTGCAGGCACCGCCCACGCGCTGAGGTTGCCTGGACAGGGAGGGCGGGGTAGCGCAAGCACCGCATCCATTTCATTCATGATTTTCTCCTCTCCGGAGCCCTGGGCCCGGGCTGCGCCGCCAGGGCTACCGCCAGAGGGATCACGACGGATCCGTGCGCACCGAAACCTGTGGGGGACGGACAGGCAGACAGATGGGAGTAGGGGAACAGTGAGACAAAGGGGTATGGGGTGAAGGGCTAGGTTTGCACGGGGGGGGGGTGCGTGGCGCTCCCCACAGGATGCTTACAAGATTCTCACACCTGTACAGGCGGAGAGGTTGCACACCGGGGCGCACACAATACCGTAAGCCCAGGACCCCCCTCCAGGGCTGGGAGGGGGCACCCTCCTGTCCACCCTTCTTTTCAATCTCTGGGGAGCAAGACAGCCCTCAGCCAGTTCTGCCCTCTTTTGACGTGTTGCGGGGCGCGCACCTGCCTTGGCTTTTTCCTGGGCACCAGGGGCCGCACTCGCAAAGGGCTGCCCATAATCCCACATTCCCCAGGCTGACATGCTGCCGGCCCGGCCCGAGGTTCCAATGTTTTTTGTTTTTTGAGGTTTTTTTTTTTTTGTTTTTTTTTTTGAAGCGTTGGGCCGCACACAGTGCGGGGATCCGGAGCTCCATTTTAACAGGGGGAAACGTCCAGCCACCATCCTCTTTTGCCGGGTTGTTCGCATAGCCTCCTAACAAGTCTCCAAGCTTCCACCCTTGGCTCCTTGAAGTTGAGCCTCTGCACAGCAGTCAGAGCCGTCTTTTTAAAACGTAAGTCAGAAAACGGTGCTAGAAATTCTACAATGCTCTGCATTTCAGCCAAGTGAAAGCTCAAGCTTCTATAAAGGCCTTTAAGGCCTCTCACAAGGTGGCTCCCTTTTAACTTTCTAATTTTCTTACCACCTCAGTCACACTAGCCTCTTTAATGCATTACTGACTTGGTGACCACCCTGTGGCCTCAGGACCTTTGCACTGCTATTTTCTCTGCCTGAAAACTTCCCCCAGGTAGTCTTGCTTTTTTAACCTATTAAATGTGTCACTTCGAAGAGGCTTTCTGTGACCATCCTATTTTAAATTACAGGACTATCCCCACCTCCAATTTTCTCCATGGTAGTCAGGATCTTTATTTTGTGCTCCCTGGTCCTCAGGCTCATGGCCCTTGGCTACCAGCTCTCTTCTCAGTCCTCCAGCTACCCAGCCCTCTTGACTTAACAGGCTTCTGTTCTCTAAACAAACTCCACATGTCTAGCTTTTGTTCATACTGTGCTTGCAGTCTGGAATGCCTTCCCCCCATTCCCCCTGCCCCCATGCCTTACCTAATTTTTAAGGTCCAGTTCAAATACCTCCTCCTCCATGGAGCCTTCCTCATCTTCCCAGGGACGCTCGGCCCTCATTCCGTTTGCTATAATGGCAGTTCCTTGCTTTTACCCCCAAGTGTACTATGAACTCCTGGGATAGGGCTGGATCTTCTCTCTCCCCAGTTCTCAGCACAGAAGGGACTAGCAGTACATGTTTGTGGATCAAGGGCAGTGAATGGGAGGCCCTGGCCTGGGCATGGGTTAGTCTTTTTACCTAGGAGGGGCATAGAGCTCAGCTAAATCTTGTTATTCCTGGGTAGTTTCCTGCGGGGCTAGGGGAAGGGTCGAATGTCACATAGCCAGGCCAGGATGCTCCACCTGTGTGGCTGTGTGGGCAGGTGGGTCAGGTGGTGCTCAGGGACACTCTCTCCCACCCTGAGAGTGTCTTCTTTGCCATTCTATTAAGGTTAGACAATCTGTCCTGAGCTCGAGGGAGTTTTCCCTCACTGGCCAAGATGGCAGCAGGGGGAGGTTCTTACACTGAGTACTGGAAAGCTAGAAATATCAATGGATAGGGCCCCGAGGGCGAAAAGCTAGCAAGAAAATTGGATAGGGAAAAAAGCTCTCCCCTCCCCCCACCTTCTGGTACCATACTGGGGGTGGGACCAGGCGAAGGCACATATGCCATAGAAGTCAAAATGGCACGAGGGGAGGTAGGGGACCAATGAAGTTGTCAGTCTAGCCTGGGGAAAGAAGGGATTGGTTGGGAGGTGGACCCACCTGAAGCATGCAAAAGTTTGGAAAATTGGTCATTTTGAGAAAGCACCAGGCCTGCCCCACACCCAAACTAATATTATCCCAGGGGAATAAGCAAGTGTGCGCTCTCTCTCTCTCTCTCTCTCTCTCTCTCTCTATCTCTCTCTCTCTCTCGACCTGGACTTCCACCATGTACTCACCTGTTTTTTCCATGGCTACGTGGCCTAAGTGGCAATGTGGCCCATGGCCTCCAGGAAGGAGTCTTTCTTTCTCTCTCTTGTCCACCTGGTGATGCACAGGTTGGTGTGTTTGCGTGCTCTCTCACCTGGAAGCATGTGACTATCTGGCCCCAGCAGCTGCATGGCCCATGGCCATGCAAGTTCCACAGGCAGTCCCCAGTGAGGAGCCTGAAATGAATAGCAGCCAGGAATAAGCCAAGCTACCTAGGTGGGGACTATAACCATTTAGTAGCTGCCTGTGGGCTCCAAAGGACTGTGTGTTAAATTGGAGCAGGAACTCTGGACACTGGCTTTTGTCTTGGTCTTGCTAAGGAGATGGGCTTTGATATAGGAGTCTGCCGTTCTCCCAGGCAGCACAGCACCTGAATGAAACCTCTTTCCTTTTGCACCAGCATCTGCCTCATGAGTTTGGCTTTTGCAGCAACAGGCAGCCAAACCTCCTTCTTTTTATTTTTTATTTTTGCTCAGTTACAGTTCAGCTGGCATAAGGCCGATTTGCCCCAGACAGCGTCAGTGTAACGATAGCAGCTACCATACATGCATGCTGACTGTGTGCCAGGCAGTGTTTTGTGTGTTTTCCAGGTACTGCTTTATTTAATCTTCACGGCAACTTTGGGAGGTAGGCGTTTGATTACAATATCCCTATTTTCAGTAGGGGAACAAGAAAGAATAAGTGATTTACCCAAGGTCCTCCTATTGATATGTGAGGGGTGTGTGTTTCAAATTCAGATGTAGCTAATTTCAAAACTTAGGGAGCAGGGATGCCTTAAAGGGAAGGCCCTGGGGGCTGGTGGAGGTGAGGGGTGGGGCTTAGGGAGCCTCATTGAGGTCAGCCTGGCCTACGTGCTTGCTGAACTCAGCTCTGGACTCACAGACAAATGGTGCTCCAGGAGGGCCTGGAGCTCACGGGTTTCCGTCAGTTGTGCTGGTGGTGTTCTGTGGTGGAAGCTGGTGCTTGCCTTTCATGAAGTCCATTCCAGAAGGCCAGAGCTGCCTCTCAAACGTTCCTAGCTGTGTGCTCTGGGTTCAAGCCCAGTTCCAGCTGCCAGATGTGGACAACAATGCCCATCTCAAAGGGTTATGGTGAAGAAGAAGCGTGATGAAATACCTAGGAGGTAGGAAGAGCTCAGAAATGGCCTTTCCCCATTATGTCTTGTAGGGAGTTTCTATCACAGAGGGCTGTACCTAAACTTGTCCCCTCAGGTGCCTGCCCCGCATGCCCTCTTTTGAAGAGTTCCTATTCCCATAGTCCTTTGAGTGTTGCCCCGGGGTGCAGGCAAGGAAGGGAAGTGTAACACGGACTGAGAACTTTACCGATGCACTCTGCATATCGCTTTCCTCCATTCTGTCCTTTCATCTGCACAAGCACCTTAGGGGCGGTACTGTTTTTACTGACAAGGGAACCGGGGCCCAGAGAGGTCCAAGGACTTCCCCGTGGCCACCTCGCTCACTGATTAATGGCCATAATGAGACTCTCACCTACGTCTGACTGCACTGAGGCAGCACCTGGTTTCTGAACCCCGTCACCATGGAAAGCAGCCCCATCGAGTTCCTTTCTCTTCTCTGACGGGGAAGAAGGAGAGTTCTCTGAAACCCCTGGCGATGAAGTAGTCCTGAGGTTGAGAGGATTTAGGCTTATTGGCTCATTTTGTGTGACTCCTTTACCCTCTACTGATGGAGGGAGGGAGAGGGTTTGGGGAAGAGGAAGGTGGTGTAGTAACCAGAATTCTCGCTGGGGTGTGTTGATGGACGGTGAGGGATTAGAGTCGGTATCTTTTGCTTTTGGTCTCACTTGCAATTCAGCCTGTTGTAATGAAATGTTTTGCTTCAGTGAAAATATTCCTCTAGATTTTTATTTATTTAGTTAGTTATTTATAACTCACCCCAATCCACAAAGGGTTTGAAGTAGCTTACCACGAGAGCAAGAACCATAAAACAAGGTTAAAATATCAGTAAGGATAGAAACTGAGGACCAAGGAAACTACATAAACTGAGAGACAAGACCAAAGCTGAATAATTATAGCTGATTTTTACTGAGTTCTTGTGTGCAAAGGAATTTATGTACATTCTTTCTTTTGATTCTTAAAAGAGCCCTGTAAGGAAGGGGCTGTTGTTAGGTTCATTCTGGGGTACAGGGACCTGAGACTCAGAGAGGTTAAATATGATTCCCAGAGTCACGTAAGTAGTAAATGGTAGAGCCAGCATTTGAATCCACTTGGATTTTGGAACCCATGGCCTTACCCACTGTCTTGTCCTGCCTCTTCAAGAGACAAAAGACCACAGATTTGCAGACCACAGGGGCCTCTAGAAGTCTGAGCTTCACATTTGGTTCTGATCTTCTTGGATGCAAAAAACGGAAGGAAAAAAGTCGTTTACATAGAGCCGATGCCCTCCCCTCCTTCAAGTCTTTGCTGAAGCATCACTTGGTCAAGAGACAGACCTACCCTGACCACTCCTTAATTACCACTGGAGCCCGCCTCTTCCTGCTCCCCTCAGCAGTCTCAGTTCTGCTACGGCGGATTTTACCTTCTACCATACTGGGTAATTTCTAAACTACTGTATTTTGCTGTGTATAATGTGCACCCCCATTTTGGCCCAAACTTTCAGGAAAAAAGCCTTTTATTTTCATTAATTCAATTATTTATATCTAAAACCTGTTATCATATTCCAGGGTATTATTTTGCATATGGATACCGTATTGCTTTCTAGAATTACACTTAACACAGAAGCATAAATACATGAATTAAAAACATTTATGTAGATATGGAATCAGGACTACCCATGCATAGTGCACCCATGTATAATTTTTCTCTCAAAGTTTTGGGCAAAAAGTGTGCACGATACGTGGCAAAATACGGTATATTATATATAACATAAGATATTCTGTAATACATTCTACGTTACTAAATTTATTTAGGAATCAGAAATTAGGTAATTTATCTACTTCGTGTGTCCACTGTTCGGCTGCCGGACTTCTTCCACCAGAACACGAGGTGCACAGTGGCAGCTGTCTGTTCGATGTGACCCACGTGTCAGGCATACTGCCTGGTAGGTAGTAGGCACTCAATAAATTTGTGTTGAACACTTGAGTGGTTATTTCAGAGAGGAAGAAACGGACGTATCTAAAGTGACAAGGTAGGGTGCTTGCCTTCTACTAGCTCACATTTTCTTTTCCTTTCCTCTTCCTTCTTTCTTTTTCACCGTCTCATTTCTGTGAAGAATTTGAGGTAGCTCTAGCACTTAGCTCTCAGAGAAAGTCTTTGGGAGAGTTTTCTGAGGTGGGACCTGAGCGAGGGTCCCCGTGGCCGGTGTTGTGTCAGAGCGCATAAACGAGATTCAGGAAGCTGATTTTGGTGGTGTCCTCACACCACAATCGGCAAAGGCAATCCTTTTCCTGTGGCCTAGAAATAGTGTCCAAGTCCTAGTCTCAAGGATTTGGGACTTGGAGTGGATGCTATAGGGATGGAGATGGGAAGATAGAAAGCAGAGCTTTTGTGTGAGCCAATTGATTTAAAGGCAGAGGACATCCTTGTGTTCCTGAGAGTTCATCTCTGGAGTCATATTTCCTGGCCGCAAGCCTGAAGAGTGAAAAGCCAAGGACATCAGCAAGGTTTGTCAGGAGAAAACTGGAGCTGAGACCAATTGCTGGGCTGTAGGTGGGCGGGGGTGGGAGGGAGGTGTGATGTGATCTTGCTGTAGGAGCTCACCGCAGATCCGGAGCAAGCCTCTGGGGGCTGCAGACACCAGCCTGTCAGCTCAAGGTGAAGGCCAAGGGCACCTGGCTGCTGATCCCAGGAAGCAATATCAGAAATACTTGTCTCAGGAGGAGTGGGAGTCAGAAGTTAGTCTCCCCCGTGGTCACTGCTGTGGGCTCCTGCAAAGCAGTCATTGAACTGATAATCAGCCTACTGTGAGGTAGCCACTGTTGCCGAAGCCGGATGCACATTAGAGAGCAAGAGGGTGTCTCTTTTCTCATGGAGCTTATAGTCTAGGGGGGACACGCTGCCAATGAGCCAGGTTAAAACAGTGACTAAAAGTATTTCAGACAGCGGTTAGTGCAGTGAAGAAAGAGAAAAGGGGGTGGGGCGGTGAGAGAAGGTGGAGAGGGGCCCCTTTTGGTTGGGTGTTCAGAGATGGCCTCTCAGGGAACGGAACATTTGAACAGGGCCTTGAGTGACTAGAAGGAGCCAGCCATGCCGAGTAGGGAGAGAGCTCCCAGGCAGAACTTTCTTGTCTAGGCACAGCAGGAAGGCAGAGTGAGAGAGGAGGTGGGAGAGGCAGGCAGGAGCCAGGCTGCATGGGGCCTTGAAGGCTGTGGCTAAGTTTTATTCTAATGTACTCAGAAGCTATGGGAGGTCTGTAAGTGGGGAGAGCAATCACATCCGGACTTGAACTGTGGGGACCCTAGAGAGCAGCAGCATCCTAGAAGTGCCGGGAATCTCAGCTCTTCTGCTTTCAAAGGGCCCCGAGAGGCTGCGCAGCCCAGTGCGTCCCAGAATACCCACACCAGAAACTTGGGGTGGAAATCAGACTCCAGAAGGGCTCTGGTTGGCTTGCAACCAATTCAAATTAGTTGCCATTGTTAAAAAAACAACTAGGACATTTCAAGTACAAATCCATATTAAATAAGATCTGGTAACTTCAGGCTCAGAAGCCTGCATGAGAGTGGCCAATGAGCTGGTAGCAGTTACTCCCTCGAGGCAGGGCATGTCCAGTTTGCCACAGTCCCCACGTGTACCTCCAGTACCGAGGGCATGTGTTATTCACCACTTGTCAAGATGCTTGCCCTGCTGTTTTTCTGGAAGGGGAAGGTCACATACTTCCTGTAACATATCTGAAATATCTCTTCTCTGACCCAGCTTGTTCCATTTCCCTGGCCTGTGAAAGCATTTGAGTTATGACCTTATCTCTCCCCCTCTGTGAACTGCACATTCCTCATTTGTGAAAAAGTGTGGTATTTGAATGCGGTGATTCCAAGGCCCTTTCTAGTTCTGGCTTCCAAGCCTCTCCGAGTCTGCGCTTCAGAAATGAGTTGTGCTATAGACAATGCTTAATTGTTCTGCAGATGGTTTTTGAGGGATTGCTCACCCTTGATGCTTTTGCCCTTGAATTGTGATTTATCAGAGTGCTTGGAAGAAAAATGACTTTTGTTTTGGGAGCTTATCCTTCATCTTTTGATTTTGGGAAGAAACGAGTACTTCAGACAATGCAGCAAAGCTGCAGTTGCTAGGAGGAGAGCTGCGTGCAGCAGAGGCTGTTTGGAGACAAGGCCAACGGAAAACTCTTGTCTTGTCCTTTCCCTTCCCTTCCCTTCCCTTGGCTTTTCTCTCTCTGCTCTTTTGAGCAAAGACACCATAGTCAATAACCCCTTCTAAAAGATCAGTCTTAATCTCCGGTAGAGTTTAGGTTGCTCTGAATTCGAAGGGTTATTTCTGAAGAACACCCCCATCAGCCAAACTATTCTCAGTGACGTGACCTCCTGGGTTTTAATTTTGGCTCTGCCACTAGATAGTCATTGGACCTTAGGTGAGTAAGTTATTTTCCTCTGGGCCTCAGCTTCCCCTTCTGTAAAGTAGAAGGGCAGAGGGAGTGCTCGTGTGCTCTCTTGTGTAGTTCCTTCCAGCCCTAACATTTCAGAAGGATTTAGAGAATAAAGCAGCATCAACCAGTAAAATCTCCATGACTCTCCTTCCATTTCAGCAAGGCCCTGGAGCCCCTTCCCCTTGGAGCCACACCATTTCCCCGTAGGTCTTTGGCTTGCTCTCCTCTGGCTATTTAATTAGCGGTAAATGTGGAATTTCTGTCCACCCTTCTCAGTAGATGTTACGTGCCCTGGGTATCTGCCTTGCCAGGTAATCTTACTTTTAGCAGTGTTCCTTTGTTGTAGAAAGGGCCGGCAACAGGACCTAAAAGTCTGATTATTTATTGTTCAAGTCCAGTATCCCTGCTGGTCCCCAGCCTCAGGGATGATTTAAGCAACAAGTGCGCCCCCTGGTGACCTATATAAAAATTGCAGAGACTCAGCCATTCAACAAATACTATTCATTGTTTAAATCCTGCTGCCTAACCCTTGAGAAAGGATAAAAGAAATGTGCATAAATGTCGTGTAAAGTAATATACAGACTACAGATGGAAAGGTTATTGTCTTAAAGCTTGTATTTCCACTCCCAGAGCCAACTTTTGCCTATTTGGCATGTCCACCTCTTGCCCCTCAGTTCTTTTTAAATTAAAAAAAAAAAAGATTCTAGAGAAAGAGGAAAAGAGAGAGAGAGAGGGAGGGAAACATCGATCTGTTGCCTCTTGCATGTGCTCTGACTGGGGGGCAAACCCACAACCCAGGCATGTGCTCTGACCTGGAATCAAACCCTCAGCCTTTCAGTTTGCAGGATGACACCCAACCAACTGAGCCACCCCAGCCAGGACTTGCCCCTCCATTCTTGATGTAGCAATCGGGGTAGAGCAGCAACTCTCTGCCTTTTTCATCTCATGGCACATGTAAACTAATTACTGAAATTATCCTTTCTCCTAAGATGTCAATTATCTGCAAATTAATAGATTCAAAACAATCACAGTCAAAATTTCATCAGTATTTTTATAGCTGTTTGAGAAGTTTTTTCCTAAAATTTGTATAGAAATGTAAAAAAACTTAGGTAGCTAAAATAATCCTGAGGCAGAAAAACAAAATGGGAGGATATGTACTACCTGATAGACTTAGCACAAAGCCACAGTCGTCACGGCAGGGGGCGCGGTTTAAAGAATACACCAGCGATCGACACGCTTACTTCGTAAAGGGCTAGATGGTAAATAGTTTCATTTTGTAACAGCTACTCAGCTCTGCTGTTGTAGCACGAAAGTAGCCACAAACAATAAGTAAACAGGCATGGTTATTTTTCAATAAAACTTTATTTATAAAAACAGGCAGAGAGCCGGATTTGGCCCATAGGCTGACTCCTGGAATCGATTGATAGAGCAGATCAGAATGTACAGAAATATATCCATGTTTATAAGGATAGTTTTTGACACAAGAGCTAAATGATTCAACCAGGGACGGGGGGGGGGGGGTGATGTCTTTTCAACAGGGTGCTGGAGAACTGGATAATTGTGTGGGAAAAAAAATAAGCCTTCTCCCCTCCCTCAAACTCTGCACAAAAATGAATTTGAAATGGTTCATACATCTAAAAGTAATTTTGCTTTTTTTCTAGAAAGCAAAAATTATAATACTGTTAGGAGAAAACGTTGGAGAATACCTTTGTTTCCTTGGGAGTAGGCAAAGGTTTCCTAGAACGCATAAAGCACTAACCATAAAAGAAAAAAAAATCTGATTTCACAAAAAACAAAAGCTTCTGCCCATCCGAAGATACTTTAAAAATGAATAGGCAAGTCCCAGACTGGAAAAAAGTATTTGCAATGCATATATCTGACAAAGGATTTTTATTTAGAACATATGAAGAACTCCAACAAATCCATGTTAAGAGATGAACAACCCAGTGAAAAAGGGTGGCAAACTTGAACAGGCACTTCAAAAAACCAGCCAATGCACAGGAAAAGATGTACCCTCTTTTAGGGGAAAAGTTGGGATGTTTCAGGTATATGGAATAGGTACACCACATTTAGGAGAGGGGTGACTGCTTTATTAGCTTTATTTGGAATTATTGTGGTTTAATGAGGTGCTTATGGGTGCCAAGTTGACAAGGGGTAGACCGTGATGTGTTTGAAAGTGTCATCTTGTCAACTTTGGCTAGGCTGAACTATGTTTCCCAGAATTCCTTTCCTTTCCATGCATGTTTCCGGTTAAGGGGTGCATGAAGAGACAATTTGCAGTGTTCCGGCCAAGATGGAGGTGTAGGTAGAAACCCTTCGCTTCCTTGCACAACCAAATGGAGGATAACAATGAATCTAAAACCAATAAACAACCGGAAGCACCAGAAAAATCAAACTGCATGGAACTCTGACAATCAAGGAATTAAAGAAAAAATCAACCAGAACAACCAGACCGGTAAGAAAAACCACGGTAGGGCAGCGGATGGTGCGAGTGGGGCGGGTGGGGCTGGCTAAAGGTGAAACTGAGACTCAGAGCTGGCTGTGGACTGGGGAGGGGTGTTGCCACAGTGGGAGAAACTCCCAGTCTCCCATGAGAGTACGAGAGTCCATTGAAAAGTGCACCGAGCAGGCAAGCGGCACTGTTCCCTCTGGCCCGTCCCCCACAGGCAGCGCTGCGGGGCAGCAAGGAGGGTTGCCCCACCTGGGTGAATACCTAAGGCCCCACCCCCTACAGCTTCTCAGGGGCCCCCAGCAAAGTAATATGGCCCAAATGAGAGGACAGAGCAAAGCCTCAGAAAGAGAACTAAGCAATGAGGAGAGAGCCAGCCTATCTGACGGAGAATTTAAAGCCCTGGTAATCAAAATGCTCACAGAACTGGCCGAGCTTGGTTGAAAAATGAGAAAACAGCTGAAATATACCCAAAATGAAATAAAGCAAAATATTTAGGGAACCAACAGTGACAGGAAGGAAACCAGGACTCAAAGCAACGATTTGGAACAAAAGGAAAAAATAAACATTCAACCGGATCAGAACGAAGAAACAAGAATTCAAAAAAGTGAAGAGAGTCTTACAAACCTCTGGGACAACCTGAAACGTTCCAGTATCCGAATTACAGGGGTGCTAGAAGATGGAGAACACCAGCAAGAAATTGAAAACTTATTTGAACAAATAATGAAGGAGAACTTCCCCAATCTGGCGAAGGAAATAGACTTCTAGGAAGTACAGGAAGCTCAGAGTCTCAAAGAAGTTGGACCCAAAGAGGAACACACCCAGGTACATCTTCATTAAGTTACCCAAGATTAAAGATAAAGAGAGAATCCTAAAAGCAGCAAGAGGAAGGGAGAGAGTTACCTACAAAGGAGTTCCCATAAGACTGTCAGCTGATTTCTCAAAAGAAACCTTGCAGGCAAGAAGGAGCTGGAAAGGAGTATTCCAAGTCATGAAAGGCAAGGCCCTACATCCAAGATCACTCTATCCAGCAAAGCTTTCATAAAGCTTTGGGCAGATAAAGTGCTTCCCAGATACGGTCAAGTTCAAGGAGTTCATCATCACCAAGCCCTTATTATATGAAATGTTAAAGGGACTTATCTAAGAAAAAGAAGGTCAAAACTATGAACAGTAAAATGACAACAAACTCACAACTATCAACAACTGAACCTAAAAGAAAAGAAAAACAACAGAAACAAAAACTAAGCAAACAACTAAAACAGGAACAGAATCAGAAAAATGGACATCACACAGAGGGAGTTCAGTAGGGAGGGGGAAAGGAGGAATAGGGTGGAAAAGGTACAGGGAAGAAGCAGCATAATTAGTAGGCATGAAATAGACAGGGAGAGATAAAAAATGGTATAGGAAACAGGACTCAAAGAATTTACATGTACAACCCATGGACATGAACAAAGAGGGGAGGAATGCTGGAGGGTTGGGGGGACAGGGTGGAGGGGGATAAAGGGAAAAATTGGGAAAACTGTAATAGCATAATCAATAAAAAATACTTTAAAAAAAGAAGGCATTGCTATGAATTTATAGAACTATTCCCCCAACAATGGAATTGGAACTGAAACATAAACTGTATAATCCCAGAAGATCTTGTTATTATTAAAGAAAATATTAAAAATAACTAACCTGAAAAAAAGAGACAATTTGCACAAGATTTGGTGGTTGGAAATGAAGCAGCAGCTGTACTGTTTTTGTGCATGGAGGATTAGTGCAAGGGCACCAGGGGGCTCATGCACACTCCTCGCACTGGTGTGAGGCGGCAGCTGGGTCTGGAGCTGCTCCTCCTTCCCTTGGAGTCTCCTTTGTTGTCTCTGACTCCGGACCAGGTGTGTGTTTAACTTCACGATGAGGGCCACCAACTTCTGAAGAACTCTCCTAGCATCAAAATGCAGGCCCTGAGAGAGACCGGCATGAACTCTGGTCAGTTATCCTGGGTTTTAACCCGTGCTCCTGGGTTCTTGTTTGCCCTGCTGATGTCAAGCCCTAGAATCAGACAAGCAGCAGCCTTACAGAGACAGTTTAAGCACATGTGAGTATATACGTATATATGTATATCATCTCCTTACGCTATATATGTTTTACACAGTTATATGTGTACACTGCTATCAGTACTACTTCTCTGACTGAACCCTGCTTGAGAGAGAATCACTACGTGAAACTGCTTCCTGAGGTCTCCTTGGCTTCCGGGGGAAGGCTCCCTCCACTTTTCTCCACCTCAGCCTTGTCCTCCGAAGCCTTCTGGAGAACCAATCTGAGGGGCTGCCGCAGCTGCCGCTGCTGCCTCAAGGAGCCGACAAAAAAGTAAGTGATGGGGTTGGCACTGCTGCTAAGACTAGACGGGACAAACCCAGACAGTGTCAGAAAGTATGAAAACGTCTTACTGCAAAGTTCCTGAACCCAGTAACACAGAAACCACTTGCAGCCAAAAGGCAGGCCACAGAGGAGGAAGACCAGCACGGCCAGCAGGATGGCCACGTGGAGCCTGGTGGGCAGCACCCGCTGGGAGCCGCACAGCAGCCTGGTCAGCAGAACCAGGCTGGATCCCGAGAGAAGCACACGTAATAAAATCAGCCAGGCGACAATGATGAAATCAAACGCCCGACGCCAAGTGTCGTCACAAGTCCTCATCAGGAAGCCACAGTAGCTCCCTTCCAGGATGCTCAGCAGCAGGGACAGGGCCCGGAGCAGGGCACACGTGACAGCTGACGTGTGTCTGGGGCGGTGGTAGCGGTACCAAATGGGCCACAGGGTGGCCAGGCAGTGCTCCGCCCTAATGGCGCTGAGAAAGCTCGGGCCTGCGATGTAGGCAAAGATGGACGCGGTGATGGGTGTGGAGGTGCAACAGGAGTGCTCCATGAATGACCGCAGGGAATACACACCTGGCAGCAGAGGCAGAGGAAGTCGCTCCTGCCAGGTTGAGGCTGTGGACGGAGAAGGCGTTTGTCCTCAGGCAGAATCCCAGGAGACAGCTCACAGCTGCGTTTCCTGCTAGCCCGACCTGGGCAATGATGATGGTCAGCCCGTCTAGGGTCAGGGTTGCCTTGCCGCATGTAGGAAGAGCCTAGTCACTTCTATTCGTTGGTGTGAGTTTGGTCCCCCAGGCTGTGACAGTCGTGTCTTTGCTCAGAAACCCTGCAGTGGTGACCCTCAGAAACACAAACAAAACAGACAAGATTTGAGCACCTGGTATGACCACTGACTCTCAGAGTCACCATGCTGTGTGGCTGTTACTGCCCCGTGTTGCAGAGGAGGGAAATGGAGGCTTCCAGAGATTAAGACCCTTACTGAAGGCCACACAGCCCCGGAGTCTTGGAACCTGGGTTCAAACCCCACTCTCTCTGACTCTGGACCCCGGGCTCCCTCAACTGCCACACGGGCCCTCTGCTGACATGTGCATGTTCTGCAGTCCCGTCATGCCCACCCCTCCCGGCTCCCGCTCACTGTCCACAGGTAATGCCATGTCCCCAGACTTTTCTGAAGAAGGAGATCAATATCTGGGATTGAGTCTGTGAGACCAGAGGAGGGCCCAAGTATTCCTTCTGTCCCGGGCTGGGATTTCCTCTTCAGCTGCATGAAGCCAGAAGGACACAGAGGACCGCAGTCCACCTTCATGGATGCTGGGCCCATTCACCAGGGAGAAAGGCCATGAAGGGAATGTGACCTCCTGCTAGGACAGGTGTGAGTATGGCCAGGACAGGTGGCCTCAGAAGGGCCCAGTGTGTCAGCTCTATGAAGACAGAAACACTTTTTGTCCCTTGTGCCCTAGCTGTGCGAGGCACGCAGTATGCTCTCAAGAGATACTTATTCAGTGAAAGAATAAACAAATGGGGACCATAATGACAATGGAAGGTTTGAGTTAAAAAAAAAAAAAGTGAGGACACAACTAAAGGTGTTAAAACACACGTGAAATGGATGAAGAAAATTTCACTCATCGTAATTCTTTTTCTGGAAGGTCTGTGTGCATTCAGAAGAGTGACCTATGCGTGCCCCAAACACTTACCCCCTGACCACTGGTGTGCATTTGGAGTGAGGCCGCGACAAGGCTTTGCTGAGCGCCTGGAACCACTTCGGTGTTCCCATGGGGGAAAGACTGGGGGCTGAGCTGAGTACAGGGCAGGAAGCGAGGGTAAGGTCTGAGTGCCACTGGAAAGAGACACTTCAGGTTTAGAAATAACTGGGGGGGGGAGGCTCTGAAGTGGGGCAGTGTGGTGTGTGCATTGTAAACCCACTCTACTCCTCCCAGGAGATACTTCGCGGGGTTTGCTTGGCTGAGCAAAGTGTTTCTGTGAGGGGCGTCTGTGAGGGGAAACGGGCAAGTGCGGGGCTTGCAATGTGGAGAGGTGCTCGTGCAAATGTCAAGTGGGCCAAGAGGACCCGCTCACCTGTGAGGGCCTATTAGCAGTCGATTGGGCGTGTATCAGGTATTGCTCTGTAATCCTCTCAAGGCCCCTTTGAGGCGAGAACGAGTATTATCCCCATTTTACAGAGGGTGAAACTGATTCACAAAAAGGATGTGTTTTTGCCTGTGGTCTCACAGAGTATGGATATGAACCCAGCAGGGCTCCCTCAGGGTCCACCCTTCTACCCAGCCCTGCAGACCTGCTACTATGGCAGTATTGATTACTCCCGGACAGGGAGAAGGCAGAGGAGTAATTCCCAAGTTAAATTCAAGGTGGCAGTCAAAGTCGTGGATAAAAAAAAAATCTAACATAAGCAAACTCCAGAAATACAGAGAGGAAGAGATGTCAATGAAATAGGGAACAAGAAGTGGGTGGAAGCCAATTAGGAGCAGACAGCAGAATCCAGGAGCCCTTTCCTGCCTTGGAAAGGAAGCCATTGCTCCAAAATCCAGAGGACTCCCATGGCCAGGAGGCCCCCATGTGGAAAAAAGAAAAGGCATCCTCCCCCCCCCCCGGGCCTAGGGAGGAATCAAGTACACAACCGTCCATCGTGAGTTCTCTTAGAGGGACAAGCTCCCAGAGCTCTGACTGGTTAGAAAAGGGTGTGGGAGGAAAACTAGAGCCTCTGCTATCCCCACTCAGAAAACGTAACAGTAAGTCCGTTCGCTAGCGTGTCAGGGGTGTCATCCCAGTCAAACTGGACACTTCCCTAGGACTGGGTTGGGCCCGTTCACTGTTGTTCCCAGCATTTAGCACATGTCCTGTGAAGACTGTCGGTTGTAATATCTTCCTTCAAAATGGAGAAGAGGAGGCCTAAAGCGTCCGAGGGGTTGTCTCACCGTGAGGGCTCACCGTGACGAGGGGCCCACCAGCAGTCCTGGAGCCCTGCCCCAGGCTTTCCCTCTGTTCTCCGCTACGTGGTTCACGATCTCCGAGGGGCTCCCGAAAAATCTCTATGTGACCTCAGAATGTGAGGGACAAGCAGGGGGTGCAGAGATCCCCCCCCGATATTCATTCTCCTCATCCTTCACATAATAATTCTGAGAGTTTTAAGACCAGAGAAAGGACCCTATTTTCCAACTTCCTTATTACTTACTGATGGCGCCCTGTGACAGGCACTGGCCAGTGGGTGGCGAGCAGAAGTGTTGTACACAATCTCGGGCCAGGCTTCCCCTTCCCTTCTTTCTCTGTCTGGGAGCCACAGAGGGCCGCGGGCACGAGGGCACCTGTCCAGGGACAGGGAGACGCAAGTTGGAAGGAATGCTTGTGTCTGAGTGCCTTGCAGCTCTCAGTCCAGGGCGAATAAACTTCTCTCTTGTTCAAGTCTTTATTACAACAGCTCTCTATTAGAGGAACCAGTCTTAGACTCTAGCTCAGGGGTGTCAAACTCATTTTCACCGGGGGCCACATCAACTTCGCGGTTGCCTTCAAAGGGCTGAACGTAATTTCAACTCCTTAACTGTTAAGGAGTAGTTACATTTATACAGTCCTAAAATTATTTTAGCCCTTTGAAGGCAACCTCGAGGTTGATGTGGCCCCTGGTGAAAATGAGTTTGACACTCCTGCTCTAACCCATAAAAAATATGTTTTCCTTTTAAAATTACATTCCAGTGGCAAGGCATTTTCTTTTTTTATGAATGTGGGTGACTGCGTCATAAAAGTGAACTGGAGAGAGAAAGAAGGTGGGCACCGAAAGACAGATGAACTCCGGGGGAGATGAGATGAGAAACGATTCGATGACATCGAGACAGAGAAAAACCCAGGACGCAGAAAAGAGTGGAGTGTGCATTTGCCCCGAGGACCTCTTTTTCAGCCTTCTCCACCCTGTTCGGCATCCCAAGAAGCTGGCCCCTGCGCACCTCGTCGGTGGGATCCTGTTGGGGTTTCTGGTTAAACTGAGCTGCCAGGAGACTGGAGGGCAGGGAGGGAGAGATTTGCACTTTTCATCTCCTGGCTCCCTCCCTGCTGGGTGGTGTGTTGGCAGCGGCCCTACTGCTCCACCAGGCTGGTGGTCCTCTCCTACTATGATATGGCTCTGCTTTCTCTGTGTACTTGCTCCTTCTCTGGTCCCTTTAAGCCTCAGGATGGGAACAGTGCTCCACTATTGCTTGCCTCAGGGTGCTTCACTATGCATTGATTGCCATTTTCCCTTAACCCTGCTCAATGGTCCCTCATGAAAACTCCTCATTTATCCCAGTTTGGGCTGTTTACACGTGGGACTCTGCCAGATCCACAAGAGAAAAGCATTTTGAAAGCAATGAAAACTGGGTTAATAGGAGATTTTGCCCTGGGAAGCAATGCTTACATTTTACCTTGCTCCCTAAATTAATGTAAGGGGCAACGCTCCTTCCATGACAACAGACCTGAATGGTTGGAATGAAGGGGGTGCGGGCTATGGGGAGATGGAGCAGAAGAGAGAAAGGTTCCGGTTGACCCCATCTGCCTCTCTGACCGGTGGAGCTGCTGCGTGCACAGGTGCTAGCGGGCAGCTTCGAGTCTCCTGCCTCTTCCTGAAGGGGGCACCACAGTTCCTGCACGTGCACCCAAAGTGGAATGGCGGGGATAGGAACTTACAGCAAAATCTGTAACTGGCTTTGAACCTAAGTCAGGTCTGGGTATGTATTCTTACCTTTCTTCCATTCTTCTGGTCATAGGTGGAGAGCTGACCTGTGTGAAGGGGAGAGCCTTTCTGGGATTGAGTGATGCCAGAAGACACTTCTCTGTCCTCTGAATCGGGAGAAGTGTGCAGGAGATGGTGTGAAAGCTGGTGACCGAGCAAGGTTTATCAAGATCTTGTAATTTCCTGTGCAGGGAGTGTGGGCCAGTAGGAGGCCAGAGCTGTCTGAGATGTGACTCCTTACCAAGATGTTTCTCATCATTTGCCCCCTTGCATTCACGTGTCAGCCGCTCCCATCCTTCCCCTATGTGGTCATCCTCTCGGTAAGTAACCGCTGTTGCGGAGCCTGTAGTTGACAACGGTGAGCAATGCCAAGCAATGCGAGTTTGCACTGTGACGCTTTAAAACTGGAGAGTAAAGTGAAAGTTCACCATGGCCTAAACCCGCTTTTTTGCTTGTTAGTTTTAATTCTCACAGTAGTACGCATTCATCTGTATAATTTTTTCCCAACTGATAGAGAAGTGTGTACAAGGAAACAGTCTCCCTGAATCCCGTTCTCCAGAGGGCACCCATTCTTATTTCCTATATTATTGTTAGCTCTGAACCCTAAACTTAAAATTACATTTATCAGCATTAAGAAGTGGATCAGTTGACTTCCCTTATAAAACCTAAGGGCTTCAGCATACACAACAGATTCTTCTTTTTGCCTCTTCCACTTTATATAATTTTAAAATGTATTTTTGTTTGGTATAAATATTAAAAATTTAACTCCTATATTTCCCTTTCATGTGCCTCATGCTAGTCAAAGTAACTTGTTATTTTTTAAAATGTCATTTGAATTGGAAACTGTTTCAAATATTCAGAAAGTTCTTCAATGGGCTGAATTGTGTCCCTCCCCCCCAAATTTGTAAGCTGAAGTCCTAACTCCCAGCATCTCACACTAGGGCTCTTGGGAGATGGTCTTCAAAGAGGTAATGAAATTAAAATGAGGTTGTCATGGTGGGCGGGCACTTATCTGACGTGACTGGCGTCCTTGTGAGCAGGTTAGGACGCAGATGCGAGCAGGGAGGAAGACCCTGTGAGGACCAGGAAGAAGGTGCCCTCTGTAAGCCCAGAAGAGAGGCCTCGCAGCATACCAACACCTGGACCTTGGAGTGCGAGTCTCCAGAACTGTGAGAAAATAAATTCTTGTTGTTGAAGCCACCCAGCTGTGGCACTTTGTTATGGCAGCCCTGGGAAACTGGTAGAGACCACGGTGGCCCAGGCCTTATTCCAGGCGATGGAATGTCAGTGTGGAAAACAACCTAAGCTAGAGCGTGGCCTTTGGCGCTTATCCTGGAAGGTCTGGATGCTCTCCCTCGGACGGTGAGTACAGACGGAGGGGAGAGGGAGTCTGCAGGGCCTTCGCTCACTAGGAGTCGGGAGGCGGAGTTGGAGTCAGAAAGCCATATGCAGGGGAACTGACCAGTGAAGCAGAAGTCTCAGAACTAGACCCCAATGCATATGGAATTCAGTATATGATTTAAAAAATGTACGTTAGCGTAGTGGGTGCAACGTGAACTATTCTGTGAATGGAATTGGGATAACGGATGGTCATCCAAAATAAAGTTTCAAACTAAAGTTGAAAACACACTTTATATACGATGTTAGGATGAATCCATATGTAATCCAAATACTTAAAAATGAATATTGAAGATGTACTAGTTCCTGGGGAAACCATAGGGAAATTCTTTTTTTACTCAATGTTGGGAAAGACTTTCAAAGTGTAGCACGGAATGCAGGAGGCATTGAAGCAAAGATCGACAAGGACAAGAACATACAGACATTTCCCTTTGTATGCACATGACCCAGCACAGTCAGAAGATAAAAAATGAGTTGGGAAAATATTGGTAATGCATATCAAAGACAAACCACTAATTCCTCTATTTGTAAAAGTTCCTGGAAAATGATAATTCAAAATCCAATAAGCCAATAAGAAAATGATTATAGGTCATAAATACATAATTCCTCAAAAATAAAAATGGCTGTTAAATGTATGGAAACATGTAAACACAATAATAAGAGAGATAAAAATTAAAATTAGACAGACTTATATTTTACTCATTGAAATACAAAAGACCAAAAAATTTGGCAGTGTAGTCCGCGAGAGGTGGAGTGAGACAATGCACTCACACACGTTTCTGGTGGGACCGAAGGTTGACAGAGCCCTCGGGCTGGGCTCTTTGCAACATGTATAAACACGTACGACGTGTCACACTCTTTCTCCCTCTCTAGGAATTTCTCCCCCATCTAGGAACTTTTCCTAGAGATACATCTGTTCATGTGCAAGAGACATATATACGAAGTTAGTAAACGTGGGATAATTTGCAATAAAAATATTGGTTAACAGCCAAAATGGCCATCAGTACTGTACAAAGTATGGTCCGTCCGTACAGTGGAATACCATGTAGCTATATCAAAAGAGCAAGAAACCTGATGTGGAAGGACCTCCAAGATACATTAAGTTAAAAAAAAACCAGAGTGCAGAATAATGTGCATTTGTATGAGAAGGAATAAATATACATTCATATACATTACATGTATTATACATAATATAACATGTATTATATATTTGGATACAAACACATCTATATATGCTTGTTTTAGCATTAAATAACTCTGGAAAGAATTTGAGAAACAAATAACGGTAATAATCATATTTATCTTTGAGCAGAAAGCATAGATGTCTAAGAAAACGGACTGACAATTTTCTTTTTTTAAAAAAATATATTTTATTGAGTATACTATTAAAGTTGTCCTGGTTTTTCCCCTTTTGCCCTCCTCCACCGAGCACCCCCCACTCCCTCAGGCAATCCCCCCGCCATTGTTCATGTCCATGGGTCATGCATATAAGTTCTTTGGCTACTCCATTTCCTATACTGTATACTTTACATCCCATGGCTATTCTGTAACTACCTATTTGTACTTCTGAATCCCTTCACCTCTTCACCCATTCTCCCCCTCCCCCTCCCCCTCCCATCTGGCAACCTTCTGGCCACTAACTTTTTTTCTCTTGCTTTTAAGACTCTCTCTTTATCTTTAAACTTTGGCCTTTTAATAATGGTGTGTCTCGGAGTGGGCCTCTTTGCATCCATCATAACTGGGACTCTCTGCACTTCCTGGACTTGCATGTCTATTTCCTTCACCAAATTAGGGAAGGTTTTTTTCACTATTTTTTCAGATAGATTTCCAATTTCTTGCTCTTTCTCTTATCCTTCTGGGACACTTCTGAGGCAAGTGGTGGATTGCTTAAAGTTGTCCCAGAGGCTGCTTACACTGTCCTCATTTTGGGGGGTTCTTTTTTCTTCTTGTTGTTCTGTGTGTGTGTGTGTGTGTTGCTTCCTTATGTTCCAAATCATTGATTTGATTCTTGGCTTCATCCATTCTGCTGTTATTTCCTTGTAAATTGTTCTTTATTACAATTAGTATATCTTTCACTTCTGCCTGTGTCTTTTTTATGCTGCTGAGGTCCTCACTAAGTTCCTTGAGCATCCTTATAGACAATTTTTCGAACTCTGCATCTGACAGATTGCTTATCTCCATTTTGTTTAGCTCTTTTTCTGGAGTTTTGATCTGCTCTTTCATTTGGGCCATGTTTCTTTGTCTCCTCGTTGTGGCAGCCTGTCTGTGTTTGTTTCTATGTATTAGGTAGAGCTGCTTTGACTCCGTGTCTTGGTAGTGTGGCCTAATGTAGTAGGTGTCCTGTAGGGTCCAGTGGCACAGCCTCCCCTATCGCCCAAGCTGGGTACTCAAGGTGTGCCCTTTGTGTGGGCAGAGTATACCCTCCTCTTGTAGTTGAGCAATGGTTTCTGTTGGCAGATCAATGGAAGGGATTTACCCAGGCCAGTCAGCTGCAAGGACTGATGGTGACCACTGACCACCAACCTCCACCCTCCATGGAGGATCAGCTGTGCAGGGGCAGGGTGGTGGTGCTCCACCATGGTCTGTAGCTGTCCACTGGGTGCACTGGCCCTGGGGTTTCCTGGGTGGTGCAAGCCAAGGTCAGCCCCTGCCTGTGTTTTCCCCGGGGCACCCTTCCTGAGCTGTAAAGCAGTCTGAAATGGCTGCTACTTGTGCTGGTCTTGGAGATCTCCAGGTGAAGCCAAGCTGTGACTCTAATCTGCTGGGTGCTAGGGCTCACTGAAGTCAGCTGTTACTTGTTTGATAAGATTAGGAGCCAAGATGAGCCATTCTTATGGAAAAGCAGCTTGGGTTGGCCTGTAGGTTGGGTGGGGTGGAGCCTCTGTGGATCTCCAAGGCAGGTCACACAGTGTTAGCCAGGTTGATAGAGTCTCAGATATGGCTCCAGCCTACCAGCTCTGTGGGGGGAGGACTCAGGAAGGGGACAATGGCCTCTGCTCACCCCAATGCCAGAGACTTCAGTCTCTCCCTGTATACCACCGGTGCCATTCAAGCTGCCACCCCAGTGCTGGAGCTCAGAGGGAGCAAGTATGAGTAGGTGAGTCCGTGTGTGGGTTCTCCAAGAGGAAATGCTTAGGGCTCCAGCAGCCTCCTCCACTGACTCAATCCCCACTGGTTTTTGCAGCCAGAAGTTGTGGGGACTTATCTTCCTGGCACTGGAATTCTGGGCTGGGGGGCCTGGTGTAGTAGGTCTGGGACTCCTCGCTACTGAGATATCCCTCCCGAATTTTTATCCACGTGGGTGAGGGGCCAACCCATTCTGCATCTGCGCCCCTTCTACCAGTCTGGATGGATGTGTTTTCTTCAATTCTGTAGTTGTCAGACTTCCATTCAACTCGATTTCTGGTGTTGCTGAGCCATGGCTGTTCTATATTTTAGCTGTAATTTTGAGGTGGTTGTGTGAAGAGGCGAGCCTTGTCTGTCTATGCCACCACCTGACCAAAAGCTGGAAATGACAATTTTTTTTTTATTGTTATTCAAGTCCAGTTGTCTCCATTTTCACCCCACCACACCCCGCCCCCACCCATCCCTACCTCTCACTCTCAAACCTACCCCCTTTGGTTTTGTCCATGTATCCTTTATACATGTTCCTTGATGGCCCTTCCCCTATTTACCCCATTATCCCTCTCCCCCTTTCCCTCTGGTTACTGTCAGTTTGTTCTTTTTTTCAATGTCTCTGGTTATATTTTGCTTGCTTGTTTGTTTTGTTGATCAGGTTCCACTTAAGGTGAGATCATATGGTATTTGTCTTTCACCGCCTGGCTTATTTCACTTAACATAATGCTCTCCAGTTCCATCCATGCTGTCGCAAAGGGTAGGAGCTCCTTCTTTCTTTCTGCTGTGTAGTATTACACTGTGTAAATGCAGCATAGTTTTTTGATCCACTCATTTATTGGTAGTTTCATATAAAGAGTTTTATGAGCAACGGATGTTAGTAAGTCTGATGTTTATACAGTTAACCCTTGGACAACGGGGGTTTGTACTGCTTGATTCTAGGTGTAGGCAATTTTTTTAGTAAATAATTACATTTTCTTTTCCTTAAGAATTTAAGAGTAACACTTCCTTTGCTCAAGTTTACATTATTGTAAGAATACAGTATATAATGTATATAACATATAAAGTATGAGTTAATTGACTGTTTGTATTATCACTAAGGCTTTTCAGTACACTTTTAGTAAAGTTTTCGGAAATCAGAAGTTATATGGAGATTTCCAGCTGTCTAGGGGATTGGAGCCCCTAACCCCTGTTTTGTTCAAAAGCCAGAATGAGTAGTTCCGTATACGCTGTGATGATGGTTACAGGGACATTCTGGGGCATATTTACATCTTTGTGTACTAAGAGGTGTCCAGGAATAGCTAGAAGGTTTCTGACCGCAGGTCCAGTGACTCTGGACTCCCTGACCACCTGACCCTATCATGTGGACCCCATCTGATAACTTTCCGGAGGTCCTCAGCCTGGACTTTGCTGACTCAGCTCATTGCCTTCTGTGGTCAGGTGGCAAATAGCGTGGGCTTCTCCAACCTCATGCTCACAGACAGCACCCTCCCCCGCGTGTTTTCTTTTCCATTTAACCACAACCTTTTGGATGGAAACTGTTCTCACGGTGCTTCATGCTGTCATCCATGCCACCTTCTCCTCCTACCCTTTCTAATGTGTCAGTTAATGCCAGTGTTTCCTGTCGATTTTCTGTGTGGATGATCTATCTGTTAATGTAAGCCAGACATTAAATTCTCCACTATTGTTGTATGCTGTCAATTTCTCCCTTTATATCAGTTAATACTTCCTTGATATTTTTGGATGCCCCGATGTTGAGTGAGTAAATATTTATGAACATTATATTTTCTTTTTGGACTGCCTGCTTTATCATTATGTTCTTCTTTGTCTTTTGTTCCAGCCTGTGTTTTAAAGTCTATTTGTCTCATATGAATGTTGCTACTCCATCTGTATTTTCATATTGTTGCATGAAATAGTTTCCCCTTCCCTTCACTTATAGTCTGTGTGTATAATCTTGCCCATAAGAAACTCAAAAGTGAGTTTCTTATGGGCAGTACATAAGTGGGTCTTTCCCCCATTCATTCAGCCACCCCTGTGTCTTGGATTGGAGCATTTAGTCCAGTAACATTTAAGGTAATTATTGGTAGTTAGGTATTTATTGCCACTTTGTGCATTGTGTTTTGGTTGTTTTGGTAGTTCTTTTGTTCCTTTCTTCTTCTCTTAGTCTCTTTTTTTAAAACTTGTGGTTTAATTTTTTTTAGTGTTATGTTCTTGTTCTTTTCTCTTTATATTTTTGTTTATTGTGTGCTTTTGATTTATGGTTATTACCATAAGGTTATATATATATATATAAAGTGGATAGGCATTTAAGTTCTGGCACATTCTAGAAGTGCTATATTTCATCCCTCTGCCCCACCCCCCATGTTTTTATTTTGATGTCATAGTTCAGATCTTTTTGTTTTGTGTATCCTCTAACTACTTATTTTAATTACAGTTGATTTTGTTATTTTTGTTTTTTTAACCTTCGCACTAGCACTTCTGCTGTTGATTCACTGCCTTCACTTTATTGGCCGTTGTCGGTGAGTTTTTTCTCTCACATATGTTCTCTGTGATTATGGCCTTTTCTTTGCCATTTCACAAAGACCTTTGCCATTTCTTGTGAGGCCAGTTCCATGGTGGCGAACTCCTTTAGTTTTTGCTTGTCTGTGAAACTCTTCACCTCTCCCTCAATTCTGAATGATAACCTGCTGGTGGGATATTCTAGGTGGTCTGTTTTCCTTCCTTCAGCACATGAAATACATCCTGCCACTGCCTTGCCCCTGCAAAGTTTCTGTTGAAAAGTCAGCTGATAGCCTTATGGGGTTTCCCATTTATGTGACTTGTTTTTTCTCTTGCTGCCTTTAATATCTCTCCTTATCTTTATCCTTAGCCATTTTGATCATAGAATGACCTGGTGTGAATCTCTGTGGGTTCCTCTTGTTTGGGGCTGTCTGTGTTTTCTGGACCTGATGTCTCCTTCATGCCTGAAGGTAGGGAAGTTTCAGCCATTACTTCTCCAATACATTTTCTGCCCCTTTCTCTTTCTTTCCTTCTGGGAATCCTGTATGTGAGTGATAGCCTGCTGGATGTTGTTCCAGAAGTCCCTTAAACTATCCTCATTTTTAAATATCCTTTGTGCTGTTCTGATAGGGCAATTTCCACTATTTTTTTTCCACATGATAAATCCTAATACAGTCCTTCCGTATCCTGAAATTTGCTTTTGATTCCCTACAGTGTAGTTTTTATTTCAGTTATTGTATTCTTCAGGTATGATTAGTTTTCTGTTATATTTTCTATCTTTTTCTTGAAGTACTCGTTGTGTTCCTCTATTCTTCCCCTGAGTTTGGTGACCATATTTATGACCAAATTGGAACTCTTTCTTAGATGAATTACTTACCTTCATTTCATTAGCCATCGTTTGAAGTTTTGGTCTTGTTTTTTTTTTCATTTGAAACATATTTCTCTGTCTCCTAATTTGTTTGACTTTTCATATTTCTTTTTTATGGAGCAGCTACCTCTCTTGGTCTTGAAAGTGTGGCTTTGTGTAGCAACAAGCCCTGTGCAGAGTGTGTGTGCCTGTGGCTTTTGCAGGCAGCTGGACCTGGAATGGGTGAGGGCTCAGGTGTCCCCCAGCCTGTGCTCTGCCCTAGTGGTGGTTAGCTAGAGCTGAAATGTGCCTGGGCTCAGGTTACCTAAGGTGTGTAGCTTGAGGCCACTAAAGCAGGGCAGGTAGTTGGACAGCTGGCTGGAGCTGAGTGGACTGGGGACAGACTGGCTTCAGGTGAGCTCTGGTAGAACAGAGTTAGAACCTGAGTTGGCACAGGCTGAGGTGTTCCAGCGCACATGGGTGTGGGGCAAAGCTTGCACCATGGCTGGCTAGAGCAGGTTTGGGCCAGGGACCTCGGGCATGCTGGGGTCATCCTGCAGGGTGGCTAGAGTGTTTCGCCTGAGCTCCCAATCATCTGTCCAAGGGTAGTAGGAATATAAACAATGGTTCTCTTTGGTGCCTTACATGCTAGAACATGCCAGCAGTTGCCCACGTGTTTAGCAGATACTTTATGGTTAGTGAATGAATGGATTTCCTTCTTGGATAGTCTCACTGCCCTTGAACTGCTGTTTGTTTACTGTGCCCCAGGCCAAGCAGTACTACACTGGGCCCCTTGGGAACCCCTTCTTCTGCAAGTCCCCACATCTAGTGTAGGGTTTCCATTTTTATTGTGTGGTCCCTCTGTCATTTGTTGCAGACAAGCCGTTCAATCAGCACTTACTCCTCTTCAGGAGGAATGGCTCTGTATGGCGTTGCACATTTAGTGTGTCTGTGGGGAGAGGAGAGTTCAGGGTGTTCCTGTGCTGCACCTTAGACCCACATCACTCTCCAGGCTTTTTCTTTAGCACAGGATAACACGTGCAGGTTCACCTTTTCATCCCAGTTGATATAAAAGTGTACCAAATTAATGGTCCAAGTCTTCCTGCATCCTACTACCCAAAATCAACGACTTGTTTCACTGTTTCTTCTGAATATTTTATTAGCTATGACTATAGTCTTGAATAATAAACTTATATTTTTAATTTTTCATTATTAGCAACAGGATCAATTATTTCCCCATATAAGATATAAAAAAATTGATATTGGCTGATAATTGGGAATGATCAGAATGGCAATTTATACAAGTGTGGTTAATATATTAAGACATTCAGAGGAAAATATGGACAATATGTAAGAGCAGATGGATGATGTGAACAGAAAGATGAAACCTCTAAAAAAGCAGAAATGTTAGAAATAAAAACATTGTGACCTAAAGGAAGAATGCCTTTGAAGAGCTCATCAGTAGATTAGATGCAGTCTTTGTAGAATCAGTGACCCTCAAGATTTGTTAATAGAAACTTGTCAAATGAAAAGCAGAAGGAATACCATATTGAAAAACAATCAGAACAGAATGTTCAAGAGCTTGGGATAATCACAAAAGGTGTTGCATACATGTAGTGGGAATATCATAGGAGGAAGAAAGAGAATAGGAAGAGGAGAACTTTCTGATTTATTGATAGGCACCAAACCACTGACCTAGGGAGTTTTGAGAACACCGAGAAGGATAAATTCAAAAGTAAACAAACCAACCAAGCAACTAACCAACGTTTTCAATTCATTTTGGGGACAGAGTATTGTTTTATATGATGTTATAATGGCAGATGCATGATGTTTTACATTGGTCAAATCCATTGAACTATGCAGTATGAAGAGTGAATGCTAATAGAAAGTATGAACTTCAGTCTATAAAATGTATCCGTATGGGTGCATCCATTTAAATAGATGAGCCACATTAATGGAAGATGTGAGTGATAAGAGAAACTGTGTGGTAAATTGAGGATGGGGAGTGGGATTGTATAGAAACCCTCAGTACTTTCTGAGCAATTTTTCTTTAAATCTAAAAGTGCTCAAAAATATAAAATCTATTAAAATGAATAGGCAAACCAGTAACTGGATCAATGTTCACAATACAAATAACTAACCAAGGACTCATTCTGCATATATAAGAATTCCTACAAATAAATGAAAAAAGGTAACAAAACAAAAATGGGAAAACTTTAAACAGACACCTCAAAAAATGGAATTACCTAATAAGCTCATGAAAAGATGCTCAATCATTGGTCATTTAGGAAACGCGAACTAAACCACAAGCAGGTACCACTCCGTGTCCATCCGAATGCGTATGATCACAGACTGGCGATGCCATGTTTGGGGGGAGCTCCCGGAGCAGCTGGAACTTGTGTGTGCTGGTGCCGAGGATGTGAAATAGCACAACTGCTCCGGAAAAGAGTTTGGCAGTTTCTCAGAGTTTATGATACATCCTTGACCTAATAATTTCTCTTCAGGTTATTTATCCAAGAAATAAAAATATACATCCAGGAAAAGACTTGATTAAGTACGTTCCCAGCAGCTGCGCTCACAATAGCCCAGAATGGAATGCCACCTGTGTGTCTGTCACTATAAAAGCAACCTGCGTGCACGCGTGCAGATTTATAAAGGGGCGGGCTGCTGATATATGCGTGCAGTGACATGGGCAAATCCCGAAATACTATTCTGAGTGAAAGAAGGAAGGAACAAAAAGTACATCTTTTCATCTTAACCATAGGAAGTCAAAGGTCAGGCAAATGAGCCCTTGGTGACAGAAGTAGGAACAAATGCTGTCTCTGGGGCAGGAGGAGTGACTGGGAGGGACATGAGGGAACTTTCAGAGGAGATGAAACTATATCTTGATTGGGGTCTGAGTCACGTGGGTGTATTCACTGCCAAAGTGCATAGAACTCGTGATCTGCGCGATCACCCTTTCTTAATTACACCTCTATCAAAAATGTTTAGAAGATGCAACATTTAAACTTAATATATTTATTTAGAGAATATGTGACTTAGAAATTTTCTGTGATCAGATTAATAAATGCTGAGAGCTGTTTGGAATAAAGGGCAAATCTGACGCAGATCCTGTCCTCAGAGAACATGGGGTTGAATAACACTCCTTGCAAACCACAAGCAGATATCATGAGGGATTAGAGAGCGTCCGGGGAGGGAGAGTCAGGGCAAAGGCAAAGAGCCAGAATGAGAGAGAGCATGTGAAAGGAAACACAGGGAGATAACATACCTCAAATCTTAAATATTCCCTGATGCTGATTTACCTAGTTACAAAAGTTAACTTCGCACTGCCGAGTTTGAACATGGTAAAATAATGAACTTTTAAAGCTGGTGTCACAAATCTTACAAATGGGGATTTAGCACAGACTCAACTTGAGAATCATCATTTGCTCCTTAACTAATTCATTTATTTAGTCAATTTTTATTTTGCTAGGGAGACCATCTAAGGCCTGCCAAAATCAAGGAAGACTGCTGCATGCGTTCTCAATTGCACTTTAATTTGTTTAATTTATAGAGACAGATTGCAGGGGAGTGACCACAGTAACTTGTCAAATATGTTATTTTCTTGCAGTTTCTATCAAGTGCGATGATGAAAGAAATTTCGACTTTTCCTGCACTGCTATCATCTGGTGTTGAGGGTGGGATCCTACAGAAGAGGGTGCAGTCCTGTACTCAGAGTTGGCAGAGCTCCCTGGGGATGGGGGGAGGCTGTCCTTTAGACTGTGCTCTCAGTGTTTGCATAAAGGGACTGTCTTAAACCTCAGGAGCAGGACCATTATGTTAACTTTTAATTCTGGAGCCAGAGGACAGACATGTTAAGAAAACCTTCCAAACTGACAGGGACAAAGTCATATCTCAAAGTCACATCAGCTGAACAAAGCCAGACTCTGAATTAGGACACCAGACTGCTCCCCGACATCTCCAGGGGTTCCTGAGGAAGGCTTTCTCCATGTTCATCCACCTCAGGGGTGTCCTGCAGAGCCCTCTGGAGAACTAGCCTCAGGGTCTGTCGCCGCTTCCACCATCTCTGCCTAAAAGAGCCAACGAAGAAGTAAATGACGGGGTTGGCACAGCTGTTGAGACAGGACAAAAGAATAGCAATCAGGTAAAGACGAAAGAAGTCATCAATATCTTCTTGAAACCAGACTATGAGGAACCAGTGGATGCCGAAGGGCATGCCACAGAAGAGGAAGACCAGCACTGTGAGGCCGACAGTCACGTAGAGCCTGGTGGGCTGTACCCGCTGGGAGCCACACAGCAGCCTGGTCAGCAGAACCAGGCTGGAGCCAGAGAGAAGCACAAATAACAAAATTAGCCAGGCCACAGTGATGAAATCCAATGCGGGACACCAAAAGTGATGTACATTCCTATTCAGGAAGCCACAGTAGTTCCCTTCCACGATGCTCAGCAACAGGGACATGGTCCAGAGCAGCACACACGTGACAGCTGACATGTGTCTGGGGCGGCGGCAGCGGTACCAGATGGGCCATGTGATGGACAAGCAGCGCTCTGTGCTAATGGCGCTGAGAAAGCTCAGGCCTGCGATGTAGGCAAAGGCTGACACAATGACGAAAAATTCCGGGAAGGATTTGGAGATGGAACAGAAGAACATGATGAGTTTCTCCAGGGCATGCAAAACAGAGCAACAGAGTAAGGTGACGTCAGCTGCTGCCAGGTTGAGGATGTAGACGGAGAAGGCGTTCCTCCTCATGTGGAAGCCCAGGAGCCAGAGCACAATGGAGTTTCCTGCCAGCCCGGCCAGGGCAATGATGATGGTCAGTAAGTTCAGGATTATGATCTCCATACCCAGAGTTTGTGGGTGGGGCTGTTCACTTCCACTCACTGGTGTGAGTTCTGTGATCCAGGTTGTGACAGACGGCATCACGCTGGGAAACCCTCCACTGGTGATGCTGGAACAGAAACAAGACCTGAACACCTAGCGCATGAGCACTGAGTCTCAGGGCCACCCTGCTCCTGGGAACTACTGTCCCTGCTACTGGGGAGGGAGATGGAGTTCGCAGTAGTGATTAAGTCACCGAATTTCACTGCCTTGGAGCCCTGAAAGGTGCATTCAAACCTAGTTCTCTCTGACTGTTAGAGTCGAGGCTCTTTCTACTATGACACAGACCCTCTACTGAGTGAGTATATTCTGTGGTCCAAACACCTCCAGGCACAGCCCCAGGCCATCTCGTATCTGCAGGAGGCAGTAGGAGAAAAGCCCGCACAGGTTGGGTGGGATGACAGGAGGACTCTGACCGCAGCACTACTTCTGCCCTGGGACTGAGATGTCCTATAAAGGGCTGAAAGTTGGAAGCACTAGATGTGACCTGTGGGCTGTCTCAGTGACGGAGATGTCCATCCCCCATAAAGGAGAGCATGATGTAGGGTTGTAAAGGGTACACAACCTCTTGCTGTGAGGTGTGTGGGTGTGGCCAGGCCTCTTGGGCTAGAGGTGGCCAAGTGTGTCATCTTCATGCAGACAGGAAGTGCTTCTGTTCAGTGGTGTGTCCTACTATGTGTGCCACACAGGTTACGTCATGCTTACCATGGGTTTCTTCTTAGAGCAGTGAAAATCGTAAACACAAAATGCTTATCAGTCACATTGTACTCCCACTGTGTTAAGTGAACCCTACATTGCATTCTCAAGACATTTATGATGATAGCGTGAGATTATTCCAAAGAAGTGACACCCAATAGGGGTACAAAGAGTCAAAGAAACTGAGGAGGTGCAGTGAGAGCTTGAGACAATCATGTGTGTGTGTGTGTGTGTGTGTGTGTGTGTGAGAGAGAGAGAGAGAGAGAGAGAGAGAATGTGAGTTCAAAAAAACCAAGAGTTAGTTTGGTTTAGGAGGGCAGGTTTAGGAGATCAGGGGAAGAGATGGATGTTTTTTCTTTTACTATCAAACATCATTTCTATCTCTTCTGCCCTCCACTGCATCATGGGGGGACCAGTCTGCTTGCCCCACCACTGTGCTCCCTTTCTCTTGGGCCCCTGGCTGCGCTCAGGTGACACTGATGGGTGACTGGAGGGCAGTGGGAGGGCGACTGGGGTTGTAACTTCCTGGCTCTCAGCTTCAGGTGGTCAGTTGGCCAAGGGGGTGCTATTCTGCCCAAACATAGTCCTTTGTCTGGTGGCTTTTCGTATGGTCACAGTGACAACCATGGCTACAGCCACAGCTGTCCCTGAGTTCTGGTAACTTGTCTTTCCCTTTAACCTTCAGGACGTGCAAGTACAACAGCTCCTAGTTATGATTTACATTGGGGGCCTCCCCACCCTTTATCGATTTCCCTCAGCCTTGCTCACTCCTTCATACACAGTCCCTTCATTACGCTCTTCTCATTAACCTCATTATGTCGCTCCCTGTATATTCTCCTAGGATAAACCAGATAGAAGGATACAAAAAATTAATGAAAAAAACTCCCAAGCCTTTGAACAGTAAGCTAATCTATGAAACCTGAGGTTGTTAACAACTATTTAGTTTTGAAAACAATGTCAGTGAAGCAGAGGGGAGCTGGTGGGCCCCGTGTGGATCTCCCACAGTCTATGCTACCAGCACCCAAAGCTTCTCTGAGCAGGCTTCCCGTCTCTGGACTCTCTCAGATGGATCCCATGGCTCCCTGCATCCCCCATTCAAGGTGCAGTAGTGAGCATGTGGACTCAGAGGGACTAAACAAAACTGCAATTGAAAGAAGATGGTTCAGAACTGACTCTTACCTTACTGCCATCTTGAAGTTCAAGGGTGAGAGTAGACAAGGAAGAGCTTCCCAGGGAGTGCCGAAAACCAGAAGGTGCTCTTCCAGCCTCTGGATAGGAGGTGCCTGCAGGAGCAGGAGCGAACCCTGAAGACCAGAAGAGGCTTATCAAGAAGCTGGACAGCCCCCGTGATTTCCTGCACCAGGGGCACTGGCAGATGAGATTCTGGAGATGTGAGGCAAGGGCATCACGGGATGGTTCTCGTTTGCCCCAGCTCCAATGACTTATCTCTTCCTCTCTGCATCTTACCCACTCTGGTCCCCCTCCCTGTGAGGGATGGCTGTCCTGGAGCCGGCTGCTGTCCCCTGTGAGCCTGTGCAGGAAGCCCACCCACCAGGGAGTGTGACCTCCATAGCTGAGGAGGAGTTTGCTTAGCATTCAGACCCCTGCATGGCCTGGCTCATCTGGCATTTCTCATTCACTCACAGACGTATCGTACGCACTTTAGTTTATTTCAGAGGACACCAGAGTGTATAAAATGAAATGTGAAGTTTTTCCTAATCTTGTTCACTAGAGCAACTGATGCATACAATTCCCATTTCTCACTCTTTTACAAGTTATTTATAGCTTAGCATAATGAAACTACGTTTCCAGTTTTGATTTATCAATGTCAACAACTGTGTATATTATGTTTCCTCATAAGAGGTAAGGAATTTAGCACATCACACACACCTTTCTCTCTCTCCTCATCATGTTACATAGATTATTTTCAGATGATCTGGGGACAACTAGGATTTTCAGCCTTAGTCTCGATGACTTCCTTTCATGTGCCCATGCTGCAGCCAAATTGAGTTACATGGCATTTCCTTTAATAACTTAACTGTGAAGCATTGGAAACAATCAGAAAAACGTATTCACTCATTTCCGCATTTACCCACCTCTTCTGTGGGCCTGTGCCATGCCAGGCAGTGTTGCAGACAGGGAAGATGCAGGGATGAATCCCACACGGGACTATGGCCCGACATTCCAGACGAGCTGGGAGAGCTCACCCTGGGAATGAGTGTTGTTGCAGGAGAAGAGATTTGCGTCTCAGCTTTAGGGCCTCTGCCCTCTAAACCTCTGGTAGAAGAGGAAGACCCAGCCAGTGCAGTTGTAAGAAGCAGCTAATGAAGGATGGATAGTGGAGGAGAGCACAGTATCCTGAGGCTGAACTGAGAAACTGCTTGGAGAAGATGAGAGTGAGCGTAGCCTCAATCTGACTTGGGAGACGGAGTAAGATGAAGACTAAGAATCGAACTCAGGATATGCAATACATAGCCATTGCCGATCGTGCCAGGCATGGATCCAGTGGATGGTGGGACTGGAAGATTGAAAAAGCGGGTTTAGGAGAGAACGGCAGGTGGCGGATTGTCCTCCTGGAGAAGAACCCACACGATCAACTGACAGTCACCACGGCGAAAGACCGCTCAGAAGGATGGCTGGGAGCAAAATTCCTCCACGGAAATCAACAGCTTTCGTATATGTTAAAAATACTAGAACATGTAGTAAAACAAAACCCCAACTAACTCTGGAGAAAACAGGATGCAATGAGAACTGAGCAGCGCTAATAGGTATGAGAAGCTGTTGTAAAGCAACAGTGAAAACAATAATCAGATGCTAACATACAGACAGGCAGAGAGAGCGATGGAGCTGGGTGGAAAGTCTCAGAAATCAAAGTAAGTGCATAGGGAATTCAGTCTATCATGAAGGGGCTGTTTGAGAATGAAGGCCTGGAGATGAAGTGTTTGATAAATGTTATGGGAACCTGGGAAGCCAGCTAGAGGAAAACGTATTAAGCATTATACCTCTCATCTTCCACCCTGTTAAATTTCAAATGGACCATATATTTAAATCTGAACAAGAAAATCATAGAAAATTTAAAAATAATAAGAAAACATTTTAACCTTGGATTGGAGAAGGTCTTTCTTTTAAAAAAATAGTTTTTAAATTTTTTTACTGTATTTTAGTGTAAGGGGAAGGGAGGAAGAAAGAGAGAGAGAGAAACATCAATTGGTGGACTCCGGCCTTCTGCCGGTGCCCCAGTTGGCACAGAGCACAGAGCCTGCAACCCCAGCCTGCGCCCTGACCAGGAATCGAACCAGCAACCCTTTGATTTGTAGAGTGGTGCACAACCAAGGAGCCATGCCAGCAAGGGCAGCATGGTCTTTCTAACCATGACAGAAAACTCGGTAACCATAAGTGAAAATATTGATTTAAAAAACTATGAAAAATTGAAAATAAGTTTTCTGCACAGGAAAAGCACCATCAGCAAGTCAAATAAACAAGCTGGAAAAATATTTATAATGCATATTTTGGATAAATTAATAATATAGTGCATAGTATATCAATATCTATATCTGCACCTATAATCTTCTAGACGTTATTTAAAAGATCCCTAACAACGATAAGGAAATGACCAACTTGGTTCCAAGATAACTTATGTTTCTTAAATATGGCAAAAAAAAATGCTAAAACATACACATGATGATGAAGGGCAATTGATACTCCCCTGAGCTATTTTCTCCTTCAGATTTTCATTCACCCCATAAGCCTACTACCGCCCTGTGTTCCGGGCGGGCATGGAGAAAATGGCACTCCCCTGCCATCAGCCGTCCCAAGCGAAACTTCCCCCGAAAGCGAGGCCGCTCATGTGAGACTTTTCCCACCGACCCACACTGGTAAAGACGCTGCCAAAATGCTGCGGGTTTAGTTAGGAGGCATTAACATCTTATCTCAGCAGAAACAGTTCTCTAATCTTCCCATTTTTAGAAGATTTTATCAAAAAAATTGGAGCAGAGTAGGAAGTTCTTTTGTGCTGTCCAGAACCTCAGTGGGTTTACAGTGCGTGTTTTTTCTCCACCGATTTTCAGGAAGTTTTACACTCTATTTTTCAGGCAATGCCATTGATACTTAACACACACACTTCTAAAATCTAAGCATGATTAGTATTGTTAACCTGTAAAGGAGTTTACTTCTCGCACGTGTATGCAGATCAGGAGAAGACCATGGCCTTTCTGAGCTGACGCCGCCCTGACCTTGCTTCTGTGGAGAAAAGCGTGCCCCTTCCTTCCCAGGAGTCACCGTCCTGTGCCTGCACAAAAGGTCAACCGGTGTATAGTATTTCATCTCCTTCCCCTCCTTCACCTTTGTTTCCTGCGGTGAACAGACTGTACAACTGCCCCCAGAAGCCTGCCCTCCTCCTGCACAACGGCAAGACCTTAGAAAGCTTCAGCCTCCGTTTCCTTCTTCTTAACCTAGTGTGTTCCCGGACTTCCTGTTCTACCCCAAGGAATTAAGCACATCGTTGTTTTGAATAGCCAGCATTTGTTCAAATGCACTCCCATAACCACCGATGATGTTGCTCACCTTCCTGTTTAATACGGTAAACCCTCCACTTCTCAAAACATTTCTTGAGAAGTTATTTTTTAATTGATAGCCTACCGATGGTAAATGCTCAGTTTTTCTCTGTCTGAAGATATCATAGTTTCACATTCATTTCTAAAGATGTTCTTTTAAGTTGGAGCTTCCAAGGGGGACAGTTTCCTTCCTCCAGCGCGTTAGAGACCCACCATCTTTGCCGCCAGTGTTACTGTTGTGGGACCAGCCATCGGTCTGGTTTCCTCTGTGTACCGTGATTCGTCTTTGCGCTAAGAGCTTTCCTTTCCCTTTGCCATGGGGCACGTCTGCCACTATCTGTGTGCGGCTGACTTTTCATACCACCTTTCAGGTTTGCGGAGTTTCCTGGGTTTCAGGTTTTCTGCTGTTCTCTCTCCAAATATTGCACAGTGGTGGGTGAAGAACACAAACTCGGGAGCCAGGCTTCTTGGCATTTCCTTGGCAAGTCTTGGACAAGCGTGGTGACCCCCTCTGTTTTAGTTTCCTCGTGTTTAAAACAGGGATGATGTGATACCTACTTTACAGGTTTGTTGTACAGATCAATGAGTTGATTATATGTAACAGTTTGGAACAGGGACACAGTACGTACTGTCTACTGGTTTACTGTTACAATGATTTCTATTGTTCATTCTTTCTGGAGGCTTATTCAATATATGTTACAATTTCATTTCCTAAATTCTCTTATTTTCCATAGTTTTGTGTCCTGATCAGCTTTCTGGGTAATTTCTACTGATGTATCTTCTATGTCAGTATTCTCTTTTTCACTGTGTCTAATCTTCTGTTTAATTTATATATTGAATTTTCAATTCAATTTTTATATTATCAATCTAAAAATTCTACTTGAGAATTTTCACCCCATTTTTGTGTTTAAGTGTGTTTGGTCATGTTTTAGTGTCTCGATGCTGGATCACACGATCAATTCTCTTTTGTGTCTTTAACCGTATTCAGCAAGACAATATTATAATTCTCTATCTGATTCCAATGCCGATGTCTACATATGTTTGATTTTATGGCCTTTAGTTTTTTATCACTTTGACGTGGTGCCCTGTTTCTTTATGTGTTTGTCATTTTTGATTGTGAACTGTTTACCTTCCCTGGGACTTCAGTCATGGGAATTCTTTGAGGCCGAAATTATAGTCGAGTTCCTCCAGGCAAGACTTATGTTTCCTCTTGCTAAGTGGTGAAGGACCTTCCCAGCATGGCTTTTATCTACCAGGCTGTACCCGGAAAACATATCTGTCCTTTTTAGTTCCAGGGAAACCACAGGTTTCGTGAAATTGGACACAGTGTGATACTGACTTGTGGCTCCAAATTCTTAAGAAAGAATTTTTCTTCAACCATGGCCAAGCTTGACCAAGCAATTTCTTGGAGGTTTTTTTTCTAAATAATGATACATTCACCAAAGGTTTAGTCTTTTTAGTTCCTAAAAAGGCTAGGAGTGCTTCTAACGGAGCACTCCTGTTAGACTTTTCACCTTTGGCTTGTTCTAGAACTCTGTCTTCTATCCCTGCCAGATCATGCAGGGCTTGTAGCCATTGTAAGAAATGTGAATGTCCTTGTAAGAGCAAAGGGAATCCAGGGAAGGAATTTAATAAGGTAGAATCCTGACCATCTTTGTGTTTCAGCATTGTCCCGGAGACTGCTGAGTGGATAATACAGAGAATACAAGTGAAAATATAAATATCTAGTTACACATCTACATAAAAATAGTTGCATGAATTTTTGATATATGCACAAATATTCCAACTACTTATGGTGTTTTGTAATAAGTAGTATATTTTCAATTAGATAATTATTAATTGTGGAACTTATTGGCTGAAGTGTCTTATCTGCAAAATGAAATGTGTTTTTTAAAATTATTACTGTTTATTGACCTTAGAGAGAGAGAGAGAGAGATGGATTTTTTGTTCCTCTTATTTATACATTCATCGCTTGATTCTTGTATGTGCCCTGATCAGGGACTGAACCCACAACGTTGACACATTGGGATGATGCTGTAAGTAGCCAGGACCAGAGGTGCATTTTTATTTGTGATGAAACTAAATCTAAGAAATCACTTGTGCCTGGGAAGGCTTCTCTCCCTTAGGACCCCCCCCCCACTCCCCTTGGATCTGTTTTGCACCCGAGAGAATGGAGACCTCAGTTAAGGCTCTCTCTGTGGCCAGACTTGATTCCAGGACAACCATCACTGATCAGGTCCTTAATGGTTTCAGAGCCTCCCATTTTCCTCACTATGATATACTCCTCAGTCTAGGTCTCCCCCCTGGCCCGCACATCTGTGTTATGAATTCTTTCCTTTAGAGGTGAGAATGCAGGGTAGTGTCCTTTACAAAGTCCCCACAGAAAACTATTTTGTTTGTGGAGTGAGTGCGAAGTGTGTGTGTGAGAGTGTGGGTGAGTGAGCATTTACGTGTTGGTGTGTGTAGCTGATTTTACTACATGAACCTGCACAGATCCATTTTTGAGAGAGTTCTGCACCTGGGCCTCTTCTCTCATCCCTGCATCTGGGCCTCTTCTCCCTCCGCGCCATGTGGCCATCAGCAGCATCTGGAAGCCCAGCAGACTCAATGAACCCAAGAGAAAAGGCATATCTGAATGATGTCATTTGATCTCTGGATCCCAGTATGCTTGAAGCCAGCCTCTTTTGTTTATTTATTTACATTTTTTCAAATTAAATCCTTCTTTATTTTCAATTATATTTGAAACCCAATATTATATTAGTTTTGGATGTACACACTAGTGATTAGATTATGTAACTTACTGAGTGGTCATCCCGTTAATACAAGTACCCATGTGATGTCATGCATAGTTTTAAAATATTATTGACTATATTCCCTATGCAGCCACCCTTTTTTGCAGATTCATTTATTTGAGTTAATGTTTCACGTCTGTTAAACTTAATTTGGACCTCTCCTTGGCTCACACAGCCACAAACATAGGCATAGGAAAGCATTTACCACACAGTACTTTACGCATCTCAGGACGTAATTCTCTCCCTCTACTCTGCGGGCGCTTTGAGAATGATGGACACGTCTTTGCACCCCAGTGCCCGGAATGGTGCCTGGGCCAAAGATCAGCGCTTTCTGTTTAGTGCGTGTATTTGTGTCTGCAAACATGAGAGAATTAATGATTGAATAGATGATGTAGAGAGATGTGGGTTGGGAATTCAATCCAGGCAAGAACTTTTAGACCTTCACTGTGAGAAACCTCTGTCAGTAGAAGAGCAAACAAAATGAGCAAAGAATACTTGACAGAGGAAAGTCCACTTTAAATTTGCCCAACGGGTAAGAAGCTCAGCCCTTGAAGGAAATGGAATGCATCTGTAGTTGCCTTAGATTAGTTCTCACTTCCTGCACCTTTGGGAAGTGGTGTGATGAAGGAATGGGGGAGCAGGTCACTGTAACATAGGGGATCACTGGGGAGTCTGGGAAAGTGGAAGCAGCTTATGCTGGGGGTGGGGGTGGGGGTGGGGACAGAAATGTCGCTGGGTTACAGGATCCTTTCTGTGAAAACACCTTTGGGGAGGGGTTTTACAATCTCTTGTCTTCCCTTGGTCAGGCTAGAAGACTATGGCTCTGTGATCAGAATGACAGTTGACAACTTGTGGCCCAGCCATGGGGGCTGGAACAAGTGCATCAAGGTGAGCCTGAGTTGGCTGGATGGAGGGAAGAACAGTCAGGGAGAGAAAGAGGAGTCAAGCTGGGGCCGCTGAGGAAGGCAGGAGGTAGGCACACTCCCGTGAGACCACTGTGCCCCTTATTACTGAGTTGCGGTTGTATGCAGTCCTTGCAGAGAGAATCACATGGCTTTCAGGCTCTCGATGACACCAGATAAGGCAGCAGCTTCTCCAGGGCTCTCCCTGCCAGAGGACTGGAAGTTCACTTCAGAGTCAGGAGCTCCAAAGAGCACCACCCGCTCCAAGGCAGCTCAAGCTGACTCACCACTGGAGGAGAGGAGAGGAAGGTAGAGGCTGACTGAATCCTTTTCTTCCCACTCCTTTGCCTTTTAGGTCAAAGTGCTCTTGTTTAGACAGCAGCCAGTTTCTCAGAGAGTCAGTGGACCATGGAGACGGAGTTCTGGGGCCCCTAGCAGCTGTGTGGTGAGGGAAGTCTGTCGCGGGTTTCATCTGATACGTGCGAGCCAGCTCCTGTCTCTCTCTGGTCCTTCCTGTCTCTTTGTTCTTTCATTCTGTGTCCTTCCATCTGTCATTCATTCTGATCTGATGTCAGGGCACATGAAGTGTGGTCCTGGGTTTTTCTAGAACTGAAAAATCTTAAAAATCCAATACTGTAGTTTTCATGGTTGGAATTTCTTTTTCCTTGAAATATCATATAATTCCCTTTAACATATATTTAATGGATGTCTACCTTTTGCCAGCCACTGTTTTAAGCACTGGGGAATCAGGCGTGAACATCAGAAACAAAAAGCCCAGCGCCTGCTGAAATTATGTTCTGAGGTTTGTGTAGGGATAGTTCACAGGCTTGGTTTGACTGGATGAAAGTCTGGTTGATACGTCTTGTTTGATATGATGGTGCTCAATTATTAGCAAGCTCTTCCTTGGAAGACATATGTCCCTATACTTTGGTGTTCAGTTCTTCCCTGAAGCTCCCAGCATTGTGCTGACCCCTGTTGGTTTCATTCACTCCATCGGTATCTCTCCAGAGTTCATAGAAATCCAGATTTCATAGGTGGAGGGGACCTCAGCTGCCACATTACAGAGAGAAAGTCTGAAAGTCAGTGAGGGAGTGTGCACTGTCAAGGTCACCTGCCCGTCAGACACAGAGCGGGGAACAGAACTCCTGGCTGCTCTTCAGTGTGTGCCCTGCCCCCTGCTTCTCCGTTGGGTGACTCTGTCGGCGTGGGAACTGCACTGATAATTATCTCCCCTCTTTCAGAACAGGAAATATGTTTCCAGGGGATGCTGGGGCACAGGCTGAGGCTGACCAGTGGAGGCATCCAGCCTCCTGGCCGGTCGATTCTGACAGACAGTGGGAGCCCAGGTGTTGCTTTCACTGATCATGGAGGACCCTTGACCGAGAAGCCTCCTCTGTCACTGTCAAGGTGCTGGCTCTCTGTCCACACCGTTCTCCACTGGCTGGGCTTCTCCCTGCGCTCTGTCTGCCTGTTTCTGCATCTGCCTGTCTCCGACTCTTGCTGCCTTTGTCTCCTCTCTGTTTATCTCCGCATGGCTCTGTTTCTGCTTCTCTTTGTGTCCTTGGTGTTAGACGTCACTTCTCTCTCCCTGTGCCCCCACGCCAGGCCTTCACATCACCTTCAACAGTTTAAGGGGTTGTCTCAAGAAAGGGCTCATTCAAACCTCAATTATTTTTAAACAGCTCCATCAGGGGCGGAGGGTGGGGGGCGGTGTTCAGAGGTGTGTGGGGACCATGAGAGAAGCAGGAGAGTCAGGGCTTTAAAGTCTCTTGATAGTTCCTGCTGCAGCCAGAGCTGGTGACAGTGCCAGGCAGTTCTCTGAAATTGCTGTCAGCTCCATCGGCACATTCAGGCCGATGTAAGTTATCAAACTACAGAGCACCTAGCATGAGCCAGGACCCAGGTGGGGAACCGAGCGTGCAGGAGTGAAGCATCAGTTGTTGTTGTTTTTGTAGCAATAGTGTGGGGACTGAGAGGAAAAGGATTGGGGAAAGTTGTCCTGCTGATTGTGAAGGAAGAAATCCTTGTAGTTCATCCAGGGACCCCTGTTAGGATGAGGGTTTTATGAACAAAGTATGTTAGTGAGTCTCATGTATATAAATACTCCTACACTCTTGGTAAAGATGGGTAGGTACAAGAAGGTTCTGGCGTGTTTTCACATCTTTTGTGTTCTAAGGGATGTTTAGAAATAGACAGAAGGTCCCTGGCCATGGACCCAGCCTCTCTGGACTCCCTGACCACTCTGACCCTATAATGCAGACCCTTTCTGTTGACTTTCCAGAGGTCATGAGTCTAGACTTTGCTGACTCAGCTCACCACCTTGCTGTGGTCAGGTGGCAAAATGGCATGAACTTCTCCATCTCCATCCTCCACTGACAGCATCCCCTTACGCGGACTCCATCCAGCGGCATCTGTATGTTGTGGATGCAACGAACAAGTTTACATGGACTACAGAAGTCCTGTGGAGAAAAAGGGACTGCACGGCCACTGTCTGAGAGAGAGAGCGCCTCGACCCTGGCCTGGACGGGTTTTTATTGACTTTCTAATAGTGCACATCAAAGCAGGTTCTCATTCATGATGCTTAGGTTTGCTTTAGGTGATTACTTTTTATAGATAACAAAGTAAAGGATGTTACTGATTTCTTTTTATAGATTAACAAGGAAAAAATGTTGCAAATGCAAGGGAATGATAAGAGTGATTGGTCTGGTTATACTCTGTCCTTGGGAGAATTAGCACAGACTTCAGGAAGTTACTTTAAAGATATGCAGTAAGCATTTGCTGGTTCACCTCAGGGTGAGGGAGTTTTAGCAAGAGCAAGCCTCAAAGCAGCCTAGGTACAATGCAGGCCTGGTTTCCCACGGGAAAGCCGATCCATGGTTTGGTTCCTGTGTGCTGACTCTCACCTGCTGGTTTTCCAATAGGACTTGGCTACATTTGCCACGCCAAGCGGATCAGTTCCCTATAATCCCCACTTTGTTGTGTTATGTTCTTCATTTAACCATGACCTTGGGATGGAAACTGTTCTCATGGTGCCGCCTGTTGTCACCCATGCCACCTTCTTCTTGGGTTCCCTGAACCTGAGCATCCTGCTGTCTGGAAACCATGTTACTCGCCTGAGACCTCATGCTGTGTGTTTGTACCTGCCGGAGGCAGCTGAAATCTGTTCCTCTGCTTTGCTTCTGGGCACTCAGAGTGGGAGCTTTCTGTGTGTGTGTGTGTGTGTGTGTGTGTGTGTGTGTGTCCAGCCTCAGCCACAGCCTGATCATTGAGGAGCAGCCATTCACCCAGCGCTGACCATCTGGCCAACTCTCTATGGTCATCTTGCTCTGTCCTCATTTTACCCCTCTGTGGCCTACCCCTCAGCATGGTTGGGCCCCTCATATGATGGATGAATATTTATTCTGGTGAGAGCTGCATCTTCTGTTTTGGGACCATCTGTCCTGTGTGAACAGCAATTCCCTCCACTCCATACTTCCTCACTGGCTCTCTTAGGCCGTGAATGCAATCTATTGAGATCCAGCTACGGACTATTTGTGAGATGTTACTTTAAAGCATAAAGATACAAAAAGGCAAAAAGTAGAGGAATGGAAAAATATTCATCAGGTATACACTAACCACAAGAGAGATGAAGTAGTTATATTAAATGATTATAAGATGAATACAGAAGTTATTTTTATTATTATAAAATGTTAATTACATTTTATATATTAGTAGAAAAATATTTAAAACATAATTTAAAAAGAGATCCATTTACAATATCAAAAATATAATTAAGACTAAATCTATAAAAATATGTAGAATCCTATTAAAGTTTTTTGAACAACCTTAAAGATAGCTAAATAAATGAAGAGATAGCACATGGTAATGCATACAAACTTCTAACATTGTAAAGATATGAGTTCTTCCTAATTTCTCCATTGTATATTCAATGCAATTCGTGTGACAATCTTAATAGCACTGTTTAAATCTTTAATAAGCTGATTTTTAAACTTTAAAAGAAACATCTAAAATAGATAATACGCTTTAGAAAAAGAACCATAAAGAGAAAGTGCCTGCACTTTATTATGAACCTGTAGTATTTACCAGTAGATCAGAAAAGAGAGCTCAAACAGCAAACACCAGTAGATTAGAAACAGATTCACTCAAACACCAAAGTTTGAAATAGGGTACAGCTAACGTGGGAGATGAATAGGTAAGAGAGAAACCCAAGAAACAATTGTTATTGTGGCAGAGGCAGTTAGTCGTCCACTAAAAACAAATAAAATGTCTAGTCAAGATCACATAGTATGGCACGCTCTAGGTTCCAACCCTTCATTTCTATGCAGTGTGATCAAGAAGCTGCTTATCTCCCCTGGGTATCCAATTTGTCATTGATAAAACAGGAATACCATCTGCCTATAGTTATTCCTAGGGATGCGGAAGCAAGGAGAAGCAAAGAGCAAGCTTTTAACATTTTGGCCTCTGTGTTATTGAAATATCACTTTAGATGAAGGAATAGAAGAATGTGACATTCCACATGATGCCACTAGGTGGCAGTCAATGATTATTGTGGGGGATCATGTGATACCCTTGACTGGGGAGAAGGGGGCCCACTGCAATCAAGTTTGGGAAGAGGTCCAATTTAAGGTAGGACGGTGAAGGGAACCCATGTTTTTTTCTAGATGGCTATTCACGGATGGCAGTGAGGACAGCTATTTCTGCCAGTGTAGGGCAGCGTCGCTGAAATTAACCTCCAGAATGGTCAGTCCCAGCCTCAAATCCTGGACCTAACAGGGTTACTAACGTATTTAAGCTTACTGACAGGTACATTGCCCACCCCCAGTCAGCAGCCCTCAGTTTCCTCATTTGTGAAATGATACCTGCCTGTAGGGTTGCGAGTCCCTCAAAGACCCACCTGAGTGCTTAGCACGTGGTGAAAATCCTACGACTGGCAAGAACCTGTTCATCTTCCTTGCCACCATCTTTATTATCCTATTCCTTCCCCGGACTTCCACGAGGCCTCTGAAGCTTGATCCTGAAATCCAGGTCCCCAGGGCCAACAGCCTCTGAGGCTACTCAGCACACGTCGCCACTTGAGTCTCTGGGGCGGGCGGTGGGCTGGATGCAGCTCTTCCAGTGCCGCCATGTGGCTGAGAACCCCAGTTTCCACTTCTGTTGTTGGGTCACCGTAGAGTAGATGCCCCGTGGAGACCCGCGCTGTAAACTGTGAAGCCTTCTGAAGGGCATTATGGTTGGTATAACTCTTTCAACTCTCACAGGGAACTCGCTGAGGAGCAGAGAGTGGGACTCACTGCCCTGCAGGTCCCAGCAGACAGCAGCTCCTCTCTGTGTCTTTGTGGCTTCAGGGATCCCCAGTGACCTCCATGTCACCCTCTTCTCCTGGGTTCCTTAAGGCCTGGCTGCCACCTGGTGAGGCTCACTGGTCTGGTTTTCTCCAGCTTCCTCTGCTAGTGTTTGGCCAGGGCAGGGTAGGGAGGGTGTGTGTGAACACCATGGTGGCAGCTTGGGCAGCCAAGGAAGAGAGCAGAGGCCCAGGCCCAGACCTGGGTTTGGCTTCAACCTGCAGCTTCCTGAGGGCTTGTTGGACCCAGGCCTGGCTGTGGTTGCTGGGTGGAGGAGATCTGTGGGACCTGGGAGCTGACAGGTGTCTGTAGTGAACCAGCTCCTGGTAGGGGGCTGGCCTTTAGAAAACCAGTGTTGGGGGTTGGGCTCATGTCCAGTCTGCAAGTAACTGTGCAGTGTGGAGTTATGCTTCTCAGGGAGAATGAAGGGGAAGGGCTCACTGGAGCAGAATATGTTCCAGAGTTGAAGGGTCTGTATGGTATCAAACTATCTTCTCCTATGCCTCTCAGATGCTAAAGCATCCCTGCCTCTAATTCCGTGTGCACACAGGCCTCATGCTCAGTGCTCTTCACTCCCCTCTGCCACTTGGAATCCCCTTTATCCTTTCAGCCCAACTGAGTTCCTGTTTGGAATAATCCCGGTTACAGGGGCACTTTCCTCACCTGCAGCCCCTGTGCTCTGTCCCATAGGTGTGACCCAGCACATGCTGCTCTGTCTGGATATTTGCTTGTCTGTCCTCCTGGTTGGAAACTCCCTGAGTCCAGGGACCATGTTCTTCATTCATTGGTTCCTTCATCCACTTGTTAAACAAATATTGATTGAGACCTATTGCCTGGCAGGCCGTTTTGGGTGCTAGAATTTGTGCAGAGAGCCAGGCCTGAAATCCATACTGACCCCTGGCCTAGTGCCCTCTGTAACAGACCTTCCACCTCCTGCTCCCCTCACTCAGCGCCCTGCAGTATTTGTGGGCAGGCACAGGGGGATGGGAGGCACCTCTCTGCCACCTCTCTCTTCTTTCTAGACAATATCAGGCAGGGATACCTGCTTTCCTTTCCCGCTTTGGCGGCCTGCTATGAGACCGCAGGGACGAGGCTCACTGGGCCTGGCTGGAGCCCTGGTCAGTTGTTCCTGGCTATGTGACCTTGGGCGAGTCCCACGAGTTCTTTAAGCCTTAGTTTCCTCATTTCTAAAAAGGAGATAGCAAGAGCATCTTCCCCCTGAGGTGTGATGAGCATCCTCTGTGATTCTGTACCTTCGATAAAAGGGAGCTCCTGTCCTTCCTGCCTCACTCCCTTCCCACAGACCCGAGGGCTGAAGTCACTCCCATCCACGGCAAGTCAGGCTCTCACTCAGCGAAGCCTGGTGTCCCTCCTCTAGCACCAAGTCCTAGATAGAGTACTAATAATGATGATAATAATAACATAGTAATAACAGCACTGTCTATCTTTTTGATAGCACTTATTCTGCACCAGGTACTGTTAAAAGCATTTACATTGATTAAATCATATAGTCTCCACTACAACCACAGGAACTGGGTACCATTCTCATCCCCCTTTTCCAGGTGATGAAATTAAGACACAGAGAGGTTGAGAAATTTGTCCAAGATCACACAGCGAATGAGTAGCATCAGAAAGCAAGGGATGTTCTGCACAGCAGTGGTGCAGCCGTTTGCTACCTCATGTGGCTGAATGAAAAGGGTGAGCCTAGCGATATGTGAAGTGGGACATAAAAGATGTCCTGCACATCTAGGAAACTTATTCCCAGGGCGCCAGGCACCCTGTGAGCCAGGCCTCTGCTGATTCATCCTCCCATTGGGGCCACTAGGCGGTGCTGCCTAGCATCAGAAGGGGGTGCATCAACGTTCTAGAGGAGGAAAAGGGGGGTGGGAATGGGGGTGGTCCGTGCCGCTTCCTCAGGACACACAGGGCTTCTGGGAATTCTCCCAAATGTCCGGAGCCCTGTGGCACAGCCACTCGCTGTGCTTGGAAGTGAAAGCCACGGAGCTCACACATGGCTTCAAAGTGAATCATCAGGTTTTCATTTCCTCGTGAAATTTTCTCCAGCACACGGAACTCTAACCAACTCCTAAATCGCTCATGACAGTTCAAACATCCTTTTCCTGTAGATCAGAGCAGGGTAGCCAGTGAAATGCTGGGCTGAGGGGCAGAGCCCGGGAGGCTCTGAGAATCCCTTGCAGGCAGGTGGTGGCTGAAGGGTGCCTTCCCATGCGAGGGAGCGAATGCCCATCACTGGGAGGCTAGGTGACTGTCTCTTCAGATGGTCCAAAGGCTGGCAGAGGGTGACCTGCGAGTTTCCTTGGGCTCTGATAGTCTGAGGCATTGTCTTTCTCTTGGTCAACCTTGGAAATCTCTGGAAAGGGTGACTCAGAGTCAACCATTCGGAGCAAAGTAGTCAGAAGAATATGTTCCTGGTTATTCTAGTTTCTAGGAGTTGTTTGGGAAAGTCTTGATTGGTGAGGAAATTGATGAATGATTAACGAGTCTCAGAGAAGCTTCCTTCCTCCTTTCAGGCCTCACCCAGGGGCCGGTCACGGGGGCCTGGTTTCTTCTACTCACACAGGAGAATGTGACTCAGCCGGTTTCAATCTGGGGAAAAATGGAAACAAATGGAATAAATCATAAGTGAATCCATTATGTTTACAATTGAATCGCAAAGGGCTGGTCCCCTAAAATTCCGTCTTCCAACCAAATAGTCTGAACTCAGAGCTATGAACACTGGCAACTGCCCTGTGAAGACAAGTAATGAGTGTTGTCCCCTGCCCCCCACGTGCGCTGGGTCAGTCTTCCTGAGGTTGGCCAGCCTGGGACCTCAGCCACCTGCTTTCTCGCACTGAAAGTCTTCCAAGCAGTAACAGTAGCAGTAAGGATTTCCATTTATTCAGAAGACTGCAATTGACAAAATACTTCCGCGTTCATTCGCATTCGACGCTCAGACAGCCCCCTGAGAGGGGAAAGTGGGAAGTGCTGTCCCATTGTACAGACCAGGACACGAAACTCGAAACTGGGAAGGCAGAGAGTGTAAGGGACTTAACTGAGCGGAGGTACTTGTTTTCTAAGGCGCAGATCCAGGACCTGAATCTAGATTTCTTGATTCCAAATTCAGCGACTGCTACGGACTGCTCCTTTGGGGGGAGATCAAGTAAATCTTACAAAAGGAGAAACGTTTAATTTTCATAATCTTGAAAGCAAAAGATGCTTCAGTGGATCACCTTGGGCTACAACTGCTCCCTGGTCCTCCCGCTCCCCAACGACTCCTCTCCTGTGTTAGAGCAGAAGATCCTGAAGCGGCTTCATTGTGGTTACAGCAAAGCTCATGCCTCTTTTCATGAAGGAAGAAGGCAGCATGCACAGCGGCAGAGAGCACGCGTGTGTGTGGCCTCCTCTTCCGCTGTGTACCCTTGGACAAGTTGGCTAACCTCCCTGAACCTCAGTTTCGCAGGGCCAACCTCATGAGGGTGTGATGCCGATTAAATGAGCTACAGTACTGGACAGCTTAGCGTGGTGTTCAGCACATAATAGGTGCTCATTAAGTGCAGAGTGAGCATGGCTCCATGAAGCAAAGACTGTCGGTCGGGCACTAGCACTGCCAAGACTCATGCAGCGATCATTCAAGCGGCATTGGCAGAACGCATGCTCCCTGCCAGGTGCTTCTGTGCGCGTCGCCCACTGGCTCCGCCCAGCAACCCGACCATGCAGGTATTACTATGCCCACTTTACATACAAGCAAATGAGGTTCACTTGCCGGCTACTGCCTTTCATACATGTCAGGGCTGGGATTTGAATTCAGCTGACTCTTTTTTTTTGTTTATCCTCATCTAAGGACATTTTTTCATTACTTTTTGAGAGAGAGAGAAAGAGAGAGAGAGAGAGAAACTTCAATTGGCTGCCGCCCTCATGCACCCTGACCAGGGGTACTGAACCCACAACCTAGGCGTGTGCCCTGACCAGGGATTGAAGCTGCAGTCTTTTGACTCAAGGGGCAGCGCTCCAACTGAGCCACACCAGCCAGCTGTCTGACCCTTATTCTAATGTTCTACTGCTCCATAGAAAATCACCAGTATGTAGAGATTGGAAAGAGTATGTTATTGAGTAGGTGTGGTTACAGATGCCCCCGAATGGGTGTGTCCAGAGACTGAACCTCTAGAGTTTTGGCTCCCTCATACTTACTGTGCAACTTTGAGCTGATCACTTCACCTCTCTGGGCCTCACTGGCTTTATCTGCGAACCCAGGAGGTTGGACAGATCTCAAAAATCCTTTCCAGCCATCGCCTGATGTGACGGTCCTCAGATGTCAGAGGAGACCCCAGTACATGATCTCTGAGTGAGGAAGCATAACCGTGGTCCCTGAAATCTCACATCAGTTTTGCTGTGTGAACCTGTGTTTCTGCACAAATTCAGAATCTGCCAGAGGAAAACTCCCTAATTATCCTACAGGGACTAGCCCTACTAGTAATTACCCCTATTATTTTTAATTGTATTTTATAAGGTGCCTTTCATCCAAGATCTCAAAGGGTTTCTCAGACATTCATTAGTGGAGCCCCACCTCCTCCAGTATGGCTATGAAAGACAGAGACTGATTTTGATGTCAGAAAGAATAGGTGAGGGGGAGAGAGTAAGGGACTGAGATCCCGGGAGTTATTTCACCTCTGAGATCAAAGGAGAGAAGAGCAGACATGCCAGGGAAATGCTTACCTTCAGAAGGAGTTTAAATGAAGAACAGATGGATCAGGAGATGTTCCTCCTTTAAAAAAAATCAACTTCTGTCTGTAAGTGCCCAGGAAAGGGCCATTCGGTTTGGCGTGCTTCATCTCACTTCAGAGGTATCCATAGTTGTCCTTTGAGCTGGTGTCCAGCACACAGGACTGCGCTAGGAGACGTGAAGCATGTAAGGGAAGCAAGGCTTTCAGAGTGTGCCCACTGCAGACTGGGCACATGGGTGTACGCACAGGAACCTCCCAGGAGAGCCCTGATGGCCTTAAATGACTGGCTGGCATCAACACTAAGACACTCCAGCTTGTGGCCAGTGGCTGCCCCAACACCTCCCTGGCAGTAGGTGGAGGGAGTGAGTTTGGGTCCATATGCTAAGTCCAGGGACATGATTGATAAATGACATAGAAGGGCCATTTTGAGTTGCTAATCATGAGGGCCACTCCTCTCCTTCCCTCCCCACTCCCCTGCACCACAACCAAGCCACCTGAGGTACTTGTATCAGGTTCTTTCCATCCCTGCCCCACTGAATGAATAAAAGGGGTCACTATGGAGCATGAGGAGGTTCTCTCTCCCAGGGTTGGGTACAGGACCAACGGTCTTTCCTGATTGCCTGTGAGCTCCTGCAGGACAGGGCTCTGCCTGCCTCTTCACTTCCCCTGGCACATGTTCCGGGCACAGAGCTGTGGATGCTCAGAAGATGTTTGTTGACTAAAGGAACATATCCCGAAGCTACCACTCTCTCTCTGGCCTTGCAAGATGATTTGACACAAGCCAGAGCAGGATCCTTTTCCTCCTCAGCTTGGAAGCAGCTGGATCTAAAGGGCAGCCAGGGCCACACAGCTCCAGTGACTACAGAAGCCAAAGGTGGAGGTCGCCGTTAAGCTGGGGGTGAGGGTACCAATGTTGTGGTGACTGAGGGCCCAGGATGAGATGCTGGGGGAGCAAAGCACATGGTGTGAAGCAGCAGAGGGGAGGACTGTCCTGGATGCTGGAGGATGGGGGTCCTTTAAGGAAGAAGGTTGGGGCCTACGGGTAAGCCTTCCAATCGTTTCAGTGATGTGACCTCAAAGGGACTAGTAGCTTGTTTCGGAGATGAAACTTACACACAAAGCAATTAGAAACAATGCAAGATTAGTCACTAACTGCACTGGGAGTTTTCTGTGTGGAGAGAGAGGGTCTTATTCATTGCAGTATTTCTCGTTGGGACTGACAAGAGTTGAGGCACTTTGCTCTGGATATACTTGATGATCAGTCATCAAATGGGTGGCATGAAAAGTTAAGTGGCCTAGGTCAGAAAAGGGAGGAATCTGTAGGCCAAGATGTTGGGGAGGGCTTTGAGAAGGAGGAGGAGCCGTGGTGTTGCTAATAAATGACCAGTGAGAAGAATAAGCCCACCTTGTTAAAGGGCTTTCACTTCACAACTAGCCTGTGCAGTGAGGACAACCAGGGGAGGAAGCAGAGGTTCCAAGTGGCAAAGAAACTGCCTTGCAGTTACCAGAGTGAGGACAGGGAACCTGTCCATAGGGTTCACTGGAGCTGACCTTACCTCTAGACGGTGGGGGAGGGCCCAGCCAATCAGAGTGCTGTATCCTCCTGGCCATCAGATTTGTCCAGGGATGAGCACATGACCCAAGCTGGGCCAATGAGAACTGTCTTGAGAACTTTTCCTAGAACTCCTGGGGGAAAGGCACTTTTTCTTTTGGGGTTGCAAAGCTGGATGAATGTAAGCCTGGAGCTGCTGGCTGTGAACCTGGCCACTGGGAAGGAGGGAGACTGTCTAAAGATGAGACTAACACAGAAGAAACCAGAGGTGCTAAGATAAGAAGGGATTTTGGTCAATCCCTTCTTCAATTATTGAAGGGACTTCAATAATTTTTGAAATATATAAGTCAATGCATTTTTTAATTCCCTCTTAAGCCACTTAGATTTATGTTTCTGTCACTTGTAACTGAAAATATCCAGCTGGTAAGTGATATCCAGATTCTAGGGTTCCTCATCCATCCATCCATCCATCCATCCATCCATCCATCCATCCATCCATCCATCCAATAAAAATACATTTAATGTAGATAGCAGTTGCACAATGTACATTTTAAAATGAATTAGTGAATGGCTAATTTTCACGATGTATTTAATGACAAAGGTACATCTAACTCCCTTTAATCCTCGTGGAGACTGGTCAACAAAGAGCAAACCAAGTTCTAAACTCAGAACTTGGAACTCAGTCAAAAACTTAGTCCCCAAAGCAATATGGGGTTTCATCAGTGTCATCAGCCCACAGCCAGACATGATCTGTCCTTTGCCAAACATGATTCATTTGGTCATGCTGGTGCCACAGCCCAGGTGGGAGGGTCCAGAATGTCATTGACAAGCATGTGGGTTTTCCTGTTGGAGCAGATGCCAAACTGTGAGCTCTGCGGTGACACGAATGTGAATTGCCACGGAGGACTTATTTCCTTCATGGGTGCAGTTTTGCCCTTTGTACTGCCGTAACCACATTAGGTGCAGACCTGCCTGAGAACCACAGAGACAAGTGCCAGCTCTTTCAGGATGACTCGGTCACTCTCGACTCAGAGCACATGGAAGTAAATCAATCACCTATCTCAAAATTGTGTTTGTCCAGTAAAAACTGACTCACAGAGCAGAAGGGATGTATGTGTCCTAGGGCACATAGAGAATTATAAGGAGAGACTAGATCCGGACTCTTGACTCCCAGTCTGATACTTCTCCTATCATGCCTCTCTTCTCCTTCGGCCACATTCCAAAACAGTTGGAGTTTGGCTCCTTCCTCGTTCATTGGGTACTGTTGTTGGTAGGTGATGGAATGCTGCTGCACTAGGCTCTTTCAAAGGTGTTCTTTACATTGTCTGCCATCATTTGCTCGTGGGCCACATGGCGCCATAAGAATGGTTGGACATAGTGGTCATAGACACAGGGTGTGGGGACCTGAAAAGTCACCTTGCCCAACCCCCTTCTGATGTTTGGATTCTCTCTATAGCACTTGGTGATACACTTGTCAGATTTGCAGGTGGCAGAGAGTGGGGGAGAAAGACCTGTGCTCTTGGTTCCCTTTCTTTCTCCTGACTCCTCCAGGACATAAATCCACCGGTTCCCTTCTCTCTCATCCCTAAAATCATCCATGTCTTCCTCCCTCCCTTCTTCCTCTTAGGTAACAAATATTTTGAGTTTCCTCTTAAAGCAAACAAGCCAATAAATAAACAATGATTCTTCTTTCAATTTTGCAACATGCCTAGTGACCTTCTTATCTTTTTTTTTCTTTCACCAAATGTCTTGACTCCCTTATGCCCACTGCCCATATTCCTTTCATAGTCCATCATTCCCTAACTTTCAGTAGCCCGATTCCTCTCAAAGGCCACTAATGACCTCCTAATAGGAAATATGTTTTTTAATTATGTTTTTTTTTAAACTTCAATTTTCTTGTTTCCTTTGTATTATTTGAGGTGTTGATCACCCAGTACTCAATCTATCTTGGTATGATGTTTCCTAGATTCTCTTTCTTCCCCACGGGGCCTCGCTTCTAATTATAGTCCTGTTTTTACTTCCTTGGCTCATTTGTTTTAAGTGTCTTCCCCAGAGACCTGGCTCATCCATTGCTGGCTCTGTCCATCTAACACTTAGATGAGTGCAGGGTGCAGTGCCAGGAACTGGAGATGCAGAGATGGATCACATCATTCTTAACCTCAGTGAGTTTACTTTCCATTCGTAGAGCCAAATAAATTCATCTCAGCACCGTGTAATGACAAATGCTGGGCCAGTTACTTCATACATTCAAGGAAATGTAGAACTGAGAGTGGACAAGGACCTTGGTGATCACCCTGTCTATTCCTCACATTTTATAGAAGAGGAAACCAAGGCATAGAGAGAGGAGGTCAGTTGCCTGTGGTTCCCACAGAGAGTTGGCAGAATAGCTAAGAGTACACCTTAGGTGTCTCCAAATACATCCTTGTTAGAGAATGGCCAGAGAAGACCTCTTTAGTGAAGTACAAAAGGTATTGGGATGCAAAAGGATATTTGGATTTCCTCTGAGATACAAATACATTTCACAGACTTCTTTCTGCAACCAAAGACCCATCTTTGGAAGCTGTGTTTTCCTTCAAATACTCCATCAGAAGGCCAGATAGTAGAGATCCTAAAATTGGGGCTTTTTAACAGAAAGGAAGAGAAACAGTATTTATTGAACACTTAACATGAACCATAAAATTAAGGCCCAGAAGTTAAGTGACTCACATCAATTTTGAAGCTAAACCAGGAGTGGAACTCAGATTTCCTCTCCTTAGTTTATTGGTCTTTCCATGAAGCCAAGAGCCATTAGCTGGCCGCCTAAGCTGGAATGCTGGGCTATCGCCTGCCCAGGGCAGAGGGGGAGTGTCTGGCTGCAGGCTTGAGGGCAACCCCTGAGAACCCACTGTGTGCCCTCTTCTTTACCCCAAGACAGAGCCGGCATCATGGGCACAGGTCTCTGTGCTTAAAGGGTCCCATGTTTGGTTTAGTGTTGCCATCTTGAAATTGTTCAAAATTTGTGAATAAAGGGCCCACAAAATATGTAATCAGTTCTGCTCTCAGATTACAACTTTGGCTGTTGCCACTCGAAGCACTTCCCAGGTGACTCATTTGAATAGTTCCCCCTTCTCCCTGTCCTGATCCCCCTAGAAGAGATATGGGAAAAATCACCAGCAGGTGAGCTGGAACTAAGCCAGCTAGGTGTCTTTTGGATTCCCCAGACCACTTCCTGAAGGGCTTTATCCTCCCCGGATATCATGGAGCTCTGTTCTCCTGGGCCACCACTGAGTATAGGGTTCATCCCTCCATCTGGCTTCATCAGACCCAGAAACCAAACCACCCACCACTTGAATCATCTCTTCTCTGCTTCAAAAGCCCCTGGTGCTTCCTGTCTGGAGGAGAGTCTAGCCTCTATGGCTGGCATCACAATGTATTCCAACCTGACTTTGCCACATGTTCTCTCAATGGTCACTTATATCGAGTCTCTGCTCTGACCATAGTATCTTCTTTTCTTTTCCTTTGCTAAGCCCACCTTAGATACTCTGACCTCCGCACCTTTCCTTTTCACCCTAGTGCACCACCTTCTTCTTCTCACCTGCCCATCAAGGCCTAGCTGTGACCCCATCTCCTCTGTAAAGGGCCTTCTCTGACCCCCATTCTCTGTTCTCTCCCAAAAAGGCTGCATGGCTCCTGAAGTTGGAGCCAGTGTCCCAGCTCTGTTTTCCTCACAAACCACACACACCACCTGGGTCAGTGAATAGTCGCTGGTGTCTTGGATCCAACAGAAAAAAGGGCAGGAAATCCATTTCCACCTGAGGCTGGGTCATGTGCTCCCGGACCCAGCTTGCCTACTGTAGGAGGTGAGTCAGTGAGGCCCTTGTCAGACCCGTTTCCCCAGCCCAGGCTCTGGGCCCAGTCCTGTCACAGGTCCCACTGGGGGATGTTGGCTCAAATGTTCAGGGAAGGGAGGCAGCTTTCCCGACAAGGACAGAAGCATGGGGAGTGCTAGGGGTAGAATGGCCAGGCTCCAGCAAGGGAGGCTTACTGTTCTCTGGCTGAACAGACTCTATCCAGGTTTCGGGCACCACACGATTAAATTAAAGACAGCGGGTAGAGGACTACCTGGAGGAGGAAGGGTTGGGGACCATGCCAAATGGCAATCATAGGAACTGGGTATGAGTAAGGTAAAGAAAAGAAAGCTTGAGAGAACTTGACCCATGTCTTTAAATGGACAAAGTGCTGCTGTGGACCAGCAGAGGTAGACTAGCGCTGTGGGGCCCCTCAGGGCCAAAGCTGGACCACGGCAAGGAAGTCACGGGACAGCAGAGTTCTGCTCCAATAGGACAGTCACACGTGGAAGGGTCACAAGGGGGAGGAATAAGCCTGCCCTTCCTCAGCAGGAGTGTCCCTGCAACGGCTCCAGCTGCAAGTGATCCTTGAACTCACGTCTGTTTCCCGACACAACTCTGCCCCCCATTTCTCAAACTGACCTTTAAACCTCATGTGCTCCCCTTAAGCCTCAGATCCTACTCCAGTGTCAATGCATCAACTGTTCTCCACTGCCCCCATTCTGGTCCCATCATCTCTCACACAATCTGCTAACCAACACCCTTGCCAGCCACTTGGGTTCCCCCCTATCTGTCTCCACGCTGCCAGAGATATTTCTAAACTATAAACGTGGATCCGTTACACTCCCCCTCAGAGTCCTCCAGTGCATTCCTGGTGTCCTCATAAGATGGCCGAATTCCTTGGCCATGATTTTCCTTTGGCCACGACTTTCCTTTGGCCATGATTTCCACAGTGACTTTCAAGGCCCTTCGTGGTCTGACCCGGGCCGCCTCATCCATTGCCCTTTCCCCTTGGACATTGCACACCAGCAATACTGGATGCTTTAGATCCATACCCCACCACATGCACCCCCTACCTCAGGGCCTTTTCACATGTTCTTCCCCCTCACCTGGAAGAATCTTCTTTCTTATTACCATTCCCACCCAATCCACTCTACCTAGCTAGTCGTCTGTAAGGTCTCAAGTTCAGTGTCACTTCTAGGAATAGAAAGCCTTGCCAGGCCTCCCAAGTCTGGGTTAGATGTCCTTGCCATATACTCCCTTAGCATTCCATCACCAGCTTTTGACAAACAGTACTGTGTGTCTGTACGCTTACCCGTACTCCACTCCTCTCCCTCCACCAGAGGGCAGGGACCACGTTTGTTTTGTTCGCTGCATCTTTCATTGCCTAGTTCCTGACACATGGTAACTGCTCGATACATGTTTGTTGAATGACAGATTATCCTTCTTTGCAAAGAGGCTGTAGACAGATTCCTGCTTTGGGCTTGTCACCTCAGAGACCATGCTTCTGTAAGACACGCCTTCCCTGCCCTGAAATGATATGTTATCATGTGCAACAGGAATTTCCGAAGTTCACTTCCTGCTTCAAATAGAAATTCACTCTAGGCTGTGATGCAAGAGGCAGCAGGAGCCTCCTCAAGGATCCAGTAGGCCCAGCGTTTAGTTGCACCATGCGATTGCAGAAAAAAGACTCGCTGGTGAAATGTTTGGTTTCCACAGCACCAAGCTGATGCTGGACACCCATGCAAGGGTGGTTACCTTTCTGCAAGGGGCTGTTCAGACATCCGGCCTCCCGGAGTATTATCTTACCTCTGTGACTCCTGTAGAGCCTGGTGCTCTACTCTCACTTGGCACAAATGAATGGACGGGAAGACATCAATAGCCAATAAAATGAACCTTGATCTGTACGCCTCACACCTTATACAAAAATAAACTCAAAATGGATCAGATTTCTAAATGTAAAGGTAAAACCATAAAACTTTTGGAAGAGAACATAGAAGAAAATCTTCATGATCTAAAATTAGGAAAATAATTCCTAGACATGGTACTGAAATCACAATCCATGAGAACATTAGCTAACTGGGGTTTATTAAATTAAAAGTTTTGCTACGTGAAAAACTTGGCTAGGGGGATAAAAGGACAAATGTGGACTAGGAGAAAAGATTTCAAATTACATATCTGACAAAAGAGTTGTTTTCAGAATTAAGAACCCTCTAAACTCAACAGGAATAAAACCAGCCAATTAGAGAATGAGCAGAAGTCTTAGCCACGTCACTAAAGAAGATGTGCAGATGCCCAACGAATACTTGAAAAGATGCCCAGCATCACTTGTTACCAGAGAAATGCAAATTAAAGCCACCGTGAGATACCACCACACACCTATTCGAATGGCTAAAACGACTATTGATAAAACACATGCTGGTGAGGATGTGGAGAAACTGGGTCTTTTATATGTTCTCGGCAGGCACGTAAAATGCTACAGCCACTCTGGATACCTGTCTGGCAATTTCATACAAAGTTAAACATACACTTGCCGTCTGACTCATGAATCTCAATCCTGGGCATTTATTTCAGAGAAATGAAAGCTTAGGTTTACACAAAATCTTCATGGCACATTTTCCCCACACGAACTTAGTTCACACAAAATCCTCAAAGCACGTGGTTCGCCAAAAATGTCCCATACACAAGGCTTCATAGCAGCTTTACTTGCAGTAGCCCCAGAATGGAAACAACCAAGTGCCCTGCAGGGGCCGAGCATTAAACAAACTGCGGTGCGTCCATGCCACGGAGCGCTGCCCAGAAATAAAAAGGAACGAATTGCTGAGCCGTGCAACTACCCGGGGGTGCCATAAGGGCATCATGCTAAATGCACAAAGGGACTCTTCAAAGGTCAGATACTGTATGATTTCACTTCTAAAAATGCTGAAGTTGACAAAATTATAGAGGTGGACAGGAGATAAGTGGTTGCGAGGGCTCGGGAAGGGGAGGAGGGACGGGACTCTGAAGGGGCAGCACTAGACGGCTGCTTTGTGGTGATGGGCAGGTCTGCTTCTTGATGGTGGCTGTGGTCACACATATCGACGCGTTCGAGGACACCAAAAAAGTGGGTGCCTGGGCAGAAACTGACAAAACTGCATGGGGCCAAGCCATTGGTAATGGATGGTAGCCATGGAAAGTGTCTCCACTGCAGGTAGCTGGGTGATGGGCACATGCGGCCTCTCTGTACTATTTTTGTAACTTCTTGTGTGTCTGTTCATTATTTCAGAATAAACAGCTTTAAAAAAAAAAACAGACTGGGAAGGAGGAGGCCAAGGAACCTCATGCTTATGAAAACATCTGGTTTGTGCTAGGTGCCCTTAATTTGCTCATTAATTTAATGCATTTATTGAATGCCTTCTCTATACCAAGCACTGTGCCAGAGAATAGAAAAGTAAACAAACAGTTACTGTTGTTTTGATACTTGCAGTTTAGCTCGAGAACTTGCTTAAGATAACACACTGGTAAGTGATGGAATTGGATTCAAACCTATGGCCCCCGACTTCAAAGCCAGTGTGGCCTCTAGAATGTTTTAAGTGCCATGTGGCCATCATATGTTCATGCTATTGGTTTTGTCACTGAAAAATAAAGCTATGTACAAAGGAATTGTAGTGGGAGGTGATTATTAATTTCACCTCTTGAGGCTGGTTTTGCCGTGTTACAGGGCTTGCTCCAGGGGTTCATTTTAAAAAGCATTGAGTTATTGAGAAACTAACTAATCAGTGTCTCATCCTTTTTGTTGTTACGGACTCAATCACAGAGAGAGGAAGAAAGAAAGTAAAAACAAAAGAAAAGAGAGGTAAATGTTCCCTTTCTCCTCCCAGAAAGTTCATTCAGGTGTTCAGTTATTAGTACTGGGCACCCCCTGTCCTGGCTGGTTGTGGGAGGTGACGACTTCTCTGTTTCAGCTCCAGGATGGGGGAGTAAGGTAGATGGGTCCATTAGAGGCTTCAAGGGTGCAAAGCCTAGCCTGGGGAAGCTGGCTTGATGGGGCTAGGATGACGGAGGATTGAGAAGCCCCAGCACTGACCTCTGCCCACTCCCCTGGAGGTAGCAGGAATTCTGGAGGGAGAGGAGGGCTGTGGGGCTGCGTGGTGGACTAAGCAAAAAGCACATGGCCTTGGAGCCACACGAAGGCCCAGCAGCCAATTGGACCTGAGGTGGTGTGATTGCCACCAGTGGAGCCACCACCCCGAAAGGGATGGCACTCACCAGCTTGGCCATCAGCACGGCTGTCTGAGGGCCGAGGACCCTCCTCAGAATTTCTGGACTGTACAAGGTCCGAATTCATGTACAGTCACAAGGGACGGCAGCAGCCCTCAAAATGACCAAGACCGTATCTCCTGACTCTGCCCACCAGGAAGGTGAGGGCTGAGCAAGATTTGTGTTCATTTAGAAAAATGTGCAAAATGATGTACTTTTTGTATTTGAGTCTTCTAGGTTACATTGATTTGTGTGTATGTATAAATATGGGAGAGAGAGGGAGGAGAGGGAGAGAGAAAGAGAAAGAAAGAGAGAGAGAGACAGAGAGAGAAGAGGGGAGGGGAATGGACGAGAGGGGATGGGAGGGGTGGGGAGGAAGGAGAATGCGCCCTCACATTTAATGTAGCACTTGCTTTACATGCCACCTTGCAGGGACATGTTGACCGAATTTTAGCACAAGTCCTTCCAGCATAGCCTCTAGTTTAAATTGGTTTAAAAATCCATGTTCAAGAACTCATACGTGGAAGAGTGAGGATGTGAATCCAGGTCTAGCTGACTCTAAAGCCCATCACTCAGCATTACAGTGAAGCCAGTTCAGCAAGTACTGCCCAGAAGGGGACTGACTGCTCTCGGGGCTCTAATCTCAGTCAATGCCTGGCATCGTCTCACCAGCCTCATCCCGTCTCAAACGGGAAGGGAAGGTGGAATCCAGCCTCATCTCTGCTCCTTTGCCGTCCCAGTGCTCCGGTGTGACCAACGACTATTCCTTACGCGGAGTCCCTGTGCCAGTCACAGCTACACTTTGTGCAATGACGGCTTCCATTTGCTTTCATAAGTGAGCCCCACCTTGACTGTTCACTTCAACAAGTGCTCCCGTCTTTTCTGCTGGAGCTGCCACGAATTCCATCTCCCTGGAATGCCCTTGCATAATTAATAATCCTATTTCCAGAGGCGGGACTTCAATTTGTCAGGGTTGGTTGGTTGGTTTGGTTTGGCATGTCTGATGGTCCCAGCTTTTCCAGCACTGAAGCAGAGCATATTGTAGAACGGCATCGGAATGAGAACAAATTTTTGTTTCCATTTTTTTTACATAAGGCTTTGAACAACTTTATTATAATTTTAGATTAGTTATTATGGTCAAAAGTTAATTTCCGACAGATATTTCTATAAGCCAAGAATAAATACTTATTTACACATTTCTATGGAGTTATATTTATTTAAAAAAATAAAGATTATGGCTTTATTTATACAAGAAAGTCAAGCCCGTCTTCCTGCAAGGGGACTTCTTGGTAAAAAGCACGTGACTTTACTAACTCGCCATCACTTCTGTGAATGAAAGTAACCTGAGATGCTCAGCTCGGCTCCCTCTGTTTTGCATCCCGATATGGTCCCCTCTGCTTGTACCACCCGGGAATGCCCATCTCTCCTTCCCAGCGCCTGCTCTGCCTGAGTCCTGGTGCCTCTTCCCGTGGAAATGCCGTGTGTTGGGGTGTCTGGGTACTGACATCGCCGGAGCTTTAGGGTGGGGCGGAACCAAGAAGCCAGACTCATCATCACTGTTAGGGTTTATAAAACACAGTCCGAACCATTCCAGCCATCAGGGGGAGACAGACAGGATCGCCCCGGGACACCCCACTCCCGTCAGCGTGTCACTTCCTTAATCAGGAAGTTTCTCTTTTTGTTTTCCTGTCCAAAACTGGTGATGACTTTGCAGTATTTTCTGAGTATGGAAGTAGTAGACACTCTTACTTTCAGAAGTGTAGGAAAGTACAAAGATGAGTGTAAAAACCAACCAGAATCTCAGCATATCCTTCCAGATATATCAGTGTCCTCAGTGTTCCAT